>NC_091488.1:24495183-24798213 GCF_947461875.1 Haliaeetus albicilla
TGTAATCAGTCCCCCAATTTAGACACTTTTGAGGAGGTTCTCTTACTGAATAAGAGCCTTCTGGGAAGAACATCAACTATTCCAGACAATCGTCCATCAGTCCCAAGTTGTATAATGAAAATTGTCATACACATTTACATTTGCAGTGAATACAAAGAAATCAGAAATGAATACAAATAAAACAAAAGCCAGAGCAAAATTTAACAAGACTTGTGAGTCCCAAAGTTTTGTTAACATTGGGGTTTTTTTTTGCTTCTGGGTTTTTCATCTCTCTGTGCTTCTTTTGGAAGTTCAGAAGAAATGTAAGCTAGAAACATATATGGTGTAAAACATCTAATGCTTCAAGTGGGATGAAAGCAAGTAGAGCTTCTACAGATGTGCACGTTAATGAAGATTTAATTGGGAGGCAGGTGCACATAAATAAGGAGCATATGGAATGGGGCAACAGTAAACACAATAGGACAGAGCTCAACACATATTAAAACACAACAGAATTTAATTTTTTTTTTATACTCCTAAGATTTCCCACAAAAATATACTCAGTTAAACATTTAAAATTTAGGACACGCAGTTATATTTGTTGTCCAGACCATGACCTGGGAATAGTGATAAATGCTATATTCTTGTTATCAAAATGGTGACACTTACTTATAATTTTTTGGTTATTAAATAATTGATGTATTAAATGAATTAAATTTGAAAGCAGGCTGCACATAAGAAGAGACTACTGTTTGATGTATTCACTACGTTATTTGAGAAACAGAAAAACCTATCTTTAGAGGTACTTCAGTGGATGTTATTTGGACATCAGAGGTCAGAAAGGTGAGCACTTTGTGGATCTGGAATATAAAAGGTCATGTTCCAAATTACAGATAAGAGATCTGGGCAAAAAGGAAAACAGGACAGGAGCTGAGCCTGTTCCCTTGATGCTCTGTACCAGTTTCAAGTTTAATTTAGAGCAACAAACTACTACTAATAAGAATGTAAAATTCTTACCTCTCTGCAAAGGAATCAGAAAAAGTGAAGTAAGCCTGCAATGCATATGCAATAAAAATCAAATATAAATCAGATCTTTGCATTTAAATTGGAAGCCAAACAGTGCTGAGTTACTACTTGGCAGTAACTACAATAACTATAGTTATGACAAGCTGTTTCCTCAGGACAGCACATTCCTAAAACACTACCCTGGAAAACAGGTACTTTATATATTGCGGAAATAAGTGGTGGTTTTTTTCCAGAATGAAGGAGGAGTCTTTCACAAGTATTCTTGTGCTTTATTTCTTGAATGCCTTCCAGGAAGGAAGATATATGCTTTGACTTTATCCTTTTTACACATTCCAAACAATGAGCTAGAATGAGCTGTTTTCTACCTACCAGCATAAAAGGACCAAAAAAACCCACAAAGAACAACCAAAACCACCCCCACCAACCTTTCTCATTGTTTTTGACAAAGTAGATATAATAGACATAATAAAACTCAAGAAGACAGGAGAGTTTGGCTGGCAAGATTAGAAGTTGGCAAAGATGAAACGGATATCCTTCCTCCTCACTGGTCTGCTTGATGCTGCAGAGAGATATGTGATATCAGTTATAAAGGAAAATGTTTTAGCTGGAGTAGTATAAGAGATCAGGACCTTCCACTGGTGAAGCTTGGTTGATAGCTTTATAGTTAGATGAAAGGCTACGTACTCTAGGCATAGCAGAAGGCAGCTAGTCAGGAAAATAAATGCAAGGAGGACTTGAGTATCTGTATCTGTGAGTACAGCACTGGTAACCATCAGCGTTGCCTTGCTCAGAGCTGTCTGGGTCTGGTGTTAGACAGGGTGAGTGCCATTGTGCAAGACCATCTGGAAGTCTGCCATTTATGGGAAAGATGAGTTAAAGTTGGGCCAGTGACAGAAAATGGCTACGAGGGGAAGCAGGGGAGTTGTGGGACTGTCTTCTAGGAAGCCTCTGCAGGAGCACAGCTTGCTTAAGCCCAACAGAATAAAAGTTGGCAGAACCTGAGAGTGCTTTTTATTCCTACACTGGGTGTAAATGCCAGGCAGAGACAGAAAAGACCTAAAAAGGGACTGGGCTAAAAACACCAAAGACGTCTCAAGTAGAATTCTTTATGAAGCCCAAGAAACCCAAGTGCCACTGCACTGTCTACCAATATTATCTCTTCTCTTAAAAATGCACCGAAGTAAAATAAATAAAGTCTGCCATGTACCTCTGCTACAGAATTACTTTTTTAAATGGTTGATTAGTGAAGACGACAAACCTGAATGTCAAGCACCCAAGACAGTTCTCAGCTCAGAAGAAGGAGCTTGATCTTAATGGGTTGAACATCCCTGAGTTTGAGAGAAATACCTTCTTTACCCAATAATTGTATCTCATGTCCAATATACTGATAGACTTCTCTCAGGATTTCTGTGAAAGTAAGTATGCATTCATCACCTAGTTAGGCGGACTTCTTAAATGATAAGAATCACTATGAGGAAAGAGACGCCCTTTTTGGTAAGAAAACCTAACCTCCTAAAATGCAAGGTGACCTTGTCATTGGTAAACTATCCTTGCCTACTATGATAAATTACGGAGCATATAATGTGAGAGAATATTGCTTTACTTCATTTGCAGCCATCTCGGTCCAGAACTGCTTGATTTCATAGTATCCTTGTTTCCAATAAAAAGATGAAACATCTATGTGGATGTAAAATAATTCCTAAAACAGGAGAGATAAAGCATGATATTTAATTTTAGTTTGTCACACTAAATAGATCAAAAAAGACCAGCTGAGCTACCTCGTATGTCTCACTGAAAATTTTGATTCATTCCCTATAAGCATTCAAAGTGGTTTTTCCAGTCAAGCTATTAAGGTCACCAGCAATATGAACTTTCACCACTTCCCCTTGGAAAGTACACCATGGTCTGATAAAACCTTTATTGTCAAGATAATTTAGAACAGACATCAAGAAAAGCGGATTTTATTTCATTTTCATCTTATTGCACCTCACCCTCAGTTATTTATCTTCCTTCACAATGCTTTATATACTCAGAGATAGTGAACATCATCTCCTTCTTCCAGGCAACCAAGCTGCATTTTGGGACCCGAATTTTACATGCATTTTGTAGTCAGTTCCTACCGCAACTGGAGTAAGCTATTTTGTAGGTAGTCTAAGGGGCAGTAAACAACAGGCTGCTACAGCTCTTTTTGAACACAGATGCTGAAGCATCTCTGAATAGAGTGATGACATGAGTGTGCCAGGAGTTGATGCTCACTGAAAGTCTGGTTGCAAGAGTTGAGTCATACACACATCCAGAGAAGAACAACACACATTGTTGCAAAACAGCTTTGAGTATATATAAATGTAAATTGCTGATGTGCCACTAATCAGTGTGCCACTAAGAACATGGAGCCTGAATGCCACAATTTTGTAATCACAAGAAGGCACGTAATACACCACGGATAACTTCCTGTGTGTACCATGCACGCACGAGCACATGTGTGGGTGTATTTGAGAACTTAATGCAAAGTAAGCCTGAAAATAGAACCGTATACTCCAACGTCAGCCACCAGCTGACTGCGCAAACCAAATGAAGAGAGCCCTTCTGCAATCTGCCCATTTATGTGCACTAGCAAAATCACGGCAGTAGGTGAGAGCACCAGCACACAAGGCTACACATCCTTTGTGGTTCTGCATTATAGAACCTACCAGAAAATCTACCGCAGTCAGAAAACTATGTTCCAGAGTCTAGAAGAAGCTTTTTTTGATCACCATGACAGCTTAGGTAGTCCTTATACCCTGAGCAGCTTAGTGCATTGTGTTGGTATGTTTATTTGCATGGTTACGCTGCAAAACTGATCAAGTAATAGGTGTGGCTGAAAAAAAAAAGAAAAAAAAAAACAACCCACAAACTTTTTTTTTCTCCTGCTTACATAGCGTTACTTTTTCAGCCAGATCTGTTCTTTTACTTAAGCCAAGACACAGCAGCTACAATGACACAGCAGAAATGAGTGGCCAAAGCAATGGCTGCTTGAGTATTACTACTGTGTATGTGTAGCACAGTCTTAGATAAAAATATATGCATGCACATGAATATATGTATGTCTGTGTGTAGGTATGTGTGTGTGCTATGCATACGTATATATGTGTATGTCCATGTACACTTACATACACACATTCAATATAAAGAATTAAAACAATTCTAAATTGATTTCCCAGGCCCACTAGTCCTAACATATGCAGTGTAAACAGACCTTTACCTCAACAGCAACATTAATTCTTCAGGGTCATCTCATTCCCACCATTTTTCCCTCTATTCCCAACCTTCAGTTTCTCAAGAAACTCAACATATTTGTCAAACTTTACAAAGTTGCTGATGAAATCCAGGGGGAACAAAAATAATTATACAATGCTTTATCTGCATATTAAAAAGTAAAACAAACAAAACCCACCCAAACGTTTTGTCTGTGATTATAAGGTAAGTGTTGGAAGGTTCTTATTCAGCTCAACACGTTTACAAAATATCTGACAATGTCATCCTGACCTCTACTGGAAACCCTAAGTGTTTGCAGACTGAAACCGTGGAACATCAGTAAACGCAGAGCAACACATCATTTAGAGATGTAACAAGTACTTCCCAGCATCTTTTCAACACTAATTACGAGACACTACAGGCAATAGTAATGGAGAGTTGCAATACTACCAACAACTAAAGGGGACATAAAAAAAATATTTTGCAATGTTCCAATATGCTCACTCCTACGGCTAAATATAGAATCATAGAATGGTTTGGGTTGGAAAGGACCTTAAAGATCATGTAGTTTCCAACACCCCTGCTATGGACAGAGACACCTTCCACTAGACCAGGCTGCTCAAAGCCCCATCCAACCTGGCCTTGAACACTTCCAGGGATGGGGCATCCACAACTTCTCTGGGCAACCTGTTCTGCTGTCTCACCACCCTCACAGTGAAGAATAAACTTCTTCCTTACATCTAATCTAAATCTACCCTCTTTCAGTTTAAAGCCATTACCCCTCGTCCTATCACTCACTACATGCCCTTGTAAAAAGTCCATCTCTGGCTTTCCTGTAGGCCCTCTTTAAGTACTGGAAGGCTGTTATAAGGTCTCCCCGAAGCTTTCTCTTCTCCAGGCTCAACAACCCCAACTCTCTCAGCCTGTCCTCATAGGAGAGGGGCTCCAAACCTCTGATCATCTTCATGGCCCTCCTCTGGACTCGCTCAAGCAGGTCCATGCCCTTCTTATGTTGAGGGGGTCCAGAGCTGAACGCAGGAGTCCAAGTGGGGTCTCACGAGAGTGGAGTAGAGGGGGAGAATCACATCCCTTGACCTGCTAGCCACACTTCTTTTGATGCAGCCCAGGCTACGGTTGGCTTTCTGGGTAGCAAATGCCCATTGCCAGGTCACGCTGAGTATAGGGTTATGTCTTCTATGACTATATATAGGGTTCAGTAGATGCACTCGCTTTTAATCTGATCATTTATCTGTATTAATTTTTGCGTGTCCATTAAGGTAATGGAAATATAAGGGGCTAGGAGTTAGAGTCACAATAGGTAAAAACATTTATATCATATCATGACCTCCTAAAGCCCTTAGTATTTAGAAGATTAATCTGAAATTCAAAGCGACATTCAGAAAAAGGCAAGAAAACTATCTTCACCTTAAATCTCAGGTATTTATAAAGGAACAATTAATCTTTCCAGGTTCCTACCAGAAATCACAAGTGCTGCACAATTCAGCTATGAAAAATACTGGAAGAGGTCAGAAAACTTAGAGCCTGGAAACTGCAATTGAAATTCATATTTCTGCATTTCAATCCAACCATACCATTTACTAACACATTAAAAGTGACATCAAACCTCCTGGAATGGTTGTATTTAGGCTTACGACTTTTCTCAGTACATAAAAGTTATATAACAAGTCTGTGACAGGCTCATAAAACTGTTCTATATTTTGAGCAATTTTGGTGTTTGCTACTGCAATTGATAAAGACAAGCCAAATTTAGAATTGTTCTACTCTGCTTATATCAGATAGGTGGAAAGCCGGAGCTTGCCATTTCAGCCTGGACTTCTGCAAAATCAGTATATGCTAGGTGATATCTCAGCTGGTACAAACCACTGTAGCTCCAGGTATCTGTGTGAGAAGACATATGCTCCTCTATGTGTAGCTCTTACGCTTTTGCATTTAGCAGCCATCTTTGCCTCTGCTGAATTCACATAGCTTTTTTGGATAAAATGATAAGGAACTTTATTTAGTAAGGGTTACTTAAGACATTACTTTTATTGGGACCACTTACAGTGGCCTCCCTGACAACATCCTTCTTCAAATCTTTGCCCTGAACACAGGCAAAAGTAAAGGTAGATGAATGTGAGGAACAGCAAAAGGAAGATTCAGTAGGACTGAAACACACACTGAGCAGCTGAAGCCAGTATCTCAAACTACACAGGGAAGTGTGTATTCCATATACTATTAATCAAAGCCACCTGAAGCCATCTTGACTATGCAACAACCCAGAGTCTTGATATAGCAAAGCACATAAGGTGTCAGAAAAACTAGAATTTGGCCTACTGCAGTGAAACTGAAGAAAACAAAGCTTCAGCAGAGAGCAAGAACCTTTCTGAATAGGGGCATTTGGCAAGAATAGCATTCCAAACGCATTATTTTAACAGAACAGACTGAATATAACCTGATATTTAAATGGCACACGTTTGGAAGACCTCATACTGGTGCATACCTGAAAGCAGCATATTCTTCCAAAGGCAAATCTAGCACTATGAAGGCTGAACTGGGAGTGGAGGGGTATCCTTCCTGCCATTACAATTTATGGAGCATCTCACATGTCCACTTCCTTCTTACATAACATAAGGCGATGAATCTGCTTGACATAAATCAGTTACAGAAGAACACGAGCTTACTAAATGCATCTTTAAATCAAGGGCAAGATTCTCCCTCAGTACTAGATGAAAAGCTCAAGTTGTATTTAAGCTTTAATGAGAAGCAGCCTTATTTATTAGTGGTTGGGGCACAGGGCCAAGAAAGCTCCTGTGTTCCAACTCTGTAGCATGCCAAATACTTTACAGTTTTGGACAAGTCTGTGACTCCATTTCTCCATCACATAACCAGGGATTATAGTATTTGGTTACCTCATAATGGCCTTAAGAGAATATATACACTCCTTCTGTGTTGTATTTAATAAACTCCTACCCTACAGGATCTGCATTCTAAATCTAAAGGTTTTCGGCTCTAATTGAAAAGAAAGCATGGGAAAAGATGTGAAATAGAAAAATAAAATTATTATTAGAGTAATACAATTTCAGTTCTGATGGATTATTATAAAAACATCAATTGTTCCTCTAATTGGCACGTTGTTTAGCAATGGGAGAAAACCAAAAAATCCCCCAAATGATAGGCAACCAAAAAAGTTAGTCACCCTTGATTCTTTCTCTATCTGTTAGTTTCATCCACAAAAGCTATTTCTTACAGCAAATTATGCCTTCAGCAACCCACAGACAACCCAATGCCACTGAGGATATGGCTCAGTCTGCATGCCTTTCCCCGCTGTGCTCCAGAGGGAGCGATTCCTATAGGAGCCCACTGGGAAAAAACAAAGCCAAATATTTGCCTGTGAGGGAAGCAGCAGAGACGCTGTGGCTGCAGCTCTCCATGAAGCCACAAGCCACTCCAGAGGGCAAAGTGAACAGGTATTACTGCTAAGAGAATGAGAATACACCTGGGAGCAGCTCTGTGTACTGCACCACAGGCTCAAGCAACAAGACACCTGATGTACAGCTCCTACACATCCACAGACCCACAGCCAGCATCCCTGTGGTTCATATGTACACACACTGCCTCTGCCCCCAAAAGCAATAAAGCCTCAAGGCAAGAACACAAGCACTGGCTCAGTCTCACTCTTCTCTCAACCCACTGCCGATCCAGGCTAGAAGAGAGGCTTTTCACCCTATGCTAAATACGAGGTGACTTGGAGCAAAGCGTGACTTTCTCAAAGGACTTGCGTGGTGATGCACTAAGGACACACCTGGCAGCTGGGGAGGTGGGAGATCTGGGAGGCGCGTACCATGTGAGCCGACCACACAAGTTATCCTCAGGCACAAGATTTCTATGGGAGTATAAGCAGGTGCTAAATCCATATGGTTTTAATAACAAACATGTTTATGGTGGTGCCTTTCACACTTTATTAGTTGAAGTCTATCCAAGCACCTCCATGATTGACATTCCTGTATCATCATAAAGAGAGGGACCACCTTTTATGGCAAAGCATTCATGTGCCTTTTCAGGCTTTGCAAGTCAAAGAATCTCAGGAATCTACCCACAGTAAAATTTTACTGCATGCAGCACAATAAGAGAAGAAAGTAAAAAAAGTTTAACTTCCAAGTCTCAGACCAAATTTCTAGTATTTACGTTTTGGAAAATAAAACACCTTTTCTCCCCATTCTTCATTGATTTTTATGCTCGGTGCCACTTTACAGTCACATTTTCTGGAATAGAAAAGGAGGTAAGGCTCAGTCAGACTTTTCTAAAGAGGCCTTGAACTTGCTGCAGCACGTATGAACTCAGCTCTTCAGCTGTCATCTAGAAAGTAGAAGATCTATTTTATGTCGCTGAGGTTCTGTGAAAATACAAGTGACCTGGTAGAATAAGGGAAGATTTTGAGTTTCAGCAGTTGTAAGTTCTTTTGAACTAAATTCTATTTAATACTTCAGAGCAGGTGTAGAGACAAAGCATGGCTGCATATCTAGATTCAGAAGTCCGAGCATGAACTACAATATCTGGTTTTATTAAGTAAATAGGAAAAACTTTGGAATACAGAAAAAGTTAAAGCAAGCATGTTGTTCGCATCTTTGGTTTTGACTCTTACCTCTTTATAATGTGAGAGACATTTTAACAAGTTTAACAAACCTGCAGAATCTTGAGTGAGTTTTCTACTAAAATAAACAACTATTTCTTGAACTGAAACAGCTTCTCAACTGCAGAACAGCAACAGGATTTCTAAAGAATATGTAAATACTGAGTTATCTTGCAAGTCACTGTTGTTTATATGCAAAAAGTTTCAAAATATGGACATTTGTGTTGCCTGTCAACAAGAAGCTAGAATTAACTTGTAGTTTGAAAGGTGCTTGACCAACAGTGCATTTGATCTGTACTTACTTTGGACTACTGATATTCAAGATGAGAGAAAAACATGCAATGATGACAAAAATGCATTATAGTTTAGAAAATGATTGGTTTTAGAACTATTCTAATCTTCAAAATTGCTTGCCCCCAAAACTATTTTCAACTATATTTCTATTTCTGAAAACTTACAAATCCAATGGAAATGTTTTCTAAGTAGTAAGTGATAAGAAGGAAGAGAAATGATGGCCAAGGGTCACATTACTAGACAAAAGCTCAAGGGACTCAGACTGTGCTTCATCAGACTCTATATATAAATATGTGATGCAACCAACTTGCTTGCACAAGGGTATTGTGATTAAAAGATTCTCACAGTCTGCAAGATAAAAATTCTACAGAAGCAAAGGACATGACAGTGAATATACAGGGAAAATAAAAGATTATTAGGAGGTAATGCATTTCTTTGTCTATACAGAACACAACAGAATTCCTACTACTAATTACGATTTTGACATGGAAGTTGTTCCCGCTATAGTGCCAAAATACATATTTAATGGCAGAGATTAATACAAAGACTAATTAAGATTAATACAAAGACTTTTAAGGCCTAACAAACATTTCATTCAAAGTCATGCCTTTTATTTCCAAAGGTGGGTTTTTTTAGTTTTGGGTTTTTTTCCCTTTGTAACAGTAAGATTTGGGCAAGGTGTAGATAAATGTTCTAAACCAGATCAGCTTGATGAAATAGCATTACTTATACTTTAAATGCAAGTGACAAACAACTTTGAAAAAAAGAATGGCATATCATATTTAAATATGAAAAGTTTCTTTTAAGTTAGGACAATGAGACCCAAAGCTGGAAGCCAAGCCACAGTTCTTCATAGACTAGCTGCTAAAATAAGATGAGGGTTATGTCCTGGAGTGGTCCTCTACTGGTAGGACTCCCAAGCTGAACAAATATTTTCCAACCATTCACTGACCATGCTATGCATTTAAACTACAAGTAAAACCTAGGGAAAACAGACAAGAGATGCCTTAAACTCTCTGCTGAAAGTCAGTGAGATTCTTCCTACCTCTACCAAATATTTCTTATGTTATCTTTGTTAAATCAACAAAGAACAGATTTCCCAATATCCAGAACTCAAAATCCTCAGCCTGTAACTTCAAAATTGTTGAGTATCCATTTGGTGAGTGAAATACAGACAAGACATCCATAGGCAGCTTGCTGCCATGGGGACACTTAAGGCTTGATTGTTCAGCACCTGAAATTGTAAACTTTTAAACATCGAAATTCCTTGTGTTGAGGTCATGAAAATTTGATCCTTTTTTTTTTTTGTGCTTCACTTTACTCTCTCTGCAAAACAAACAATATTACTTTTTTTTTCCTTAAAGAAAGCCTTGTGTAATTACATTATAGGAGGCTCAAGTTTTGTCTCTTTCCACACATATAGATATAGAAAGTGACACAGCAGAACCATAGTTCTGGCTGGAGCTTTTAAGCACAACTACAATAAAAATAACCCTCCAGTCCTTTCTATATATTACTCTTTCTTAACAGACATGTTACTAGATATGAAGGAAATTACGTTAGGCATATAATAAACCAGAATGTTTTGACAGTGGAAATTGATAAATTGTTTCAGTCTCAGCACAAAAGATGAATAATTCCTAACTGCTTACAGAATACATGCTATACACAAAAATGTGCTCTATACATGTAACTGCATTTTTGAGGGGAGCAAAAGGCCTTCTAAGTATAGCTATATGTTCTTTCAGAAGAAACGTGCGTTAACCACAAATCTTATACTATTTGGCAGTTGTGACTTGGTGACAAGAAGCTACTCGTCAATGACTGTCTATGTTGTTGAGACTAGAAAAAACACAACCTTTGAGCTTGCACAGTATTACTTGGCCAAAGGATATACATGAGCAAACACAGACCTCCAGCCTGGTAACACATTTCAGGCTTGCCTGAAATGCTGTGAGGCTTTCAAAGCCATTGACTTTGCAAGCTGGTTTAGACCACTTTGTAGGTCTAATCTAAATGCTCAACATCAATAGGTTCAATCACGAAATCAGTGTGAACTTCAGTATAGATCACAGGACAGGGCCTATAATTAGCTAAAGGACATTCAAGGTGAGCACAAAATGGTGCTAAGAGCAATCCTGTGGGCAACTTAAAGCTGACAATACTTAAGAGTTTCAAGTGGACAGACTTGCTTATTATTTCTATATAATGCTATTATACACATACTAACCACTCTTTCCTGATGTTTACACATGTGCTATTTTATTTAGAGCATCTGTTTCCTCCTCAGGAGGTGTTAGGACAGGGAGCATCTAAAGAAATGCAGTTCAAATTGTAGAGCTTGACTCAAGGAAAATTATCCAACCTTTCTAAGCTTTCCATAAAAATAATCATGGAATCATAAAATGGCTTGGGTTGGAAGGGACCTTAAAGATCATCTAGTTCCAACCCTCCTGCCATGGGCAGGGACACCTTCCACTAGACCAGGTTGCTCAAATAAAAAAAGAAAAAATTATATGTCAAAATCATAGTCAGACCTTACCCCAAGTTATGCAACTATGGGGAAAAAAAAAAAAAAAATCAGGTGCATCATTACTAGGGTGGGGTTTTTTCCTTTTTTTTTTTCCTTAAAGCTGCATCTTCTTCTCACAACTTCCCACATGAATACCATAAAAGCTGTAGAGTAATTTTGCTCCATCATTATCATTCTTCCTTTTGCTTTCCTACAGTAGCTTTAGTCAAGGAAATATCAATCAAGATACCACCTTTCAAAACATATTTCCATGTCTGAATTTGCATGTTCTGTAATACTCAGAAGTTGAGATCTGCCAAAAATGAGTCCTTAATATGTACACATAATTCCAAGTAGTGAAACTACCATCAAATCTGGAATTACAAGCAAGCTCTAGAAGAAAGCAATCTTTCCCAGGTCTTTTTGAACACTCACATGCATCAATTTGCAGACCATTCTGATTATCTTCCAGAGGTTCAGCACACTTTGGCTCACAAGTGTTATCAAGTGGGACCTTAGGGCATTTTCAATGGGGTTGAAAGTACACGAGAAGCAAACGTCAGAGGGCACTGTACAGAGAATATTAAGAGGGTAAATTGCATTCATGTCACAAAGCATTTTCACTTTTTCAAAGAATCTAAGCTGTAGGCATTTTGTTGTCACTAAAATACAAGATTTTTTCCTGAACTTCAAATTTGAAGAACACAATGTTAAAAAAGCACATTAAAAAACAGCGTCAGCAGCCACTACAATTTTTTTCAAATCTGAGGGAAAGGGGTAAGAGTCTCTATTACAGATCACATAAACCATATGAAAAAAAACCCATATCACCAGATAGGGAGTTTATTCAATAAAATTCACATGTACATGTACATGCTGAGATAAGTCCTACTTAAATTGTGTGGAGCCACAGAAGCAAGGCTAGGTTTGATAAATTGAAGTTGGATCTTACCGCTGTGCAGCTTGTGCTAGTCCCTCCTTTCCCACTTGCCCCTTCAGTCCCTGGACAACAGAATGAACTCATTTTATTTACAGTATAAATTGTTCTCCTACTGAGAAGGACAACATTGCACCTCTCAGCAGAGCAAGTTCAGTACATTATTTATAGTCCAATTTTAATCATTTAATCTTTCATAACCCACTGAGACAAAAATTAACTAAAAAGACAAGCAACTTAATTGTCCCAATTTTTCCTTCTGCACACTCAGGAGGGAAATTCCCTGGTGTTTATCATCTCAGGAATGAAAAGCTAATGCTACCCCCAAACAGAAGAGCATGTGTGGGGGCTGTCTTAAGAGTATGATGCTATATCCCTACAATACACTGACTGCTTCTCAATGCTCTCTGAATTGTTAAGGAAAAAACAAAACTCACTTCACCCAGGTAGCTCTGAAATACATGCACATACTTTTTAGACAGAGGACAATTTGTTGTTACTGAGGCAGAATTATGAGATCAGCTCTCTTGTGGAAAGACACCTTTTACGTAACTAAATCAAATCCTCAGTTGATTGTCCACAAAAAGAAACTAAGATCCCTTTTCCAATCTCTAGAAGTAGCATTTCCAATTTCTTCTTTTTTTGTTTTTACAATAGGCCCCGGTGTCTTTTTCTGCAGAGAAGAGGAGTAATACTAACCCTGTTTTAGTCATAATACAAAAGCTCAAAAATAAATCTGTTGAAGCTTGCACCCAAATGCTTGTAGTACTCTTTGTGAAATAGTAATTTAAAATAATATGAACTAAAAACCTCTGAGCAACATTTTAGAGAGCAAGGAAATGCTAGAGAAGCTTCCAGTAGATGATGCAAGAATCAATTAACCATTTTGTCTACATTTAAACAAAAATAACCTTCTCTGTCTTATATGCCTCTGCTTCAGTTATAGCCCTATTTTTTAAAAATAGAGTATTTTAAATGACACTAAACCACACCTGATTTACGAAACACTGTTTAAACTACGTCATCTTGAACAGGCCACCATTAAAAAAAAAATTCCAATGGTGACTGGTTCATGTCATTTACATTCTCCCCTCTGAGGGGAACGAAGATTTACAGGGCTTCATTTGAGTACTAACTTTAAATACAGAAACAGAGTGGCTTAAGTACCTTATCCTGAAGGAATGAAAATTGAAATCCTTTCAACACAACAGTGCTAGTCACAAAGGCTTGCAGTATATACAACATTTACAATTACTAATGACTAATTATCTACTAATTAAACATAAGTGGTGTTGCACCCTAACCAATAGCTGTATTGGGATACCACAACATTTCTTTATTCTAAATGGTAATTACTGCAAAGCATAATGTAAGGCTAGATCTACAAACAATACATGAAATTTAGATCTGTTCGTGAGGGGAGAAGGCTTTCTCACCAGAGTTAGGCACTTCAGTGTATGATTCAAGACAAGCACTTTACTGAGGAGGCAAAGTTTGAATATTGGCATGTGACTATTTAGAGCTAGGTAATAGGAAATGCTGAAAATGAAGGGGAAAAAAAAAAACAGCTCTCCAGTCTTATGTCTCACCTGGACATTAGACACTTTAATCGGAATTTCAAGAAAGTGTCTATATGCACTTGGGGTCCAAAGCTGAAAAAAATTATATCCACACTTTTTCCTGAGTCTTTTCTTGTGGCTTAAGACTTTCCAACTAATTGGTCCTTAAGATAGCTAGTCTCTTATCACACACTTTTTTCCTTCTAATGTGTTTGTAAGTTTTCATAAAATTTTCACTATCAAGTAACACCAGAGAGCGGGCCGTGTTTCACAGTAAAGAGAAAGGTGTTTTTTAAAATGCAAGGAAAGTTGTTGGAAGCTTTGGCACAGGTTTACTGTGAAATTTGACATGTATCTCAAAATAATTTATTTTACTACTTATCAGACATAAATTGAATTCTTCATAGGAACTTAATATTTCTCTATCCTAAAAAAGCATACTGAAGGCAGACATTAGAAAAAGGGCTCAGGCACCTCTGCAGCCTTCTTTCCCACACCATAAGACATCATAGGAATGCTGTGATCATGAAGGTATGGGATGAGAGGAGACACCATCCAACCAGGAAGCCTGGACATGGGAGGCAAAAAGAAGCATAAGGAAGAATGGCAAATAAGCTTGCTGAATCTTGTATAAAAATTGGAGTATTTGATTAGAGAATGCCAAGTGAAATCATTATTCTAATCATTGTTTTCCTGAGCAGTTCAGGTTGTAGTGAACAAAAAACCAAAATTTTTTCTGATTTCAAAGAAAACATTTTTTATTTCCATGGCATGAAATCTTGAGCTTTGATCTATTCTTCCCAAAGTCACAGCTGGAGCTATTCAGCTTTCTGAACCCTTCCCTTATTTAGTCTCCCTCATGTGAATTGTGAAAAGATCTCTCGCCTATATTACCAACTTCATACTTCGAGGGAGGAGGGAGTTTTGAAGCAATTCCTTATTTCCTCTACATAAGGGCAAATCACTTTAAAAATAAGCATTCCTTGGCCAAAATTACATTAGAGCACAATGTACTCAACTGTTTCTCACTTAAGTGATGGAAAAAGGCAGGAGAAAGTGAGATGAAGAAAAATGAGATAAAAGAAAGGTGTGAAGAACAGCTTAAAGAAGGGAAAGCTATAGTTTCCTAGGGGCACAAGAGAAGTAAGTTTGTGTGTGTAAATAGCAGCAACTATACAGGGAAAAGGGAATGCAAGAGAGAGAAAGGAGTAAGTTTGCTTTGCTTTTAAAATACACATTGATTTTTTTTTTTTCCTGGAATGATACTCTAGACTCACCAGTAACTCTTTCTGATAGGTTTACATGCTGCTTTCTGTTTTTTTATTTCAGAACACAAACCTGTTACGAAATGCCAAAGTAGTCCCAATTCAGTCTGATATGTGAAGACCTTGTCAGTAGTCAGTACAGAGAATTTCTCTGTAGCATATAAAAATAAGTATTTGTGTCTTTTTGTATCAAATCTGGTTTATGTCATGCTATAGTTTAACTATTAACATGACTCTGAGAGGATTAATGCAACAGCAAGCTTCCTAATTTACAAAATATCTTATATTTTACACTGGGGTTACACAAAAAAAGCTCTTCTAAAACAGATACTGACAGAGACTAATAGTAAATGCTGTAACTTAATCTCGGAAGCCCGATGATGTCAAACCTCTTGAGCATCATGTACAGTTTATGGTACGGTATTATCACAATCCTTCAGTGGAATTACTGTTTTGTAAATAATCTCTCCCTATCAGTTACACTACACAGAAACTGTGAAGTCCAAATACAAAGAGACCATAGGTGTGAATGATTGCACTTGAGTCTTTTCCCCCAACCATATTTCTAAGCCCAAGAGTGACAAATGGCACACCAGTTATAAACGGGCAACAGGGTCACTGGAACTAAAAGCTGAGAGTTCAAAGAAAAGTCACAATTCAGGAAAAGGCCAGAGACTGATGTTGCAATGCTTAATGATAAATGGCCAGGGTTGTTATACTCCAATTAGAGAAGATAGGTGATTGGCAAATAACCATGGCAACATGAATGCTACAGCCTCAGACCATCCAAATCACCTTACTAGTCTGTAAGTTTTCCCATACCAGTCTAAATTTTTTCCTTGACAGAAACTGAATAGCCACAAATAAAATAGCCACAAGAGCTTCTGGCAATAAGCAAATTAATCATATGAATTAAATCACCTAAAGTGGTGATTTCCCACCTAAAGTGGGAAAAATTCAGACACTAGAATTTAGACACACAAGTTCAAAAGGCTGACCCAGGAACAAATCTGCAGACACACCTGTCGTGGTTTCAGCCCAGCCGGTAACAAAGGACCACGCGGCCGCTCGCTCACTCCTCCCGCCCCCCTCCGGTGGGATGGGGGGAGACGGAGGAGAGAAAAGAAGAAAAAACCTGGAACCTCGAGGGTTGAGATAAAGGCAGTTTACTGGGACAACACAAAGAAATTACAACAACAACGACGGTACTAATGAACGAGTATACAAAAAGAGTGATGCACAGTGCAACTGCTCACCACCCGGGACCCGACGCTCCGCCACTTCCCCCACCAAAAGTCGAGACCACCTCCCCGGCCCGCTCCCCATTTATATACTGAGCATGATGGCACATGGTATGGAATAGCTCCTTGGCTAGTTCAGGTCAGCTGCCCCGGCTATGCCCCCCACCTCCCAAGTTCCTGTAAAAATTAACTCTATCCCAGCTGAACCCAGGACAACACCTGAATCTCCACTTGCAACTCAGAGAAGTGGAAGCTGACAGTATCTTTCTTTTGTGGAAAGGCTATAGTGTTTAGACCATTTTCTCAGGCATTGAAAAAATTGGGTTCTAGACCCCATACACACTACTCTCACAATCCAGGTGAACACCCTGCACACCAGGAGCACTTTCCATCCTGCACCAGTGTACAATCAGGAGATGAAAACCGATAGATCTGGAAGGAGCGCCGGCAGGAGGGAACTTGAGGACCTGGGCTTTTGCCATTCCCATGCAGACAGGAAAGATAAGATGGCTCCTCATTTCAATTCCAATATTACTTCTACTTATTAAACAACAGACCAATGTAGAAATAGTCACCAAGGTGAGGCCTGGCACAAATCTCCTTCCTGCTAGATAAGATCCAGATTCTAGATAAGCTAAATAGGAGATATCTCCAGACATCTATAGAAAAGATGTCCTGAACAGGCTTTCCAAGGCCTCATTTTCAGGGTTTGTTCAGAGCAAGAGGCACCAGATTCCCAGAATCTTCTTATGTCATGACCTTATATGGTTGAATTTGCACGACCAGGGTCTAAATTGGATCTCAACAATGATCATGTACTGTAATATACAGAAAGATTTACATTAGAAATGAAGTTACATGTATTTTCTACATCCTCCTCTCCAAAATAAACAATCTTTGCTTATTGCTTTTTATTGCATCTCTGCAATAACAACAAAGTCTATGTCGAATATTTTTACGTAAAAGTTTGAGCAGTAGTGAACTAAAAATAGATACATATTTGCCAGAAGATTCCTAGAGACAGAACATAAGGAAATTTTACATGGAACAGCTATTCACACTACCTGAAAATATTCTCCAGAGATATATATCAGTGCCTACAACAAAATTACATAAAAGAAATAATTGGCCATCCTCACTTTTATGTTATAGACTTACATGATGGATTAAATGTCCTAGAATGCTAAAATAATTCACCTATAAAGTGAGTGACAAGGCTACAACATTTAAAAGAACTTGCTTACCTTTAAAGACTAGAGTTGCAATGGGAATAAGAAACACTGTTCGCAACATCAAGAACATTGCTTAATGTTATTTTAAATATCACTGTTCAACTTCCCCTATCAAATCATTCTTTACCATGGGCCTCTCCCCTTGTTTTCTGAACTTAACTAAAAAGTAGTATAAACGTTCTTAAGTAAAACATTCATAAGGCAGGAAATGGGGAAATTAATTCCCCATCTCACTTGTATATACAGACTGAACACAGAGTCTTTATGTGCTCATATAACATTTGCTAAATGAGCGTTCACTCCCTCATTACAAATACTAAATGGGTAGCTATTCAGTTTTTCACTGCACAGTCACCACCCTTGGTTCATAAAGTTCCTGAACTACAAATTGCTGGAGGTTAGGAAAATATTCTTGGGAAGTATCACTGTATGCTAATATGTTACACGTTCTTCCTTAAGCATCCACTGCTGGCAACTGTCAGAGATGTAACACTAGGCTACACGAGTTGTGTTACAACCCCTCAGGGCCACACTAATAATACTGGGACTGGTTATAGTCCTGGTATCACAAACACTACACATGCAATTAACACTGCTTCCTTTATTCTGACATGTGAGAGAATTGTATTTACTGTACCAGGTTTCTTCCAATATGCTTTGGAAGACATGCTTATCTGAGTGTAAGGAACATGCTTTCGTCTAGCTGTACATTTTGATATCTAACAGTATTTAAAGGTAACTTTTCCAAATGAGCCTACCTTAGCAAGCAAGCAAGCCTAACCAGTCTGTAAATACTCTGCAACTCAAAATGCAATTATTTCATTTAATTTTGTTCCAATCACTGGCTCCCCTTCTGAAGCATGCCTGAACACTCACCTAGGCACAGAATGGGAAAATCTTGTTTAGCTTGATTCCCCCACTGCTTCACAGGCAGCAGCATGGGCAGCACAGTCAAGGAGGCAAGGAGCAGGTGGCAGCAGTTTGATGAGAGGCCTGGGGTGGACAGCAAGGGAATAAAGCAAGGAGGGAGCAGTGATGAAAGACAAGAGAACAAGGCTGAAGTTAGGTGGATGTCTCCAAACAGGTCAATCCAGAATAGGACAGTGGTTCCTACTCATGAAGAGAATGAAAACCATGGAAATAAGAATCAGTTCACAGAAATCCACTATC
Source organism: Haliaeetus albicilla (assembly GCF_947461875.1). Lineage (NCBI taxonomy): Eukaryota > Metazoa > Chordata > Aves > Accipitriformes > Accipitridae > Haliaeetus > Haliaeetus albicilla. Next base: position 24,514,263 of record NC_091488.1, read on the forward strand.
GGGCAGTCATCCTTTCCTCAGCTAATCATTTTGTAGCTCATTTAGTGGGGACTACACTCATTTTGTAACGGAGTGTATTTTTAATACGATGTACCTGGAGTATCACTTAACTTGCCTGTAATTCATGGGCTTCCTTTGCATTTCCCTCCTTTTCCAGTTCCCTCATTATATTCATACCTTCCACAGCAAAGCTGGGATCTCACAGGCAGCCTAACTTGCTATGCAACCCTAATTCACTCCTTGCAGGTGATCTGAGCAATGCATGGCATTTAGCAAGTGCTCTGCAAGTGGTAGAAGGTAAGAGAGAGACATATGGTCATATGCCCATTTGACCCTGTCGATAATACCCATATGGTATTATTATAGACCACCCTACAAACTACTAGAGAAATCCTGCAGAAGATCAAGATTTAAACAACAACAAAAGTCACATTAGGACAGAAAATGAGAGCTTGCAAAGTCTGCCATTCATTCACAATTATGGACGCAGATTCACTTCAGAATACCCTAGCTCTCAGGCCACATCTCCGAGCCATCAAAGATACAGACTCACACATTTGATTTGCTTGAAGAGGGATTTTACATAGCAGAGAAACCTTTATGTTGAAGTTGTTCCAAAAGTGAATCCTTCTCAGCGATTCAGAAAGCATGTTTGAACCTTGGCCTCCAAGATCCCAAGGCTGTAACTTGATCACCAGCTATTTTGCAGAAAGTACCTCCTGCTCTGCTGGAGCTATTCCACTTTGTATAAACAGTGCGAGGAGCCCCTGCCTGGAGAGATTGTGGCTGGGGGACACCCTTGGGTCATGCAGGAGGGACAGCAATCTCAGCCTGAACCTCAGCTTCCTGGCAGGAGCTTTTATAACAGTGCTACTTGCTATCTGGCAGCAGAACCTTTCTCTTTCTCTCTTCTTCTCTTCCACCCACCCAAATGATGATCAGAAAGTTTTCTTATGGATCAGAATTAGAGCAGATTTCTTTAACCATAAAATTCCCAATCAGCTCCATTCATGCAAGGCAGACACAGAGCAAATGAAAAGCTGTGCAGGCTTCTTGACCATTCCTACCTAGAAGCAGTCTGTTGAAATGAAAACTCAAATTCAGCTCTAGGGAGGTCTGGTTTCTCCCTGACAATTTCAACCTCGGAGACAAAACCAGCAATGTTGAGAGCAAAGATCAACCTCGCTTCAGAGTCTCCATATCAGAAGCTGGCAATTGTTGCAAGGCAAACACTGAACTTTGAAATCCTGCACTTTCATTTAGTACAGCAAAAGTCCTTATCACTCACACTTAAACCACAGTGACTTTTCTCCAAAGTGCAGATTGCACTGAAGCTCTGTTGCAAAAGACTCTGAACTTTATCTTCCATTTTGAGAATACTGGCTGAAAAAAATACAATTTGGCACTTCAGAAGAGACATTTGACTTGTCCTTTTCTCAAATGATTGCTCCTTATAGCCCTTGAGCAACTGCAGCTTTGGGAGCATTTCAAAGAGAAATGCTCTAGCACTGTGTTCATTTGGTATCAGAGAAAGTAGTTAGTCTGAGCTACTGTAATTCCCATTATCATCTTTTTTGCAAATGTACTTCTGCTTAGTGAGACATACAGCTTAATTTTCTCAGTCTTGTTTTTAAGCTGTGGTACCTAACATGGCTGATACTTCAGGTGCAGAAAAGGTGTTTCAATATATTTCTTTTAATTAAATTTGAAGAAAGTAATAGTTGCACCCATTTGGGGTAGTAATAGCTGAAAAACATCATTAAGTTCTTAAAGCTTGTGTTAAAATGAAATCTGTTATTCTTAAGAAAACAATCATTATGTTTCATCTCAATGAAACATAATGTGTGCACACGTACATGTGTATGTGAATGTACACAGACACAGGTTTTCCTTTTTTTAAATTTAAGTGACAACACGTGAAAACAAACACACTTTGGCATATATATATACTTATGCTCTAAAATAATTTGTCATATTTGAAAGAAAAAAACAAAAAACAACCAACAAAACCCACCCAACCCCAAACTCAGAATTACCAATATTTTTTCTGTATTTTATTTAAAACACTTCATTACCCACACTGCTTTCTATTAGGTTCTCAGATATGCTCCATCTGATTTAAAACCTTATAGCAAGGTTACCAAGAGGAACAGAATCAGGTCAGCACATTAAACTAGATTTTTCTTTTACATCAGCTCCCAGGCAAATCTTCAGATTTTCCATGTTATTTACAAGGACATTAAGAAGGTCTTGTTCTTTCTACCTCAGTGAATTATTCCTCCCATATGCAGATGTGGTAGTTCTTTAGAAGCTGGTTAATTATATATTCTATAACAATAACAGTAGGATCTTAACAGAATAACTTTGATTTACCAACCTTATAAAAAGTCTGTCCTTACCTTTCAGGATCTGATTTTACTATTGGATGTGCTAAATTAGAATAATAATTCTTAAAATAAATTATCTAAAAAAGTCAGTGTCTGACACCCCAAGATACAGCTGCAAATACAGTAAAAGCTTTTACATAAATATTTGACAATTTGTTAAAAAACATTTACAAAAATAATTTGTAATATCAGAAGCATCAAAAGTTAAGCTATTATTAGAAATGACTTGGTGATAGGAGATGCTTTTAAACAAACACCTACTAGTTTTGTCAAATACAATTTGTGTAGCTACAGTACGCTCCCCCACAAAGTTTTAGTAAGAGACGAGGAAAAAAAAAAAAAGATCTTCATTCAGCTAGATTTTTAACTAGTATGTATTTTGCATTCAAAATAGGACTAGGTTTTCTTTTTTTCCTAATCGCTGCTAAACTTAGCCTCAAATATGAGGATTCAGTATTGGGGTACAAATGGCAAATTTCAGAGGTGCTTCTATTCAGATTTTTTTTCACTGGGACTATGTGGACATATTCATAACCTTGATTTGACACAAACCAGAGAACATCTGTAACCACATGTGTTTTGCTGACTTGCTTCATGCTATATTTAAATTTTTTAGGGGTCACTGGGCACCTCAGCTGTTCACTGTCATAGTTACAGCCTGGTGGCCAGAGGTCTGTCAAGTTCTTTCTCCTGATCAGGAAACAGCTGAACAGCTTCTGCCTTATCTTTCCATTTGCAGAAGCTTGCACCAAGGTTCCTATTTGCTCTTTCTTAGAAGACCATATGTAGATCTCACAACCCATGGACTAAGGCACTGAGCCTACAAACACTTCTGTGCTTAAGACTGCACATGTGAGTAGTCTCAAGGAATTCAGTCATATCATAAAGGTAAATAATAGGATCAGTACACAGTACATGATGCAACACATTATTACCACTAGAAAAGTCATCAGAAACCATCTCCTGTATCCTACCTGCCCTTTCCAGTATTCTTCCCCACATCCTCTCTGCTGCAAAAGACTTTGATTCACTGGGACTATTAAACGTTAGATGTAGTGCTATTCAGTGTGAACCGGATGATTCCCCTCTTGCAGAAAAGTTGTAGGTTTTTTGTAAGAAAGTTTTCAATATTTTTTCTTTTTTTTTTTATATTAAAAATAACCGATAGATCTGGAATAGTTACCCAGACTTATCCAGTTTACTGTTAGAGGCAGTAGTCTTACAGCTTTAGGTAGCAAATTCAACAGGAGAAGTAATTGCTTACAAAAGCTTTTAGAAGAGAAGAGTCCCTGTAGAAAGGATCTGAGTAATATCAGATCTACATGATATGAAGAGAAAGTGGCAGATACACCCATGTGTTCCGAAAGATATTTAGGTAAAACCAGAGGCATCTTCTTCATGAGGCTATTTCCTAAGAGCATGCTATTTCTGTATGTATGTGTTCAATTAGGCCCAGTGAAAAATTCAAAACCTTATCTAAACTGTAACAGCATAGGCAATTAAGGAATATGTACTACAGCAAAGATGCTAATATTTATTTCCTTAAATGTCGATTAGCAAGTTATAATTTTTCACATTAGAAAATGTCACTCCAGTAGTCAGTCATACATATAGCCAGTTTTTATATATCAGCTTTATCATCAGACTGGTAGTAACCAGAATGCAAATACTAGGGTCCTGCAAATTAATAACAACAAATAAATCCTGCTACTCTTGCTGCTACCTAAACATGCTCACCAGCTTGCACAACTGGACACTAACCATAAGACCAAACCGGAACAGATTCTTCCCTAGGCTACTTTTGCTTACATCTAGGAAAAAAAATGTTCTTTAGTTACTTGAAGTTAAATAGCTCAACAAAAAATACTTAATATTCTTCCTATAGAACTTGATAGTACATTTATATCAAAGATACTGTTAGCTTGGCTGGAAAATCCCTTAGGAAAAGTCTTACCTTATGTGGAAGAGACAAATTAAACCCAAGTTTGCAGCTTGAGACTTTTTTTTTTTTTCTTCTAAGGATGAATTTATCTCTTTTCAGTTCAGTACCTCTGTGCTCTCTTCTGACCTAATTTTGTCTGTGATAAATGCCAGAGTTTCAGTGGAGTCACTTAAGCTGCTGTAAGAAAAGAACTGAAGTAAAAAAAATGAATGCACTCAACATTCCTGCTCTGACAGATTGCTTGTCAGGACACTAAAAGCCTTGCAAGGCTATAGGTGAGGTAAAGCCCTAGAACTGCCATTCTTCAGACAAAATTGCATTTCAGTTTTCTACTAATTATTGTGTACTAACATAATGAAGTTAAAGCTCATTCAGACTAAGCAGGTCTACAATTTGTACAGGCCTGATACAGGCTGTTTTATAGGATTCATTCCCATGGGTATTGCATGGCTAGAGGACATTCAAATTAAATTTCAGCCTTGGTTTAGACAGGAGAAAGACAACAAATGCCTTCTACTGAGAGGCACTACAAAGCACAGTTGGCCAAAGAAGTTTCTCAATTTAACTACTTTCTATTCTTCCCTTACTCAAGCGCCTTACAGGGAATGTTTTTCACTTGCTGATAGAGGGTCAGCAAATAGCATGGAAGACTAAACATAGCTGCATCTGCTCTTGCAAAAACAGGGCAGAAACTGACCACAGGAGGTACAGGGTGACTTCCCATCCCAACCCTTCAGGGTGGATCCCAAGGAGTGGCGGAGGACCTGCCACCAAAGCTCATGTCGCAGGATGTGGCAGGCAGGAAAGCTCAGATGCATCAGGTAACAAAAACATAAAGAGGGCTGTACTGGCCAGGGCCAAAAGCTCTTCCAAACCAGTATCCTGCCTCTGACGCTACCCAGTAATGAATCCTAGGGGAAATACCGACGCAAGCATATAATGATTTTTCCTCTACTGTATGCTCCCAGCTTCTGACACCCTGCAGCCTTGGGGCTTGCTTGAACCAGCCAGCATTTCCTTCCAAGGCTACCAGCAACATAAGGACTCACTGCTCACCCATGCTAAGACCCTCCTGGATTTACAGGACTCATATACCTCTACCTCAACAAGAGAAGAGTCCCTCATAGAGCAAAGACTTCAGCTGGAGGGGAAAACTAAAGTAGATCAGATAGTCTCATAGCCACACAACACATTTAAGGAAGAGCCTTTCTCTAGAAATTGTCCCAAAGTGTGTGACACCTTATGAAACAGTTGGGGGGAGGGGGAATATTAAACAATATGTGGCTACATGATATATAATCTTAAGTCTTAAAATAATTTAATAAAAACATTATTAAAGGATTGTTTACAGTAGAAACTGCACCAAATTGTGCTATTTTAATACCATGATCAAGTTCACTGATCCACTGCAAACACTCCAAAGTACTTTTAACTTACCAGAAAACATGCAAATATATGACTGTTCTTCTGAGGTCTTACATTTGCTGAACAGGTAAACATTTCGTTACTTTGGAGCAAGAAAGGAATGCCCAGTTCCATCTCCTGTTAGCAAAAAAACCCCATAAGATAACTTACCTGAAGCACATGAGAACGAAAGTTGGCTGCTTCTGCTGTTAACAAACACTCATTTTGTATGAGATGAGAAAGAAAATACTTTCATCAGAAAAACAAGTTATCCTCCACTATAACAGCTCCATTCTTCCTAGAGCGTCCCCTCAATTCTCTGAAAATGCAAAAATAAATGAAAACATAACCATTTTTTAAAGAATAAGATTATCAGATTTTTGAACTAATAGTGAAACGCAGTATTGTAGATATGTTAAGGGTACAGTGTTTCCCAAGCCTATATGATAAAATTCCTCAATGTCTTAAAAGATTGACTGAGGCTCTGAAAAGTCAATATTTAATAATACACGTCAAGTCTGACTTTCAGATGCCCAAGTGATCATTTAAAAAAAAAAGAAAAATCAATATTTAACACAGGACAGCTACAGCTCTTCTTCACTTCATTATTGCTAAAAAGATGGGTAAATTCACATGATGACTGCAAAACAGCAGACACATTGCTTAGGTATTATCAAAATTTGCAGACCTACACAAGAGGAATACGTTTGTGAAAGTTTTTATGGTCCGCATTCTTGTTTTTGAAGGAAGAATAGATAGCTTTCATATATCCTACCATTTAAACATTTCTTTATCTCCTAGAGATAGTTTGGATTTTCAAAGAAGGTTTAAGGAAATTGTTGTCCCCTAATGTCTATGATATTAAGGTGTTTACTGTAGTACTGTCTCTTTTGAAAGCTCACCCTAAATTAAAAACAAAATGTAAAAGGCATAGACATAGACATATTAATCATTAGTATTCTCTCTTGCACCATGCTTCCCCCCCCCCCCTTTTTTTTTTTCCACAGTACTTAAATACCCAAGCCAAACAAAAGCACCCTGATCATACAGAACTTCATAGGAGACAGTCAGCTTAAAAAAAAAAAAAAAAAAAAAGGCATGATTTGGGCACCCCAGTTTCTTTTTCAGCAATGAGATTTAAAGACCTCGATGCTTCTGATGTCAGAATAATAGTATTTCTTTTCTAATGCTATTTTCTTAAAATAAATGATACTATTACTTATACAACATGCAGCCAGTATCAGAATACTAGTTATGGAAAACATAGCAGCAATATATTCAAAGCTTCATATTGGTGCTGTTACATGTTTTCCTAGTTTTGGCACTCCTTTTATAAGCACTTTTCAACTTGTACTTGAATTGTTCTGGCCCTTAAAACTTTTCCTCAAATTGCTGAATAGGATTTTAGAAAAAACAGTTGGGACTGCAGTAGAGAAAGGAAAAAAAAATAATCATGTTTTGTATATGTCTTGTGTTGTTCTCTGCCTTCCATGATTATAGAGATAACAGGATTTCCAAAACTGGGATTCAAAACTGCACATTTCCTCCAGTTCAGAATCAGGAAGTGCATTTACCTGTGAGAACTGGAGGAAGTTACAGACATACATTCAGCACTAGTTTGTAAAGTAAAATATTGACAGAGACATTGTTGTTGTTGTTGTTGTTGTTATTATTATTTTTAAAAGATTACCAGAAGCACTTGGCACCAGAAACTAACAGGGGTAAAGAAAGCTAAGCCTCATCTTTCTGGTTTGTCTGTACCACAACAGGAGCCCTGGTAAGGCAACAGGCTTAGGGTGCTACCTAGCAATTTCACAGCCCAGTGCCAAAGATTTTGCAAGGAAGCGTCAACTGCGTGAAAACAACTCCTGTGAATCTGTCTGGTTTCTGTGGCACCATCAGTAGAGTAGCAGTGACTCTAGATTCAGATCTGTTTCTTCTAAACTTTTCAGGGATCACACAGAAGGAGCTGTCCCAGTGCATTTATGCCACTTAACTCCCAAGAGGAGTTTGCACAGTGGTTTGACCTACTATGACAGAGGGGACTGGAAAGCAGCTAATTCTGACACAAGTGATGACAGCAAACCTCCCCCCCCCCCCCCCCTTCAGAAGGAGAGAAGTACAACCAAACAAGGACTAAAAGCTGGATCCTAGGACCTGTTGCCACTAAATGGTCATTTCAACAAGGCTGTTTTGCACTGGTATCCAAGTTGCTGCTGCTGTTTGTGCAGTGATCAGTGGTAGCCATGCAAAAAGCCATGTACAAAACACTTCTGACCTCTGGAATCTTACAGTTCAGTTGGGACACAAAGGCTTTAACAGACGAAAAAAGGTACAAACTAGAAGCTGAAAATGACAGTGTAAGTCCCAGTTTTATCTTCAGTATTTATCCCCCCAAACCAGCTTGGCTGAAATTCCATTTAGCACAGAAATAGCTAATAGCTGAATTATGGTGCACACTCTCCAATAGTTTTAATATCAGCACAATAAAATTGAATTTTAATTTACTTTGACATTACGGTTATTCTGAGTGTTATTCTGCTTTCAACTATATTGTAAATAACATTTTCTTTCCTATTACCTATAAAGTGACAATGTTATTGAAGAGAAGAAACACAGATTAGACTTGGAGTGTGAATATATCAGATACCGAGGGCTAACTAACATTCTGAAAAGTGTGTTTGTTCCACACAGCACTCCAAAACCTGTATACTTGTATTTGACCTATTATCTCTAGACTTCTTCCAGTTTTTTTTTACACTTTTTATATGCTTCATTACTTTTGAAAGTGATTTTTAAAATTAGTAATTTTTCAAAAATCAAAACCAAAGGAAAAAAAATCTTTAAATCATTTTTAAGGTTGCGTATTTGCAGAGGTCTGAGTAGCTTTGAAAAAAAATATTGATTATCTGCTTTCAAGATGGAGCCACTGAGCCCTTGCAAACAAATCTGCTTGCATGGCAACATACAGCCATCCAGAACTTGTTAAAATATAAGTCTGAAGGTTTTTGTTTTCTTCTGAACATACAGTATATTCCATTTTCTCCTTTGTGGAGGAAGAATCAAAACACACACACAAACACACACATATAGATACATATACACATTTGTGCCAGTCCCAGACTACAGCCAGCAACTGTTCTGTCTAATCTATAGGAGGAACAGATGAAGACTGGCTTGACAGTACATAATCAAGACTTGGTTTTAACATATTTCAGGCTTTCTTCAGTGGGAAAGGGGGAGCATTGAACCCGCTTCTCTAGAAGCTCGTGGTTCTAGAAGTAAGATGCAATACCCCAATCAAAAATGTAGTCCTCAAACACATGGCCTAACCTTATTTTTCTTTTACTTCTGCTCAGCTTCCTTTCCATACACAGGGAAGGACATCTCTTTCTTCACTCTGTCTTTTAAAATTAAAAGATGTTCAAGATAGGTATTCACTCTTACTGTTAATGATTTTAGTACACTAACAGCACAACTTTTCACTCAGCTGGGGTTTCAAGAATATATTCTAACACAAACCAGGAGGTGATGACGAGACTACACATCTCCAAGTTTTGTGTTCCTCCCTGCCTCAAGTGAGTATCAGGTCCACTTGCTGAAGGGCTGTATTTACTCAGGGATACCTGCTCATAAACCACAACAGACAATACTCAGCTCTCCAAAATGGAAAGCACATTTCTGAGAAGCATATACTCAGTCTTTCAGAGGAGGAATAGGATAGGAATCTATTTTTCATACTTTTATAACCCCTCATTACAACATATCACATTAAGATTTTTCCAAGCATGTGTCATTTCAGACCGTACAGGTTACAACTACATATTCCCACTGAATGTTTCCATTACAGCATAAACTTTGCTGAACGAACTACACAGAAGACTTACAAGCCTTGCTGGACTATGTTACTTTTAACACATAGGACAGTGAATCAGTTCAGAAATCTCCCAGGATAATCTAGGAAGAGCTTAACAGCAAAACCAAAGACTATAATGACAAAAAACTATTTACTGCACTTTCATTCTGCAAAAAGGTATGCATATAGCTGGTAATAAAGTAAGGGCAGGTAAAGGTCTTTTTGTTTGGCGTTTATAAAAAAAAAAAATTGCTGTTTTTATTTTACATCTCCTACTGTTGTAGGTACTCCATTAAGAAAAATTCAGTATCAGTCTGGCATTCCATAGCTACAGGTTGCTCACTCCAGGCTGAACCCAGCAAATTTGCATAAAAAGAACAAAGATCCATGTGATAAAAGAACTGAGTGTTATTACCACATCCACTAAGTCCATCCTTGACTTTCCGCAAACTGTCTCTCTGAATATTTTGTAATGATATGACATGCAACTGAAGAGTTACTGCTACTTTTCAGAAAAGCATTTGGAAGCAGAACTATAGAAAAAGCTCAGCACCAGAAGCATGACATATTTCCTTCTATTCAGTGCCAGGATTTTGGCAGAGCAGGCTGGCAGCTGAGGACTGCTGTCAGCTCTTGAGCTTTCCATTTGCAAAGTGACAGAAGTCCACCATCACCAGGCTGATACCCATATGATGTGCTGCCAGCAGTCCACAGTGTGACACAGCCGGGATAATAAGGCTGAGCTCTGTGTAGCAGGTAGAACATCATCTTTGGTCAAGAAAGCAGGAAGGAAAGCAGCAAGCACACAGCAGCTGCTGCATTCATGAAATCCATCCAACAGCAGCTCTTTAGCATGGACACCACAAATGGCCTAGTGCTGGCCTCGGTTCTCTAGGTCTTGCAGAGTGCTATAACTTACAAGCAGTGGAAAAGTATTACAGCAAGAAAGAAAAATACAACGGGTCTTGAGAGTTGGGGATTTAAACTTCTTGGTGATATATGAAAATGGAATATCAGAGAGATTTTGTGCTGTAAATCTGGCTTCTATCTAATAGGGCAAGTTTGAGTAAATAAACATGTATCTTCTTTTTTGCCTATATGACTTCATATACTGTTAGGTTGATATGGGTAGAAAAAAAATTTCAGAAGTCCTAAAGCACATTGGGCAAGGAAAAATACTTGCAGGAAAGCTCTTGTAGATATGCTACAGCAGACCCAAATTCCATCCATCTTTATGATTTTGATCATAAGCATATCTAAACATCTCTGGTTATCTCTGACATTTTCAGATAGTGCTATTTTGGCCTTGCACGCATGGGACCGAGTGACGCAGAGGAGCAAACATTGAGCACCACTTAAATTCATCAGAAATAAAAAAGTCACCAACAGTCCTGGTCCAAAATTTGTAAAAGCCTAATCGTACCTTCCAATATGTGCAGCAAATAATATTATGCTGCTTTGCAGCTTTTTCCCTCACTACAACTTTGGCCAGCCATGTACTCTGTAATGTACATCTGAGGGTTTTGCATAGGAGGAACTCCTTACCATCTGCAGGATGAAGAAGCATTGCAATATGTGCCATTAGAAAGGCAAACACAAAGGCAAGACAGAGTCAAAGGAGAGAAAAATATCTCTCTAGGGAGAGTTTTCTCTCTTCATTCAGCCTCCTGGTACAATGTCAGCTAGTTTCGTGACTGGTAAGTATGCAGAGGGTAGGGCAGAAAGCTACTTGGGCACATTGTTACACGCTGAGAACTTGCACTGGTGCACTCGCTGCCAGAGCACCACCATCCTCTTCTGCACCCTGGTCATGGCAGAGCGGGGCCCCAGACATTTTCCCTGCCCTCCCTCACACCAAGGAATGACCTGACCTCTGCCTGCCCTCCGCTTGCCAGCCTTGCAAGTGGAACCAATAGCTGGCTGCAAATTAGACCAGTACATGCTGACATACCACTCCGGAGAGCCTGTTTAAAAGGTTAATAACTTTTTAAATCCGATTAGAGAGCATAATTAGCTAACGTAATCTTTGGTCTGCCTACTAAATCTCAAACTAGATGAACACAATAAAGATTAATCTCTTCTTCTTTTTTTCGTAGGCACCAAATAGGATGCTAGAGACTGCCGATCACCTCTGTTTTCAGGTAGGCACCACGATGATGCCTTCTTCAGAGCAAGTTCAAATACAGCAGAAAAGCTCAAGCCACTGACCTTGTGTACCAGTATCACGACTGAAGTATTGTGATGCTGTTACTTCAATCCTGACAAGCAGGTAGGCAACACTGCCATACACACTACCATAGAAACAAAACTGCCAATTTTGGAGTAGCTAACATGACACTTTTGGTCAAAATTATCTGATTTGCTAGGAACGGTAGCAGTTAAAACTACAGTGCCCAAAATTGTAGACAGTGATTTTATTTCTTCATTCATGTACCTCTGGGGAATTTTTCCTTTGTGACTTAGACCAAACTCAGATCATCCTGTTTTCACTGTTGTTTCTTCAGGCGCATGCATTTTCAAACAGGCAAGAAACCTGTTAGTTAGTTACTAACCCACTAACTAGTTAGTAGGTAACCAGCTCTAGGCATTCAACTGAAACCCCGTTCCATCATTTCATAAACTGTTCTTTCTCTTCCCTGCTATGCATCAATAACAGCCATAAAAAAACCCAAACCAAATCAAAACAAAAACCCCCTAGTTTCCTAGAAACTTTAAAAAAAAAAAAAATAATAATTTTTTAAAAATCTCCAACAAAAGCTCCTGAAAACTTGCAGAGTATGGCTATCCTGAGTCTGTCATTAGCACACAACTTCAAGATAGAAAGATTAAATTCAAAACACATCAGATTATTTTTAAACATCTTCTAATACGCTATCCTCAATTCTCTTGTTCACAGGCACCCCAGGATCTCGAAAAGGCCCACCAGTTTCCTAGGAATGCTTCCTGGGAGCTGGTACATCCTGCCAAAGCTGCGGGATTGGTACCAATCAAAAAGTGAATTTCAGAGCAAAAGGACCAGTTGCTACAAACGTTGCACTACCACTCCCTGGCCATTTTAAAATCAGAAAGCTATTTAGCACGAAGGGCAACATTAACTACAGCCATGAGAACAAACTACTGAAAGAAACTACCCTAACAAAATACCGAATCACTTCGGGCTTTCTCTGGTAAAAGCTACACCTTACTTCCAGCCCAAGGAAAGCAAGAAAGCATGCCGATTCACATGAAGATATCAGCAAAAAAGTGTAAAACTATTTTCCCTTGCTGCAGCCAGCTGCAGGTACGAAGCATCATGAGAAAAAAAAAAATAACATCCACGGGACCTCTGCGCAGGCAGGGCAAAGTGTAGCGTTAACTGCCAAAAAAGTCAAACGTATTTTAAGACACCCCTAGCTTTTGAACGACTCGAGCAGCTTCGGTGTTCCTCCAGGAACAAAGCATGGGGAAGGTCTGCCCAAATCTCCCTTTACGCGTCCCACCGGAAGCCCGAAGAGCTGCGCGGCTGCCGCCGGTCACTCCTCTGGCCTGCCGAGGCTCGGAGCGAAGAGGAAACGAGATCCACAGGCAACGACGCGCGGCGCCCCTCGCCCGCCGCTCCCCGCCGGGGCCCGCCGCGGCGGCGGCGGCGGCTCAGTGGCGGCCGCTGGCCGCCAGGGGTCGCCCCAGCTCCGCAGATGGGCAGCGGCGGCTCCGGCTGCCCCCGCCCCGGGGAAGGCGCACACGGACACGGCGGGCAGCGCCGCGTCCCGCGGGGCGGGGGCACCGCTCGCTTCCCCCCACCCATGTCACCAAACCCCACCGCGGTCAGGCGGTGGGAACCGCAGCCGCCCCCCGCTACGCGGCTCCAGGCAGCCCGCGCCTTTCCGTGGCAAGAGCAAGCTTGTCACCGGGTCCTACGGGCGATGGCGGGGTGGCGGAGAATCAAGCCCGAGGGAAAGTGGCCTCAACGCGTGGGAAATGCCATCTCCTGCCAGCCTGTGCCTGGAAATCCCTTGCCCAGGGGCAGAGAGCAGCCCGAGGTCTTACAGAACTACGGCCCCGAGCACAAGCAACGCCCGCCAGCTGTTGCTCTGCAGTTTCTCATCACCCAAAGCCAGACTTCGGGACTTTCAGTAAATCTACAGACAGAAGAAGTTGAAAACATTTCAGAATCCTTTTCCCCTGGAGATTAAAACCCCACAGCCTTCCCAGATAAGCAGCTGTCTCCACCACTGCAGAAAGCATTCACGTTTTGCTTCAGGCCTTAGCAGACCCTAGTCCCTGAGGCGATACATCATCAGAGACTCTGAAGGGATCACTTACACCATTAGGCTCTCTAGAAAATGCAAAAAGTATGACGGGCATAAAAACAAACCAACCCCAGACCAGACGAAACCCACAGGCACTCTAAAATCTCTAATATAAGAGCACTGTCAGTAATACATATGTTCTATATACACTTAAAGAAGAAAGGCTGTCCCAATTAACACATTCTTTTTAAATGATTTCCTATGTAGGTCCGCCGAAAAACTCAACAGGAAAGTTAAATAATAAAAATTATGTATAGACTGTCACTGAGCACTCCAGTGAAAACTTCCAGATTCCTAGTTGAGGGAGATGGGCTATTTAAGATAAGAAATAGAAACTTTTAAAATATTTTAATACAGTAGGTAAGAGCTTGGTCAAAACTGAATAGGAAACTCCAAGTACGTTAACTGTATTCCTCATTGTTAGGCTGTCACCATGTAAGATTTTTCAGCAAGCAAAGGTTTCAGTTTTAGCATATATGTGGTTGTCTGCACTCCGTCTGATGTCATTTTAACCGGAGTGTTTATCTTTACCTGGTGTAGGAGGCTTACTACTAATGCTGAAATTTGTAACTTGGGGACTCAACAAGTAGAAGAAGCAGCTTCTCATATGCAACCTGATCATCTCCTACAGAACCCTGCTGCACATGCTGTCGGGACATTTGTAACTTGGGGACTCAACAAGTAGAAGAAGCAGCTTCTCATATGCAACCTGATCATCTCCTACAGAACCCTGCTGCACATGCTGTCGGGACATTTGCTATTACCCTTGAGAACCATGAAAACTCTTTCATAACAGCACACTGTGCTGCTGTCAAAGAAAGTCTAGCGTCAAGTCTAACTGCATCAAGTGGTACAGGGAGTTCCGCCATTACCTATGGGGAGAGACCACAGACCACCAGAGGAGCTACCCCATTACAGTCTCATGGCTCTTAATGCTGCCCAAGATGGCTGTAAGACCAAAAGTTTATGTTTTATTCCAAAGACGTTCTTGTGGTGCCATGACATACAGGTTTCTTGTTACTGGGACCTACTTTCCAGGAGAAGCAGTCAGGTCCTGAAAGACCTCTTCCTCAGTGAGCTGAAATACAAGCAATAACTGATGAAATCTGAAAACACTGTAAAATTTGAGGCAAGGATATACATTGCCATGAGTCAGTCAATTACACTGTAGCTGAGACTACTCAGTGAGCTGGATTCAGTCCAGTGCTTCACTATTTAGTAAGCAAGAACATCACTTCACTTACCCAACAGGGTTAGTCCCCTAGAAAGGAGAGGCTCAGAAGGGACTTGAAGTAGAAATGAGCTTGCAGGTGCGACAATAAACAGGAGAGCGGCAAAGCAGGCACTCAGCCAACGAAGCAGGCTGCTGGTGGACAGACTTGTCAGCTCCGCACCCACTCTGCCAATGCATGAGCCTGGAGTTGCAGTTCTGCCGACGACAAGGGGAAAGAGGGGAACAGCCAGTGCAGAGAGTGACTCCTGTGGAAAAGAGGGGGCTCCTCCCAACTGTTTCCATCCTTCCCACTTCCAGAAACAGCATGCCTGGCTCCCTAGGGCTCCTGCCCAAAATGCACCCATTTCTTCTCCCTCTTCTACAGCAGAAGGGAGCCCTGCTCCTCTGCCTCTCATGGCCAAATCTAGCTTTGCCTACACTGCTGAGAAGTGTTGAATCTCCTCTGGTCAAAGAGCCTGCAGTTGATCAAATGCAAGATGAGGGAACGCAGCAACCTTCACTCTCCTGCTCTGCAGAAATACTGATGGAATATCTCTGTCCATTCACACCTGAGTGTTTCTGTAGCTGGTAACACCTCTCATTTCTTTTCTGCTCTCTGCTGGGATCAAACTCCACAGTACTTTCACTCTGGAAAGAGCTGTTACACTACAGTATTTAGAAGCCCTCAACATTTACTCATAGTCCAGCACTTCCCGTTAGACTTTCTTTGTACAGTGCCCTTTTATAGAGGACTTGAAAACAGCATTTATAACCACTAGCACACCACTTAAAACTAAATCATACAATCTTAAAAGCAGAAATAATACAAGACAGGTTAGTTTAAAACTGGCTATATTACTAGCCTCTCTTCCTCTCTTAGCCAGAACTTACAAGTATTTGGTAGCTAGCTTAGCCCTCTTGTAACCCTCTTTGCCAAATGAATTTTTTCCTTAAAAGAACATCATAGTCTGCCCCGAGCCCACTACTTAGTTTCAAAAGTGCATTAGTTGGGGGCAGTGGGGAATTAGACAAGTAATAGGACAGAAATAACTGAGGATAACTGTGAAGTTTCATAACTTCACTGAGCTTCTGATAGAAAATAGCCATCCAAACTCATCATACTTTCTTGCTTATCACCAAGAATTAACATTATGCATTTACAAAACAAGCAAACCTATATAAAGCAAAAAGCCCACAAAATTACTACAAAGCAGATAAAAATCCATCATAAACACTTCGAGTCAGTATTTTTAGCTGTATGCCTACTGCAGGAACAAAGACAAGAGAACAAACACACTATCCATACAAGTGCCCTCCCTAAGGGATTATGGCCAGTTTTAACACTTGCCAGATTTTACCTAGTGGCTTCTACTTTCTTAGAAAAAATACTCAACTTTCCTAATCTTGTGGGGCACTGCGTCAAGAGAGAAATTATTTTACCTTGTTACTAATTAGAAAACATCATTAAGGCTCTTCTGTCAACTACAACCAGCAGGTAATTAACTCCACCACTTTCCATTTCAGTAAAACAAGTTCATAGAGCACAAAGAACTACAAACTCTCTTAAGTCCAGATAACATACAGATGTCACTGTCTTCAGTGGAAAAGACAAGAATGATGGCAAACAAAATCAGTACTGTTTTACTTGCCCAGCGCAAAGCATTTGAGTAACAGGATTAAACTGGACCAAGAAAAAAAGGGGAGGGGGAGTCAATTCTTAAAACACAGCAGTATAAATCTTTATATGCAAAGTATATTGAGGACTCCATCCCACAGACGGAGAAGTGAGGAAATCATCTGTTCAAGCACCTTGCAACAACCACATAACTAAAATCACCATCAGCTGAGAGCGAAACAAGTGTCTGTGCGAAATACAATGACAGGTCTTAATCTCATGTTCAAACGCATTGGAACAAATTTTCCTTCAGAAATTCAAAGGAAAATTGTACATATTCCAAAACAGAATGTACTTGTTCAAAACAGACTGTAAGCATGGAAGGGAGAAGATACATCTTTTGAGCATCCAAACTCAACTTGGACTTCTCAGAACAGTATTATCTCCCTCAAGGAATGGAGGTTTTGTTATTTGATTGGGGGGGGGGGGGGTGTTGGTGTATTTTGGTTGGTTTTTTTGTTTGTTTGTTTGGGTTTTTTTAAAGAATCTGCTTCATGAGATGCAAAACTTAAAGAATCTTTCCAAACAAAATAGCTTCATAAGCAGATTACAAGAACGTATTACCTTGAGCTGTTAAAAGTTATACAAGATTTTCAGTTCCATAGATCAAGGTTTCTCTCAAAAGCCTAACACTCCAACCTCTTCCCTAAGAAAGCATAAGGTTTTCTTCAAACTGCATTACTTAACGCTGACTTTTTTTTGCTTAAAACTTACTTGAAAAAAATGTTCTTTTCCTAATCCATATAAAAGTTTACTATGTTTACGTAGTAATTCCCTCCACCTTATGATTCTGTATTACCTGTAATAAAAAAAAGCAACTCCTCCCCAAACTCCCACAGGTTTTCCAAGCCCTAAGTCCACAGTTTAATTGAAAGTTTCACTATTACAGTACAAGGTCACAGACAAAATCCAAGTTTTGTTTCTTGAAGGAAATCTATAGGAATTATTGCTGTCTGTTTCCTGCATGTCCGTGAAATACAAACGGGTTCAGAGAACTTTAACACAGATAATGAAGAAGATACAGTCCCACAAAGTGATAGGAAATACCTAGATACAAAACACAGATATGGGTAGGGACTGCACAGATACCAACTTAAGCCAGCACAGCAAGACATAGCTGCTTTTTGCCAAAATTTATGTTTGACTGCAGTTTTAATAATTCAAGACAAAGTATGAGGATCAGGGTAAACTGAAGATTATTCAACATCAGAAACAGCCTCTACAGCCTTCATAAAACCTGGATAGACAGTGCCGAGATACAGTACACGAGACACCCCTCATGCTTCTGAAGTGCCCACTTCAGAGTGTGCTCGGTTAAAGCAGTCTCCAACAAATTATTTACTTTTTTTTTTTTTAAAACATGCCAAGAGACTATACAGAAAAAGTCTGCAGCTTGAGCTAACTACCCATAACTTTCCTATTTCAGGCTCTCAAATGCTGAGTTGCCAGACAGCATGGGCGTGGACGGTGTTATTTGACCCACAGATCCTGCAAAGGTGTTATTTGACCCACAGATCCTGCAAAGGCATCCTGCTAAAACACCAGAGCAGTTCCAAGAAAAGCACTCGGGAGCTTGTAGAGGTAAAAATTGAAGCCCACACTAATCAGATGGAAGCAGAATAATCCTGGTTCACTAGCTCTACCTGGTTGTGAAGGCACGGTGGTTGATGGTGAAGCAAAAACTAAACAAACTAGAAAGCTTGCAAAGTGGATACTGAAGTGACTTAAATAGGGAACAGCAGGGCAGGGGGGGAAATAAAAAAAAAATAGTGAATGAAAGAACCATGGGGCCCAAACCTTTATATGAGAGGTACTTCAATTAAGATACGAAGGGAGAGATGAAGGATGACCATATCCTTAACATTCATTATGAATCCATCCAGTGAATGCCATTCTGAAGCCTTCCTCACTCTACGTTTCTCAGCCTGCGAGAATGGGATTTGGTGTGATCCTAAGCACCAGAAAGCAAGTCAAGCTCTTCTTTCAAAGTGCTGCCTCAAGAAGCTGTTTCTGACAAGTGTCTCTTCCTGCTACTTACAGTGAAGATCTGAAACTCATGGTGAAGAAAAGTTTGTAGCTAAGTCCAAGAATTTAAGGGCATGACAAAGTTGCAGCACGTATGTATACGGTAGCGATGGCCGGAGCTGTAAGAAATACAGCGGTCTGCAAGTTTTGTGGCTGTTTTGTGGCTTTGCTCCCATAAGGATCAAAACTGAAATAGAAGAGCAGCAATGTTCTGCTGATGCAACCTCAACCAGGGGAATACCAATATCATTAGTTTGTCTACAAAGACACTCCTTAGGAATTAAGAGTGTTTTCAGTTAAAAGCTTACCCATCAAGCCCAGGATTTCAAAGGATCTTCAAGGACACAATATGTAAAGGAAAACTGGATACCAATCACATGAAAAATAATTCTGTTTCACTTGAAAGAATCACTTCCTTTTTGAATTCCACCTACTGCATTTTGCTAAAAGACCTCTTTGGAAAAGAGCTTTTTTTATATCTGTATTAATATCCTCTCCAGAAGCAAGTAATGGAAAGATGCAACCACCTCCCTCTCAATGCCATGACTGATACCCATTTTTCTTGCATTCTTCTAGACATAAAACCAGAATACATTTTAAAAAAATTAAGGTACATATTTATGTTGGAAAATGCTGCATAGATGAGGTGATTTTTTATATACTTGAGTGGTTCATTTTTTTCATCAACATTCTTAACTTGTGCTTACATAAAGCCTCCCCACAGCCATTTGGACTCACTGGATTTTGAGGAAAGGAAACAGCACAAAATGAGTAACGTAAACAACCATTGTTTCTCTTTATGGACCTTTGTGTTTGTTGGACAGTATCAGATTGTTCCCTGTGTGCTACTCTTAGTTGGGTACCTTTCTGGAGCTGCAGTCTTCACATGCATGCTTGAGCAGCCTAAAAATAATCTGAAAGATATTTAATACAGACATTACCAGGTTGGTTTTTTTAATGTCTGAACACGAAGCGTATGCTTTTGACTATGCTCATACTTCACATTTTCTAGAGCAAATCTGTTCATTGCATCAGTCATTCACTGCAGTTAAAGTACAGATTGCCCACAAAGCAACGGTGACTCAGTAATGAAGGTCTAAGTCTACCCCCTTGCTTACGGTGTCATTTCAACATCACCACATCCAAGCAGTACAAATTCACTCATCAATCCTCTTTGTTTGTTCAGATTAATTCTGCTGGTTCTCATGGACTTCTGCTAGGCTGGAACTAACAGATCTGTTACAGCAGCTTTAACTAGAAACAACAGGATATTTGATACTACCAAAGTATCAGTTAAAAGTGCAGCAATATGATAGGTCAGCTAAAAAGACAACACATGGGGGGGGGGGGGGCAGGGGAGGGCACATAACTGAAAGACTGCAGTGCCTTATGGGTCCTTCATGTTATGAAGCAACATCTGGAAAAAAAAACCCTTGCATTTAATTGATGGCACAGGTGATTTAGTAAATGAATTTGGGTTAAATTCCCTTAATCTTTTTGTTCTATAAACTGAAAAAAGCCTGATAAAAATCTCACAGTTCCCACACTGAAGAGAAATATCTACTTATGTTATTCAGTCACAGATTATTAGGTAGCCAAATGAACAGTATTGCTTTAGTACCTTACAGTTACTTGTATAGGTTTTGCACTAAGTATCATGAATCCAAGCTAGCAGCTACCTTACTGCAGTGAAAAGAGCAAGGTTTTTAGGACAAAAATAGTGCCTTAATGATTCAACTGAAGGTTTAAATTCATACGAGATATTTAAAAGATAGTAGAATAGTAAAATACTTACATAATTATTTCTGCTCTACTAGACAGACCTCAAGTCAACTCAAAAATTCAGGTCATTGCAAATTAATACATATTTAACTTCAGTACTATGAACTACAATGTACTATTTTCATACTTTAAGAAACTGAAAAAACCTGAAACAAAAAGAACAAATAATCTCATCCTTGCTTGCTTCCTTTTAATTTAAATATTTTAGATATTCTTCTCAAGTCAAATACTTTCTTCCTCTTTTTTACCTTAGAAAGAGTGCCTTTTGCCCTGTGTTTGTCATGGAAGATTACACATATGATGAGGGTAACTAGTTCCTGCAGGGTTAAAGGGGAGCTTTCCTTAAAAGTTTTCACAAACATTCGAATTCAAAACCTGTTAGCAACAAAGAAATAAAATTGCTCTTTCACTTTTAATTGTTTTTACCATTATTGAAAAATGCAAACAAAAAGTCTAATCTGTTCAAAACCTTGTTCAAAAATACACAGCGCTAAGAAGGCATATTCTCGAGCTTCCAAAGTGCAACAGATGTCAAATGTGAAAACTTTGAAAATGCATCTTCACCCTTTTCATAATAAGCATATCTTCTTCTTTGAGAGGTGATATTTCACACATCAATAGTTTCAGACCTAAAAAAAGGCTTCTGAGAAGTATTGCACTTGTAAGAGTTCAATTTTTTTTTTTAATTTGATAAAATAAATGGATAGTTTGATAAAGTATGAAGCACTCAAATATTGAAAACAGAAGAGGAAAACATCCCTAAAAAGTTTTTGAATTGAAGGCCACACTCTATTCACTGCATATTGTGATCCAGTATCTCTCAAAGGTGAACTACTTTCAAGACTGCTACGTACCAAGACTGAACTCTGCCTCTTCTTGCATATGAGATGCCTACATTTATGCCTGCTACATTTCTAGGTGGTCTGAACTTAATCACTACTTCCCTCCCTCTGTGTTCTTTTATTAGTAGGTATTTGAATAATCACCACTTAAAAGCCTGTAATGAAAAGTTGAGTGCCGCTCCAATAAAAACATACAAACAAATATTCACATATTTTACTGTTCTAACACAAAATGTTCTCTATAAAGAGCAGGAATCAAAATAGTGTCAGGTAACAGGATTACCTAAAGGACACAATAAATTTCTTTTTCCACAAAGTAATTAAGCTTCTTCATTAAAACCAGACAGTATCTCAGTTCTACAAAACAAGCCCTATAGATCTTTGTTTTACTTGCAATAGAAATTTAATTAGGACAGATAAAAGACTTCTGAGATATTTTGTTGCAACAACAGCAACCAATTTAAAGTTAGGAATTAACGTAAGGCTTTATTTCTGGTCACTTACATGACTAAAATACCAATTTAAAAAAAAAAGGATTAATTCTTAAGCTTCACAAATTCCACTTTTTTAAAACCTGCATTTCCTCTACTTGAATCAATTTCTAGAAAATTTTGCTCAGGGGGTATTATATATTTCTACTGAAAATACCTTTTTTTTTTCCCTTATTTTTTTTTTTTTAGAATAGAAGGAAGATGCCATTATTGTTTTGCTTCAATTGCTTCAAAAGCCAGTCCCTACTATCAGAATAGACTTGACATGGCCACAGACACACACAAAGTGTTCAAGTGCAGTATCATACAGATCAGTAAAGAATATACAAAAGAAACGTAGTGTATAATACTGTGACAGTTTTTCAATATATTCACATACAGTAATCTCCGACTACCTGTAACTAAACTGACCATAAATCCTGAAAAACCTTGTCTATAAAATTGAGTAACCCATCAATATACTGTATCTCTTCTAAAAATACCCATATTTTACACTAATATACAACGTATCTGCTTGCAAACACAGAAGTAGCCATAAATAAAACTTTATTCTTTCATTTCATTTACAAGCTACCAAGTACCATGTATTTACACAGCACTGGACACTTAAAGTAGTTGCAGTCACAAAATGATCCAGACAGCTGTTGATAAAGTAAAGGATCTTAAGATAAAAGCAAAGTAATACTGTAACAGATAAGTGGCAAAAAGAGCAGTTTTGCCGTAATGATCAGACTTGCATGTTGCATCAATTCTGGTTGAAACGACTGAGCGCCATGCGATTCTCAGCTTTAATTGTTTGCAGTCTGGCTAAAGTTGTACAGTCATTTCTCTTTTGCAGTTATTAAAATAAAAATGTTAAAAACTATAGCAGCAACAAGCAAACCCTGTGACAGGAAGGCAAGGTTTAAGAACTAAAAAAGTTTATATAATGTGCTTAGGAAGGTTGCAGAATTTATCTTCCATCAGCTGGAGTTCGACTGAGTGACAACATGATTCGGGCGTATCTTTCACACAGTTCATGTGTGGAGTAGGAGGGTAACTTTGGCGGGTCATTGAAACCTTTAATCTCTGTAGAACAATCTAGCAGTTTTGGCAGGAAATCTGTCAGCTTTTCTTGCAAGTGAGCTGCAAATAAAACAAGAAAAACAAACATAAGCATTTATGTCTGCATGTAGAATTCTCCTTTTTCTGCCCAACATTGACTTATTTTTTATTGGTGGGTGGGAAGAGGAGGAGTTTCACTTGGAATAATCCACTTTCTTCAGGTCTGCCAGCAATAATTAGGACATACCAATTCCTAGTAAGATGTTAATATAAACGCCCCTTCAGATGGTCTAACACCACAAATGTTTCTCCATTCAAAAAGCGTGTTTCCTTTAAGGCCTAATATCCCAGTGCAATATATGGAAAAATTATTTACTTAAATGTCTATGGGATAATTCTAGTCAAGGTAGCTCAAAATACATTACCAAGGCACAAAGATAGAAGCTCACTTCAAGACATTGAAAACATCACATTTATATATATTTAAAAAAAAAAAATGTTTGCAAGGGCCTTTTACCTTAATGAATAAATGACTTACGTTCCATTTCTTGTCCAAGATAGGAACACCAACGGTTTCTCATATCTTCCACAGCAACAATATCTTTTTCTTCCATTTCATCCACCAGTAGTAATGGCAAACACGGGACAATAAGCTCGTTCATAATGATCAGGCCATTATTTACTTCCTGATCATCTCCTGATTCAAACAGTGCTGCAGCATGTTCATTTAGTTTCTTCATAAACCACCACAAAAAAGGAAAGCCTTTAAGTATACAGCATTTCACATTCTACCATGCATTAGTTTCTGTTTCTTTTAAAGCAGCCTTCCTACAAAGCTACCTGGTAATTTGCATTAACCACAGTTGCGCTTTAACATTTACAGCAATGATGCATATATTCTATTAAACCATTTGATCTTGTGCTATTCCTCAAAGATGCTTCATTTGATACCTGCTAACTCAACCTTTGCAGCTGTTCTTTTTAAAGACTGAGGTCCTATCACCTGCTTTTGTTTTCTCAATATTGCTAAAAGTGACATAATCAAAGAAAACCTTGTTTCCTGCTGATGCCTTTTCCAATATTTGTCTCCCCATCAAACTGTGGCAATAGGGTGAGTCTGACACCAATACTGTCAACAGTTGTTCCTAACTAGTCCAGACATGATGGCAATGAGCACACTATTTACTATCATAAGGATGATTAATTATTCAAAAAGGAAAATGGGAATAAAGTTTTCCTTCTTACTTTGGCTTTTTTTCCTGACACAAATCTAAGTATTAACTTGTTAATGAAAGGTGTTTGGGGTTGGTTTTGGTTTACATGATGGCAACATTTTTCTACTAATTAATTTTGTTAAAGCTATTGCAGCAAGTTCAACTTTTTGAAACATACTTCACCCTTCACTTACTAGCAAACATTCTCGTCTGTAGTGAGATATCAGCTCTTCATCATGCCCTCTGTATGGGCCTTTGGACAAGAGTTCTTTGTTATTCTGGTAAGCATAGATAAGGTAGAGCAAGGCTTCCATATAGCTGAAGTAAAGTAAAGAAACAACAACATTAGATGCAACATCCAGGTACCACCTGTTTTAAGCTAACTACTGTGCTCTTCACAAGATAGGTAACTTCACTTGCTTGTTTGACTGCAAGTCCACCAGTCCCCACCAATCTCTTCATAACGGTGTTTTTTCTACCACACAATTTTGTCTTTTATGCACATTACAACAATTTCTTTTATTATCAGGTTAGATCACTTGCACATGAAGTCTGATCCAAAGCTCACTGAAACCAATGTATATCATTTCACCCACTTCAAAAATAGCTTTGGATTATCCTTGAGTATACAAGAAAACTTAAATTTTTCCTGCGTGCACTTATGTCACATTAGGTTTGATCTTCTGTTGCCATATTTATCTTCATAGTATTCTACACCTTAGCAAATAAGATTTAAAGCTGCCACCTTATTTCTAAAAAATAAAACTGTGAATTTTTAGCCTCACTATAAGTTCTTCCAAACTACTGAAGTCTAAAGTGATGGAAGCCACAACAGCATTTCAAAAGCATAAGTCCTAACAGACTGTTGATATTTCCATCTTTAATCTAAATGCAGAAGATAAATACAAGCCTAATTGCTAAAGGATGAGTAACAGAAGACCTAAGAACCTAACAGTTAATAATCAACAGATTCCCTTCACACACAGATTAACAATCTCCCCTTATACTGCTGCATCCCATTTCCAGCAAACAATTTCAACCATTAATTATCTGACTTACAGAAACCCAGTTATGACAGACAGTCACTGAAAGCAGTTCAGGCAGCTACCCTAAAAACAAGCAGTTAGAAATCTCATTTTTATTTAAACTAAAAAAATCTAGGGAAAGAAATTTCCTAATGGAGTGTTAGAGGAACAGTACATTGTGCACTTACTCACTCCTAGTGAGAACAGGAAGTCATGGTTAAACTACCAAGACCAAACCACCAAACTACTAAAAATGGCTAAAAATTGTGTGAGCACACAGAGGGCATGCCTGAAAAATACATGTCAGAATTTTCAAAAGTAGACAAACTCAAGACTTATAGTAATGCCTCCCAATGAGACAACATTAAAAGAAGGGAAAAGGCTACTTGAAACAGCAATAGTTCCTTAAAATTTTACCTTCTAATATCCCTCTTTAGAAGTGCACGATGAAGCCCAATGCCATAATTTCAGAGTCTACTGCGAAGTTACTTCTTCCACCATGAGATCTGCTCATAGTCCCTTGCGATTCTAAATATTTATTGCTTAAGTAATTAACATATTACAAGTACGGTCACTGTTCTCCACTTTTTTGTCCTCAAAATACAAAGCTGTGCTTTCATTAAAAGAAGTCCTATTACCCTCTCCTCAAGTCCATTTCTCCTGCCATGAAAACTCTTCACACCACTGATCACCAACACAACTGACCAGACAGCAGAAAACTTAATGTAGGAGGAAAGGGGAGAAGATGATTGCAAGCAACTGGAATTGCTGGATACAAAGCCAGAGGAGCAGGACCTTCTCTCCCCTTTCATTCTTAGTTCAGTTATTTGTGAAACTGCAGGTTGAAATTACAGTGACAAAACCTCAGTTGATCCAAATTAAAAACTTGCTGCTGGTAGTGGCATTATTCCCAGTCCCTATCTTCCTGCTCCTTCCCCCCGTTGCGTGACCTTTCCCTGAAACAACTGTAGTGCAATCTAACAGCAAGGCAAGCTATTTTTAATTATTATTACTGAGTGAATACTGAAACTAGGCATGAAAAAGATACAGCAAACTACATCTTTAATGTTGATTTTGTGTTTGTTCAACACAGCATATCAGAGACCACCTGGATAAAGGCCAATTTTTGCCTCCATCTAGAGATTGAGTGCTGCTAGGTATCAATTAGTGTTATTAAAACTAAGAAAAGTTGGTCCACGGAGGGAGATGAGTTTCTGAAAAAAAGCCTCAAAACAGTCCTGTTAATGAAGGTCGTATTTCAATTATGAAAGTCTATATTTTCATAAATATATTTAAAGTTACATTTTTATGATTTCAGTGTTAATAAGGGTACTGGAAGTGTTCATTAATTTAGTCTCTTTTTCAGAACAAAGATGGTACTACTGCCCTCTGGAGTGTACAAGACGTGAACCGCAGTAAATATCTCAGTACTTTGGGAACCTGTAGCTGACACATGGGTTCATAATTGCAATAGATGGCTTTAGAGAGGACAATGGATACCCAGATCCTCACCCACCCTCTAAGCATGCTTAACTCTAGTCTTACTGTCTTTGTATTAAATACCTCTTGAAGCATTTATGAAATTGCATTTTTTGCCAAAGGGAATGAATGCTACACCTCTTTGGATGTTAGATGAGTCTGATAATACCATACTTTATTATTTCTGACAAATATCAGAGTTTAAGACTGGTCATTACAGGCTTGTTTTCTAAATTACGAAGATGTTTGATAACAAATGCCTCATGCTAATTCTCCAAGTTAATGCAAATAATGGAAAACTATATAAAAAACACTGTTCAGCACAAAGCAGAAACCTGTGCTTCCCTCCCTCCCCCTGGCAAAATCAGAATATATTATGTTAAGAAGCAGATTAGTGAAAACACTGGTATTTTACAGTCAAAGGTGCCATCCTGGAGTCCCAGTGCCAAGGAACTTGAAGATCTTCCGTTCCTGCCTACATGCTTAAAGCGTGCATGAAGTCTGAGGTAACAAGGAGGGTTCCTATATACCACACCAACGCCAAAGACATTTTTGCCTCCTTAAGGGATCAAGCAGTACCAGAGTGTTTATTTTTCAAATAAGCCAGGTAATCTTCTGACCAACCTTTGTACAGAAGCTGTTTAAGACTGACAAAGTGTAGCATATTGCAATTTAGATTATTAATCAATGTACTATTTATTACATGCTAGGAACCAGAAAACAAACCAAGACTACTATACGTAGACATAGCTTGTTGCAAAGACAAGCCAATGTCTATTCCAATCAATCTTCCTGGTTTGTTTGGGGCCTTTCTTTTTTGGGAGCATACAAGACAAGAAAGAGAAATATGAAGCAATTTATTACAAAACATACAGGAAAGAAATTAAGTTTGATTCCCACTACAATTCCTCTACCTACTGTGTTATATGAAAAAAAAAAATAATCAGTGATTGACTACAGAATTGTTTTGACCATCAAAAGTTTGTATCATGTGCTCAATTTTCACACCACCAGTGTCAGCCACTGGATATTTTGCAGCTAATCATTTCATTCCTTTGGCTGGGCATGAGATGAGGAGGTACTTTTGAACAATTCCGTTTCAGACTCTTCTGCAGAATGCTTTGAGGCATTTATACTGTAATCAGCATCCTTGTTGCATGTAGTAGATCAGAGAATAAATTTTAGCTGTAGTGCGTTAAGTAAATAAATGTCACCAATCTTATATAGCCACAATTCCTGACTTCGTTCAAAAAGAGAAGCAAAAGAATCACCACTGCCTCACGGAGCTAAGAAGAATTAGCTACAACTACGATAGTTATGCATTATAGTTTTCCTCAAGTATGTTCTTTTTTCCTGACCTTTAAAGCCCATCATGTGTGGAATTTTGTCTCAGACAATGCAGAAGGCAAAACTTTGCTTCTGTGGGAAGACCCCATACAGATAAGACAGGGACTTGAATAATTGTGATTCCTGATGAAAGCAGATAAATGTATGTGCACGTGGTGCCAGAGAGGAAAGACTTTTATGTCCAAGGGATATCCAGAGCACTCAAGAGTAGGAGAGAAGGAGGAACACAGGTACATGTGGAGGGTGCTCTGAAAAGAGTCCATGGCTTCATAAAGAGATTGGAAATGGAGATTAAGAACAGAAGTTGCTTGAAACTTTGAGGTAAATGTAAGACTGAAGACATTAATGGATCGAATAAATGCTTAACTTAAATGAACAACACTTTAAAACAATTCTTAATTTAAAAAAATAGCTTTACTTATCAATATTACATTTTGCCTTCAAATCGCTCTACTAAATTTGAGTTGTACACAACCACTTACCTCTTTTTTTGGAAAAACTCCAATCCTACCATGAGAAACATGGTTGTTTCCCTGAAATTTCTATAGTCTTGATGCCATCTCTGCATGTAAGAAAGGGTATATAGAATTTCATACACAAACATGAAATACAATTTTTTTTTTAAACCACACACTTTACTTAGCACTGAATACTCACAGTTAGTACTAAGAACCCCTAGTAAGTTTGTATGTGTGAAAAGTCTGCCTGAATCCCCCCTCCCTCAATAAAAAGAAAGTTTCTTAAGTATCTACAATATTTCTAGATAAGATTATTTTTACCAAATGTATTACCATTTGAAAGGAACACAAAGCATCTTTGGAGAACCACAGTCAGAATTATGAGAGATCCCCTTTTTCTTCTCAAGAAGAGTTGAGAAGCTAATAGCCTTTTTTGTCTTCCCTCACTCAGTTGTTTGCTCAGAAAGTGTTAGAAAACTTTCTCATACACTAAACATTAAGCTTAATTTTCAACGTAAGAATGACATAGAAAAAGCTCGAGCACTTTACATGGGAAGTGACAAAAAAATCAAATGCAATTCAGACTGTGGAGTTGTTTATATTGCAGCAAAACATTTATCTTACTGCATCACCATTTATACAAAGTGACTACTGCTACACTTTACAGGTAAATGCTCGAAGTGAGAAAGACACTTTTACTGCAGTTGGTTAGTAGCCAACTTTCAATTGCTCATTAAAGATAAAATAGGGGACAGCAAACCATAATACATAGCCACTTACAGATTCAACACAAAGAGCATGAGAAAGGGTCCATGAAATACCAGCTTACTATACAGGACAAATACTGATACAATCTTTGGAGAAACCACCAGCTATCTGCCTCAGGAGCTAAAAAAGTGGCACGTATCTGCAGGGGAGTAAAGACACCCCCACTCTCTCATTCTTAAAGCTAAGACCAGAATTGTTTATTCTACCTGTGCAATGCCATTCAGCAAATGGTAAGATACTGAGCCTTGCGCAGCCTAAAAAATGCAACAGAAATCCCACTATGAGCATCCCTACCCCTCACAGGGTAGGGAGGGCACATTGTAATGTAGTATCACCTACTGTAGGTCCTGAACTCAGTAAAGAGAAATGACAAGTAAATATTTTTCATTTGGTTTGTTAAGGGATAGATTACTCCCATAGTCCTCCTGACCAAGCTGTTTGGACCTCATAGCACAATGATGAGATATAAGTGGTGCACTGGAATCTGCCTAGGACATAAATATCCACTGTTAAGACGCCTTAATGAAGAGTATTACGGAGAGTTGAAACTGATGCTGTAAGACCAGCTACAGACTTAGCTTTAAATATGACATGAATTATTTTGGCAAATGTTAGTCACTATTATTTATTATCCGAGATATGCTTTTTCTTCTTTCCAAGTTTTTCTAAATAGCACAGGAGGAAAAATTAAATGCATAAACTGGTTATGTATGGTTTCAGCAAACAAAAGAATCTGGTGCTTGTAAAAAAATGGGAATGGCTGCAGAGACAGACAGAGGAAAAGCACAAGTGTGACTGCCTGTGACCTGGGTCTCAAAATGCTCGGCTTAGAGCACTCTCACTCCTTCACTGCTAGCTGTTTCTGACTAGAGAAAGCCAGTTGGCTTGTATGGTGATAAATTATTAGTGACGTCGAGACACATTAAGTAGTAAAGGACAGACTCAAACTTGACCTTTATTTATGGCTCAAGTCATTGGAATTACAAATGTGGAAAAAAATAGCTTTAGATCAACTGATCAGAACAGCCTTCCTACAAATAAACAGTCTTTCAACAACCAGTTTTAACTTCTCAGTGTAAGACAAGAAGAAATTTATGTAGATAAAATTCAGCTTACTGATAACTATTTCACATTACAATTTAATGCAAAGCATAAAAAACACTGACCTCGTATTCCTCCATGTTTACTTCATCTGGCTTTATCATTTCAAGTTTAGCTTGAGCAACCTTCATTATGTTACGGCACCTTACAAAAAGCAACAAGAAATCATGGAATATTACTGGAAATTTGCAAAGGATATTATTCATACAAAGATAGCAGCCTCAAACAGTATAAGCTACAGCCTTATGCAAAACAGCATGAAAACACAGTGGAAAATGTGCTTTTTCTTATGCATGGCATAATCAGCAGGAGAGGGCATACTTTTGAAGTATGTGTGATGGGGGCCTGTGCTATTTAAGAATTAATCCTTTTTTTATTTTGCTACATTGCCACATTGCTTAGTCTTTCTTTTTAATTTAAAGTTCAGATGGCTTGAAACTCCCCAATATTTACTTTGCAGAAGTAACATTAGAGGATTATTCACTACACAGAAATCAGACTAACGTTCTTTACCTGCCAATTTATTTATTTATTTAAGTAAGTAAGTATATGGAGTTTTGAGTGGAAAAGAGATAACTTACTTGAAAGCAAGACAATGTCTATCTAGCTTGTAAGGTTTTGCTGTCTACTGCTGGCTTTCAGGGCAGTGAAGAAATGCAAATTACACAGCCTTACACAGTGTTTTGAAAGCAGGTGCAGAAACCTATGTGCAAAATTATGAACAACACTGAGCATTCCTCCTTATTTCATACCAATAGAAACCCAAGTTCTTGTTTACTCTTTATAGAGATTTTTATAAAGATTTTTTTTTTTTTTTTTTTTTTTTTTACTTGCAAGCTATTAACTAGAAGGTGAAGCCAAACACATTAGCCTTCCCTCTATTACACGCACAATCTGAATATGAAGGGGCATCTCCACACAGAGAACATTCATGAGCACAGGAAATGAGACATGCAGATGTTATTACCTTTCATCAAAGCTAAGATTGTGATCTCCAAACTGTTCCAATAATGTTCTCTCAATTATCTTCTTTGGTGCCTGATTTTGGATGAAGTAAACAATTGCATGACGCAAACGATAATCACATTCAGGTGGTGGATCTTCCTG
The DNA here is from genome assembly GCF_947461875.1 of Haliaeetus albicilla. Taxonomy (NCBI): domain Eukaryota; kingdom Metazoa; phylum Chordata; class Aves; order Accipitriformes; family Accipitridae; genus Haliaeetus; species Haliaeetus albicilla. The sequence goes on from NC_091488.1 coordinate 24,545,712, forward strand.
GGCTAATTTTAGCAAACGCGTGTATTCCAATTTAATTGCCTAAATAATTTAAAAAAATATACGTTATTCTTTCTGGCTTTTAACTCTTAAATATCACAGATAGTAACAGGATAATTCATGTCCCATGGACTTTTGTCTACAAAATAATTCTTTAACAATTCCATAGTCCACCCTTCTAACAAGTCTGAACTATGTTTAAAAAAGAAAAAGAAAAACAAACAAACAAAAAAAACCACAAAAAAACCCCAGACAAATGGTAAAGTTGTTCCTGCTTCTCCCCAACTAAGCCTGCCAAAATCCCAGGAGGACCTTTACTTCAAAAGCAGCTCCAATCCTGTGTTACATCTCCCTGAGACAAGGTTTATCCAATCCCCAGAGAGACTTCTTTAAGCATTTACAGTCCAAAAGCAGTATAAGATTTCAGACACTTTACTTAAAGGAATCTTCTAAAATCTCATAAGGTAAAAAAGGCACCTCTAATACATCGTTAGAATGTAAATACATGAATAAAACATATTCTACAGAAAGTTTCATTAACACTAAGTGAAAATGGAAAATGTTTTTCAACAAAAATCAAATTGTAGTATTTCTAAGGAAAATAATACTTCAATACAAATAGCGTTAGTCTCCTATAGGGCAGGACAGAGTCCTCACTGAATATTTTAGATTGACTTTAGAGGTCATCAGAAGCATTTACTCTTCCAGCTTTGCCAGTGCATTAGATTTTAACGAACATCATCTGTTACGTTCATTAGATTTTATTCACTGAAACTATACAGCATGAACATGAGCAACAAGAAAAATAGAAAAATGGTGACAAATGTTAATATGTTCCATAATTTCTCTCTCAAAACAGGGAGATGATCAGATTGTTTGCTAACACTAAATGCCAACTTGAAACAAATGACTTAATACAGTAGCTTCACACATTAGCAATGTTTCAATACAACATATGCACAAAATAAAGCTCCAAAGCAGGCAGAAAAATAGCCTGTTCAATATTTCAAATTCCTTTAAGTTGAAATACCTGGCAGTAGCAGGTAACTTCTTGATGTTTAACTATCAGAAATTTGGGCTCCCATCCTCTACTAATACACATTTTATTTCAGGACTAAACACATGGGTAGGACACTATTCAGACAGGCTTAAACACAGAGCGTGTGGAGAACTTTTAAAACTTAAGAGAAAGTTCTGCATCATTATTTTTAAATACTAATCATATGCACTATCATTAAAAAGGAAGTTTGGGAAAACCGATTATAAATATCAAAAGCCACAGACAGAGTTTCTATTATCTTACATCAGAAGAAGTTCTACCATTAGAAACCCAACATGGATAACTATGCAGTTAAACCCTGTTTATTGGGGTAGGCCAGAAACAAAAAGCAATTGCTATTAGACATTTAATTTTTCAGAGAATTACTTAGAAGTAGGAAAAAAAATGCAACACAACATCTATATTTTATATACATATTTAAACAAAATAAAATGGTATACTATAGATTCAGAAATCCTATGTACAATGAAAAAATAACACTATTTCTTTACACAGAATACAGGAAAAAGGGACAGTAGAAAAAAGTATTACGTGCTTCCATTTTCTCACTGAGAATGTTATATAAAGATCTGAAGGCAAACATTCTGCAAGGAACTGTCTACAAAGTTTAAAGAAGGATGATTGGAAGAGGTCATTGATCAAGAAATATCTTAATAGGTTTCTATTAGTCACGTCTCAAGCCTGAGATCTAAAGGGGGAGTGAAACCTTTGCAGTAACAATGACTCACATCAAATAGGTTTTAGCTGGGTTACACTAAAACAAAGACATCATAGAAAAAACCCACAATTTTCTGTAAACAGTCATTTTATAAAAAAAAAAAACAAAACACGAAGAAGTTCAGAGTATGACAGTATTTAAAAATATCATAGAAGCTTTTACAATAAGTTTATGGAGTAACATGAGATTTCATCTGATACGTTTCAAAATACAAATTTTGTTACTAAGCAGGAACACTTCACCTGCATACGTTCATACTAATGTATTCCTCAAAAATGAGGCATGCTCCACTTCTTCCAAGTTATTGCAAACATGATTCAACAGAAAATGAGTAAGGAAACTTTTCTACTCTCCAATAACTTAGTGTCAGAACATTTTCTCATCCAAAGACAAATTCTGTCCCTCGTGAAAATGTTTAAGCATTCAAAATTAAAGACCAAAGAACATTTCAACTGAACATTGTTTTGGTAACTCTGAAGCACTAAGTACAGTTTTATTTTGAAATGCATTTCTGTTTTAAAATTATCAAAACACCTTTCATATTAAAAAAATAATTAGGTGTAATTAAACTTTCTGGTAAAGAGTTTGATTTGATCAAATGAGGATTTTTTCCAACTTATAAAAAAAAAAAAAAAAAAAAAAGATTGACATCTTTTCATTAAGTAAGAAATTTGAAAAAAAACAAAACCAAAACACTCCAGCACTAAATCCCAAACCAAATCTATTTCACTAAACAGAAGCTATGGCAGGTGTCTCTCCATTCCCTGAGGGCAGGCACGGCTAACAGAGACAGCCCTGCAAACAAGTGTTATGGTCATAACACTTCTCTAAGTATCCATTACAAAAACTCACAAAACCAGACAAACCAACCAATCCATAAGACTTCAGTTTCCTTACTAAGGGGTTAGAGAATTTTTTGGTGGTGGAGTTTTGTTTGGTTTTTGTTTGGCTGTTGTTTGTTTGGAATTTTTTTGTTTCTTTTGGTTTTTACAATTTCTTCTAGTGCACCTACACCATAACAATTAAGAAAAAAACAGACTGCTACTCAACAACAAAGAAACTTCTTCCCCCTCTCCAGATCACATGTGAAAGGATTTTACATCATGTCAAAGTAATTCCCTTTCTAATACCCTGAAAATTCAAAAGATCATGAGCTAAAAATGCTCAGAAGTTTGTGTATTTAAGACAACTAACACATTTTAAATCTAGTATCATTTTGAAACCACAAAAAGCCTAATGTCTAATTCCCAGTAATAAAATGCTGCATAAATAAATAGCATTGACATCCATGCAGTTACACAAAAGAAAGTAATTTAGATTTACTAAAAATCTTTTAAGGAGTACAAAACAAGAACATCTCTTCGAAATAAACAAATGACTAAACACTGATGTCCCTGGGTGAAAATGATGTCCTAAAAAAGTCTAGGGAAGGCATGTTTTTTGTTACTAACAGGGGAAAAAAACCAAAACCATATTCTTATTGAATATCTAGGTTTCATGCTACTTGCTACTATTATTAGAAAGCTAAAATGCAGAAAGGTATATAAAGCTACTGATATCAAGGCAGTGTATGCTGAATCAACAGGGAAATAGCTGTCTTTTTCAAGGAAGAAATTTCTAAATGGAGGACTGATATCTTAGAAGAGTATGTATAAACACTGGAACAGTCTTAATATGCATCAAAGGATGGAGGAAGAAGGCATATCTAACAAGAAAAGTCAGAGGAGAAAAAGTTGAAAATGTTAGTTGTACCTTAAAGAACCCTGCTTCTGGCCCACACCTGTCATAAACACTCCTGGCTTTACCTATAGCCATGATAATACCTTGCATGTTCGGGGTCAGCATGACCTGCCACAAGGGATTTAAGGTAAAAGTTTTGAATGATTAATATTTTAATGACCAAATTCAATATGCTTTTAGTCTCATGCAAGATAAAATGCAACTTAATGCATGCATACATTGAAATGGCACATTTCGTTACAGATCTGGTGTGCATATTCTGCAAATCAGTCATGGCATGTGTATATATTTTTACTGTAACAACATATGATTAAAGGAAGCTTACAAAAAAAAAAAATTGAAGAACTGTGTCAAATACAATTTAAAAGTTACATGGTCAAAACTTCCCAGGAAAGGAACATGCATTGTTCAGCATTAGTATCCATCAGAAGCTTCATACTGAATGAGTGCTACCCATGGCCACGAAAGGATTTAAAAAAAAAAAAAAGTTTTAACTAGAAAAATCACCCAATCACACTTCATATATACTATACTAAAAACATAGTAAACTACACTGCCTGTATTTTATGCATATTTCAACATCAAGGGACCCATTGCTGCAAATGCAATTGGTCCCTGAAGCATTTGCAGACAAATTCTTAAAAATCAAACCCAAAACATTTAACAAACACAAAGCCAAACATAAGACACACATCTCACAGCTACTCACATCAGTTATACACAAACAATTTGATACATCTAGGTTACTCAGAAAGGCCTTTCCCCTTTGTTATCTGTAAGCAAAGAAAAAATACTCCCTTCTCTCCCTGCCCAAGGTATAGCTGGCACAGCAACTGGCACAGCAACCAAAGATGAAGAACCCCACACTCTCCGGAAAAGTTCCCCACATGTAAGAACAACATTAAAAAAAAAGTGAATACATTTACAAAAGGAACAAGGAAATAGGGAAGAAAGCTATCATCCTCTAGAAAGACAATGGCATGGGGACAACAGTGGAAAAGAAAAAAGCAGGTCATTCGGCTAAATCCTCCTGTCGTTAAAGGTGGAGACTACACATCTGCGAGAAGCCGAACTCAGTGTGACAATGTCAATTAATTCATTTTATTCCCCACCCCATACTCCCAGTTACAACTGATCACAATGACAAGGCAGAATACCTGAAATATCCATTTGTCTAGGGAAGCAAAAGTCCCCATAGCCCACCAAGAACACATGCTCAGATGCCTGAGAATATGGGGTGCACCAACGCTATGCCCAACCAAAACAAACACGGAGAAAGCAGTGTCAAGGCAGGACAGTTTGATGACCCGGCAGTGTTGCTTTCTGTTGCTAAAATAGGGCAGCAGAATACAACATCTCTCAGGATAACATGGGCCTCTCATCTGTTCCTCAAGTAGTACCAGGTACACGCACCACCCTGAGTCTGAATTGGGAAAAAAGGAATTAAGATTTTTTTTTTTTTTTCTTTTTTTCCTTAAGTTTTGCCAGAGTCAGCTCCACCAGCCATATCAGTTTCAGGTTATTTCCATGGATAATTTAATCCTTAAAGTCTGAAAAGCTTAACCTTGGCAAATAAGGGATCAGACTTGAACATTAGCTTTATTGGACTGACAAGAAAGCACAAACATTGAGAACATCACTCACTACCCTGTCACTTTTTAAATAATGTAGTAGCCCACAGTTTATCACCAGCATTTCAAAGGCTATCTGGCCTAACACAAACATTCAACTTCCACAACTAAAAAGACAGATATACCTCCAGAGTAAATGGTACCATGCAAAGCATGCCCAATTACAGTAGCTAGTGCTTTCCTTTCATTACAAATTAAGACATTGTTAAGGTTACAAATTGCTAAGCATTTAGTCTCGCAGAAGTCTGTTAGGTGTCACGATGTGCAAACATGCCAAAAATTGAAAGCACCGAGGAGGAGCGGTGCACACAACTGCAATCAAATGTACCTCATCGTCATAACCCCCCTCCTCTGACTCAATCACAAAAGTCCCTACATCAGGAATCGCCACCTCTACAACTCGCTGGTTAGGAGCTGGTTGAGCTGGGGCATTATCAGAGCTCTGCAGAAGAAAACCATTATCAGTATGTGTGTGGGGAAAAAAAAATATAATCAGAAAATAAAGAAAATTACAGAGACACAAACTGACAGGCTGATCAAGTAAAATGATGTGCACTGCTGAAGTTCTGAAAAAAATTATAAATATCATTTATATTCTCTAATTACTTAGTTTCTTAATTTTTTAAACAGTACATTTTAAAATTAAGCCATAATTACTAAAAAGATTTCATTTGTTCTTTATTCACTACAACTTTACAGGTTAGCGTGCCAGTATTGCAACCCTAACATCCATTATAAATTTAAGGCAGTTGTTAAAGTATAAGTCTGTGAACTACCAGTCCTTTTCATACATTTCACCAAAAAAATTAGTAAATATATCTGAAGTATCTGATGAATTCATACTAAGGGATAGCAAACAATCCAAAGGCTAACATTTCCTGATGCTCTGGGGAAAAAAGAAAAAAAATGCAAAGAAGCCTCTAGCAATCAAGATATTTGAAAGAATATGTAAAGGTGCATTACATTCAAAAGGTTTATTTATTTAGAAGAGTAATTAGACAGAAAATCAGGGGAAGATTACGCTAGTAACTGGAATTCTTGCTATGTCAAAGTAAGTTTTGAACAACAACAGAGACAAATCTCAGCTCCTATGGTCTATCATTGTATAATAGCCAGTTTACAACATTTGAAGAACTTAAACCTTGACTCTAATCTAAGCAACCATGGAGTGCCACACTAATTGTTCTGCAACTATTACAATAGTCTCATTTTTTAACTAAGATTCCAGAAACATACATAGATAGTATCTATTTACACCCAGTACTGTATAAATACAAAGGAAGACTTGTAATCAGAGGGCAGAAAAAAGGACAAAAGGGCAGAAAATGGACACAAATGATCATGTGGTGACTAACCTACAATCCTGTTTGTTACATGTTCTGATATTGGCTTCCCGTCTTTTAAAATGGACAAACAAAAAGTGGAGGAAAAGAATATATGCCTGCATGTCAGAATGCATATGCAAGTAGAATAATTAAAAAGCATGCTGATACACTGAGAAGGGAAGCACAATTCTGCTTAAGTTAAATTTGGGTATACAGAGAGCAGCTTTTAAACATTAACAGAGTACCTTCAGACTAGCTAGAAATTGGCTTTAGATTCTAACAGCTGAAATACCTTTGTTTCTAAATAAAAGAGTTTACATGGTTCGGGTTTTTTTTGTTTTATTTTTAAAGAGCCATCCACCTCATTGCAGAACAATGCAGTGAAAATACTGGAATAAGACAACCTGCATCTGCCTTATTAATCCTATCATGGTGTTGCCCATGTGGTTCCTCAACCACAGTCTTGTGAAGTCCTAAGGCTGATTGCTGTGCAAAGTGTCCTTAGCCTAAACTACTTCATCTGTGGAATCAAGTCTGTAAGATTCTTCCACATCCCACCAGGATGGATGGCTACAGACCCTAGAAAGAAGACAGTAACATGCAAGACATTTTATCGTGGGTTTGCTATCTTCATAGCTACCCCTTCAGCTGCAAGTAACTTGTATTACACAGGCTCCCCCTAAGCTGTTCTGTGTTCTGAGAACTCAAAAGATATGCAGTAGCCTAAAGCATTAGTAGTAGAGCATCTTTTCATCCAGGGTTAGATTAGTTTGCCTGTTGGCTTTGATTTCAGTTTAGCAGAGAAGGCATGCTTCTCTGCTCTCCCAACAACACAGGACAGAGGGATGGAAAACACATCAGATGTAGGAGTCAAGTTGTCACATCATTTTCAAAGGCTTTACAAGGACCTTCCTGTTGGCCCTGAAGATACCTGGGGCTAGATTGCTTTTGTTTAATAAGGATTCATACCTGAACTTGGGAAGCATGCTTCAAATTTTGCACATATCTAAATTGTTCATATCTCTAGTGGTTACTAGGGGTGCCTAAGGAAGCTATACTGTACATTTCGTATGTTTTATCCTTACAGATATGGTTCCCAGACAGATGCATATATTGCTTTAAAGGCACTTGCTCTTGTAGCCAATATCTTGGTCATTTATCCATATACTTATAGGGAAGCAAAAAAAATACTTGCTGAAAGAAAAAACTGTTAAATATTAGTTTCATTAATAACTCGTGAAGTAGTTAATTTCAAATTCCTCCTAGTATTTGTTGTATGAAGTGAAAACAGAATCACCCAACACTCATTCTTATAACAATTTTAAGATAATATATATAACATCTGATGAATCACAAAAAATAATTTTCATAAAGTTGTGAATTTGCATTGAAGCTACAGGATACTATTGAAAACCCCCTTATTTTTGAAAGCTACTTTAACTTCCATAGGTCTTTCAAGGGAACTCAATTATAATCTTACATTTCTCAGACAAAATCCTCAATGTTTAAAGCAGTATTTTTCAAGTCCTTTACATGGAATGTCAATGTTTACTCCTCAAAAATAAATGGAACCATCTAACATTTTAAAAAGATGGTGGGCACAAACACATGACTGTCATTTGAACAATATGCTGCAATTTTGACAAGTACTTTAATCACATAGAGGACATCTATCTTAGTATTTTTCTTCTACTACACCCATTACTGTCGTACACACTTTCTGGACAGACTTCAGTGTTGGACAGTTCCTTAAGAAACAGCAATTTTCAGTTCAAAGTTTCCACACACACCCCTGTTTATCAGCTATTATATCATTTCCACTAGCAAGATAAAAGCAAAAGAAGTATGTCAAGCTTCAAAATGTCCTCACCGTATCCATTATAGCTTCTGGACCTCTATCTTCTTGTTCAGCTAAAGCTTTATTGATTGCTTGTACAGAATCTTCTTTTAAGTGCTTTGAAATATCAGTTCTTGATGGCTGCTCTAAATATTCTGGTTCTCCTGCTTGAACTTAGTGACAGAAATAAGATAACAATTTTGTGTGTTAACATAAGCACGAACTTTGAATTGATTAGTTTTATTTGGATCACTGTCTCATAGATAAGGTAACCCACACAGAAAATGCTGGGTAGGTCCCACCATTCACAAATACAACTTTATACCAGTCTGTGTCTCAGGTAATTTTGAACACTTTCAGATAAATGGACCCATGATTTTTTATTAGGAACAACAGACCTGTCCTGTCTATAGACCCATTAAGGCTCTTGAGTGAGGGGTGCTCATCAATCATACAGGGGACGACTGAGAACAAAGATGAGATTCTACTTGGACCTTCTGGGGGATACAGACCCAATATATGGAATGACCTACAGCCAGATGTATTTTTACTTTGCAAAATAATCAACACATTATATTCTTCTGACTTAAAGAAAAATCTCAAAGTCTCCCCCACCTAAGGGCAATAAAAGTGATTAGCATAAACAGTATCTTATATTCCTTACATGATGAAAGCAAATATTGGAAGACAAATAAAACATTCATTTAGTATTTTCCATTACTAACAAAAAAACCTAAAACCAGTCTCAAAGTGTTCGCAAAGTCAAAACGTGTAAAAGATGAAGTCACTGTCTACAGAGTTTACAAAAAGAGAAAAGTCATTAAGTCACTGCACTTTTTACATTCAGTTTGTAGTCATAGATAGTTATGAGAAATATATGCTCAGTCTTAATGACAAATACAGCAATAAGAACACCTGGACAGCAGTCTCACTACACAAATCCATCATGTCATCTTTCACATAATGTACATACAGCCTTCTGCAATGGAGCAAAAGGTGAATGTAACCTAAAACCTGACAGCTTCTTCTGTGTTAAAGCAGGCATATGTTTTATAGTCAAACTGCCAGTGGTCTTTATAAGGTAGGTTCATAACAGCATTGGCCTCACTGTTGTTCAGAGCCTTTTCCACAGTTTTAACACCCTCATTTTCACATAGTAATTTCTTAAGTGTGCCCTACTATTGCTAACTCTATTCAAGACATCGCACAAAATAAATTATTCTTCTCTTCAGATCTAAATTCTGTCCTAATTTAAAATAAGAAGGTAGGTCTTCTACTCAATTACTCTGAAAAGAAGAATATACATCACTTATGGACTAATAAATTCTCATAACAGACTGGTGAGACCTGTTAATAATTACCTATCTTAAAAGGTCAAAGTTTCGGGGGGGGTGGGGGGGGTGGGGGGGGATAAATTAGTAAAAGCTAAGCACAACTGGGAGGGAAAAGGCAGAAGAACCACAAATAATTTTTTTCTTTAAAGAAAAAATAAGATGAAAAAAACCCAAAAACAAACCCCAGACTAAACTTCAAGTACAGTTACCTTGGTCAAGTAAATAGTTATAATTCAAGGTTACACAAATTCACTTTTTCTTCCTTTCTTAAGCTGCAAAAAAATACATATAAAATGCAGTGATTTTTGGTTCTACTCCTTTTACAAACAGGTAGTAGCAGCTAACCTGGAGCGGGTGAGGGTGCTGGTGCCCTGGGTATCTGAGATAACAACTTCTCCTGCTGTGCCTTCTGAGCAAGTTCTGCATCCCATTCTTCAAGTTCTTTTTCAAAACGTTTATTGTCTTCCTTGACGTAATCCCTTAGATCAGAAGGTAGCGTGTCCATTCCAACAAGGATCTGTCCTGTTTCTTTGTTAAACTCCTCTGCAGTAACATGAAATATAAGTTTCAGAAAAAGAAAGAATAGGGGAAAAGAAAGCATGTTCAACAAGTTTCCTCAAGTGAATTACTGGAAACATACAGTACAGCACCAAAACCCCCAAACTATGTTATTTTTAACTGATTTTATTATCTGTCAGGCACTCCTCTGCTACTGACATGTATGGCTACTGGTCTTACTGTCTTTGGATTATACATTTTTGGACACCATCAGATTATTGCCATTTTGAAAGATGAGCCTTTTGGGCCATGAGCACCCTATAATTGTGAACATCCAGAAAAAAAGTCACAAAAACACAACCATAGCTTGATTGCATTACTGCCACACAGAGCTGGCCACAACTCAACTTCCCAGCAGAAAAGGGGAAGGAGAGTGAGCCTACAGTGATTTGGAAAGTCAACTGATAAGAACACCACCTACATTGAGTAACCTTCCTTTTTGCTTTGAGAATGGTCTCTGCAAGAGTAACCTAGATCCTAGAGGATCAATCATCTGTAATTGTCCCCCAGCAAGCAGGCCTCAGACTTAGACTGGCACAGCCACCCTACAGGGCCCATAAACCCGATGGCTGCAAGCCTACTACTAATCTGGCAATGTAGAAGTGTCAAGGTTAATATCGGTTCTTATTTAAAAACTGAACAAATGTGCACTCTAGCTTTATGCCCTATGAAAAGGCAGGAACATGAAAATTTTCCACCACCTGTTACTAAATCTCTGGCCATTTTCACAGTCAGCTCCCTAGCCGTCATTATCAGGCCTCACAGAACTCATGCTAAGGGATCTTTGCCCTCTCTTCAAAAACTTCCGTATAAGCCTTATAGTTACATACTACTGCGTTGTGAAAAAAAAATAATTCCTGAACCATGTATTACTTCGGTTTAATGTGTGGTTGGTAGGGCTAAGTTATTCATATTTCAATATACTGCATAAAGCTTCAAGTTTCTATGCTCCAGTAAAGTTCAGAATTCTGAAGCTTATGAAAAAAAAAGCTACCTGAGGATTCTAACGTTAAGAGGCTCATTTCTGTACTCCCATATTTCTGTTCTAATGTTCAGTGACACATCATCTCCAAAATTCTGAACATGTGATCACTTGGCTAAAAATGTTTACAAATTAGCAAACTTAGTTTATTTTGCTCTCTTAATAATGCTGAAACACTGGCATTATCTTTATTAACCTAAAAGTTGAAGAGCAATCGTTCCACCTACAAAACCAATCTGACTGACAGTTATGAGCATAAGTAGAACTTTGAATAATTATTAAAAGCATTTCAAAAATTTGGAAATACATCTGAAAGAAGCTCACTTTACCAATATATTCTGCTGTTCTACATCATGCAGAAAACATATCCATAACATTACCTTGTATCAAGTATTGTTCCTTATCATTGATATACATTAAACAGTATGCGCTGGCATTCCTGTAACCACCAAAAGAGTCCCGTTCCAACTCTTCCCAAGTTGACTTTGTCACAGAAATATCATTGTATTTCATCCATCTGTTCTGGTGGTGGTCATAAATATATGCCCAGTAGTGTCCTGCATTAGCTTGACCTTCATGAACTAGCACAGCATGCAACCTATAAGGAACCTTATAAAAACAAAAACAAAACAAAAAAACCCAAAATGTCAAACTCTCCTTGCCAGCATTTAGCTCCTACTATTTGCCAGCAATAATAGCTACATTAAATAAAAGTAACAAAAATAAAATTAAACAGGATCAAAACAGGACACGGGGGGGGGGGGGGGGGAGGGGGGTGGTGTAAAACTAGCAACCCACTAAGCAAAAGGACTTTGAACTATTTTACTTACCACTACTAGTTACAAGAGATCTTAAAAACATTAGTGAGTCTATAGCATAAATGTCTACTTTGCTCTCTTTCCTGACAGGCATCCTCTTTTCTTAATTGCTTAATATTCCCACTTTCCTTGCATCTACAAAACACCTTCAAATATGTCAGCCTTTAGTGTCTAAGATTTGCTCCAGTTCTGACCTGGTAAACTTGCCCTGAAGTCTGGAAAGGCATATGCAAATTCAAGGTAATAAATGCTGTGCTTTCTATGTGCCAGGAAGAGAGTTTATTTAAAGGAATATCTGGGAGTTGAATATTTCCATTACCCAAAGGTAAAATTCTTCCAGTAGAATAGGAATACAATTGTTTTCCAGTATTTTAAACACATCAGTAAAAGCATTGCTAAAAGAGGCATGGAACACATGAAGAGGTACTCTCTTCCTCCTGAGGCAGAGAAGGAGGATAATTGGTTTCTAGATCAATGTAAACTGTATCCCAGGTTACATATGTTCACTGACAAGTAAGTAGAATGGAAAACTTAGTTTCTACATAAATAGTTGGAAATCCTAAGGGGGGAGAGAGAGAGAAACAGAATGAATGAGTCCTTCCTTACTTAGAAGTCTTTTAAAAGCATCTTGGTGATCAGCTCATTTTAACTTGCTGAAACAGCAAATGCAACATAAAAGGGAAAACTGATCTTCCCTGCCATGCACAGTATGCCTGAACAACAACAGCTCAGCTAGGATGAAAAAGCTGAAACCATCTTTTACTGGTGTCACAGTCTGGACTGTAGATAAATGGTCTATTTAACACAAGGTGTACTAAATATTTGTTGCAAATATCATTTGAGCACCACAACAATCAGTAACCATAAATACATGTGTAACTATGACTTGAGAAACTCCTTGAAATTATTTTTAACCTGATTGTTCTCTTCCAGGCTATATGCAAGTGCTGGAGATTTATGCAACCCCGCTTGAACTGAAAAGCTCACCGACTGCACAGCAGCTGGAATCAAACAGTCTGTCATCACAGAGACCAAACTGCACTGTAAATCTCCCAAACACAAGAAGTATACACAGAAGAAATCCTAACTCCTCCTTAAATCTGAATGCTCTGGGGTTTTTAACATCTGTTATCAAAACAGTGTGAAAGCCTTCTTAAAATGATTGCAAGCCCATGCATATTCACAGAAATATATGCAGATCCTGATTTAAAAAAAAAAAAAAAAAAAGTGAAGCCTCTTTAGACTTTGACAATAAAATCTCCTCACCCTAAATTAGAGCATTAAAATTCCAGGTGAATTTAAATCATTTTACTTAAAACCATGCTAAGTGGGTCAGCTTGAGGGCCCCTACCCTTTCTTCCAGCTCTGGAGAACGAGCTGTCAGTCATCCATGCTGGGTTTCCAGGAAGGTTCCCTACAGAGGTCTGTGACTGGGGGACAGGCAAGCTCAGTGCTGACAGGCATCTCTTGCAATAAGCCATTATATCAACAGTAATTAACAGTACAGGGCAACACAACAAGTAAATAGTTGGCATTAAACTTCTTAGCTTACACTTACTACTCATGAAACAGAAATGGAGCTTCACTGGCCTCGTCACATGTAGCTACAGAACAGATATATCAAAGATGATATATCAAAGATGAATTCTCACAGGAAAAACAGGTGTGTCACACTTCCCCACAGCAAGTTCACAGAAGGAGGGAAATAATCAAATAAGCAGCTGATGAAATCTATTCATTCAGGAGGATGAGACAAAATAAGAATTTTGGGAATATATTTCATATGACAACTGTGGTTTCCTTAGAATCAAAGAGGACACAAGAAGAAGATGAAGAGCTTCTTAAATAGTTCATACAAACACTAGGAAGTATCCTGCAAATATAACACGTTTTCCTTAAAAAAAAATCTAGTTTTATGTACCCAGACCTTATCAACTCACAAGAGAAAAGCTTTCAGTCCTACAATTGTATCATTCAGAGGAAAACATCAATACTGTGAAACTGCTTGCAGAGACTGGGGCAACACTAATCCAATCGCTCAGATGCAGACAGAGGTAAGCAGGGGAAAGCAGACAGCTATGTGCACCTGCCTCCTTCCTATTGGACCAAAACACCTATAGGGACAAAACCAGCTGAGCTGCAGAAGGGCAGCCTTCACTTCCACTGTGATCTCAGATGGGTTCAGTACCTATTTGTTCCCTAACAATCACTTAAAACACACCACTACCTTCAGGCGTGGCACAGGAACCCCCTCTACAAATCTATATACCATCTTTATTGTCCTCCATTTCTGGAATTCTGGTTCAAAACAAACAAAACAAAATTTAGCCTACATTATACAAATCTGCACTAGGACAACATGTTTTACTAAGTAATGTCCTTTTTCCATTGTAATGATTGCTGACTAGTATCTTTGCCACCCAGAGGTATTTCCTCCTATAACACCTAAGCCAACACAGGTAGGCTATTTGGATGCAAGATCACCAAATTACTTCATTTTACTGTTAGATAACATGTAGCCTGTAGCCTTCCTGTTACAACACAAGTATTAAGGAAAAAAAAATGCCTGCCAGTAGCAAGCTTTAAGAAAGCCATCTAGGCAAGTCTGCCTGAAATCCTTAACATCAGAGTTCAGCTGCCAAGAACTATTACAAGCCGTGTACAAAGTGAAAACGTACCTCAAGGAAAACTGTAAGCTGAACAGATCTTACTTGGAAGGAAAATAGTTCTTTTTACTAACAGAAAGTAACAGAGGAAGTAATCCTTAATCTTAAAACCTGTTGAAGTGAGCGAACATGAGTATGTGAACATAAGAAATACCAGAGGAGCCACTGCTCCATAGTAAAGCATTCTAAAAATGCTGTTCAGATCACACAGCATGAGAATCTCCCTAAAAGGCAGCTTAGACTAATAGTCAAGGTTATGACTGAAACTAAATCTAGACAGAGTTTTTAAAAAAAATATATATATAATAAAAACAATAAAAAACCAAAACAATGACAACAAAAAAACCCCTACTGGCATTATTAACTACAAATTAAAATCAGGAGCTTTGAATTCCCAAGTATTAGTATGGAAGTTGCAATACACAATAGCAATAAGCATCAAAGTATAAAAATAATAGTTTCTTGTGTCTAATGCTTTGCCACCTTAAAGTCATACGATTACCTAGTAATATGGTCAAATTGGGGTGAGGAAATTTTATTGTGTTATACAAAAACTGAAGTTCTGCATTCAAGTCAAAAAAGTCAATCAGAGATAGAACATATTTGGGCTTTTCATCACTAAGTTGCTTAAACTTAAGTATGCCACCGTAAAATATTGTAACTGTCTTTCACCTGACTGCACAACTAAAAGGCTTGCAAAACCCATTATGACTTTCCAATGAAATTTCTCAAACCACTATATATAGTTGTCGTATACTTGCTATATTTTCAAGCATCTAAGAACTTTAATAAAAGTGACAAAAAGGATCTATTTTGAATTCTCATGCAGAAATTGTACTTACTTGGACCATTGTTTTGTCAGAGTACATCAATTCAATTGTCCGATGTATTCTAGATATACTTTCCTGTAAATCTAAAAGAAAAATAAAAACAGAAGCTCTCTTCCATAAGGCTGCATAATTGCACATGGCTACATCTACATTAAAGCAGAGTGTGATCCGTGATACACCACTGCTTGCTTCCTAGAGCTCAGCGGAGCCCACCCCTGCTGGAACAACTACTTCTCGTTTCCCTCAGAGCAAGGGAACGGACCATAAGCTCTAGCCACTTCAAAAAGTGCTTGCTCAGAAATTTGCTGAATTTTCCCTTATGGAAGGGGTCACCCTAAACTCCCCTGCAGAGCACCAAGTCACAGCATGGGCCCAGCCACTATCACACTGACAGCTCAGACACATCTGCAAAGATGTCCTTTGGTGTGGATCCCACCTCTGTTTCACTCTACTCCCCACAACACCAGGTACAGATGAGAAACCTGTGTTGAAACACCCATGGATGCTTCACTCAATGCCCAGTTTGCATCTTCAGTTTATATACCTCCAGTCTACTGCAATCTCTTAACTGACTTCCCTTCCTATGTGCTAGAAATAAGTTTAGAAGTACAAAACAAGCAACTCAACACACATGTGTACTTTAAGGCGATTTCCCCCACTTCCACAAATCTTTTCCAACAGCAAATTCCCCAGCTTGTGGCATTACCTCTAGTGTCGTTCTCTACTTCAGTCCTCCAGCGATGCAAACAGCCTTCTAGGACAGACAGCTCTTCCTCAGTGATGTGCCTTGGTGCCGGATGCATTGGCAGATCAGGAGGAATTCGTGATTGTGTGAATGGTTTATGTATTACTGATCTTTGTACAGGAGATGTGCTTGGAACATCTGAAGATGAAGGCCCCTGCTGCTCTAATGTGCTGCATTCATTCAAAACATGAAATACAAAAATTGAATCATTGTGTATACAAACTAAAAGCTACACCATAAAAATAAGCTTTTCATCTGAAAACAGGAATTTTAAAGGTAATTTCCTAAAGTGCAATCCAGAAAAGGTTCCTACAATATCAGTATGGAATTAGTATGTAAATTCTGAAAACTTTGTGATGTACTACATGCTAGCATAACAACAACTCTGGCTGCCATTACCAAAGATAAAGGAATCTAAATTGGATTGAATCGGTCAAACCACAGTTTGCCTTACCTGAAATGCTATTCAACGCTTTCAAATAACATCATGCAAGTAATCACTGTGGTTTGAAACATTTACTGCCAAACTGCTGGGAGAAAAAACACAGCAGTTGTCTTATGGCCCATTGACCATAAAATCCAATAAACACAAGTGCTCTGTTTAACAACTTCTTCACATGTCTTCTGCCTAGAAGACTTTCTTTTTCCTATTGCCTACCTACAACTTGTGTTAATTGAACAGCGACAATGTAGGGACCTCTGATATTTACAGCACACTGGAAATTTAGCACCAAACCATCTAAACTTGTTCCAAACAAGCCTTCTAACTCAAAGAACAAAGCAGCTAGCTTAGGAGAATTCTACAAGAGCAGCAGAATACTAAAAATGAGAACCTGTTACAGATTTTTCTCTTGCGATCAACAAGACCACCTATATGTAGCCATATGCATAACAGGAATCTAAAGATCTTTCTAGCAAGCCACTGACTTTTTACTTTGTGTACAGCATCATGATACAGCCTGAGGAACCTGGATTCTCCGGTAGTTTAGAAAGTTCTGAGAATATTAAGTGCTGACGATGGCACTCCACATAACATGCTGTTGTGTTTCTACAGATTGACAAAAAAGTCATAATACTTACATTTTTACAGAACAAACTTCCTATATAGGAGTTTGAACAAACTATATTACTTCTGATACTGTATTTCATGCAAGCGGTGGTAGCTTTTAAAAGTTTGTCTTCTCTTATCAATCATCACAATTCCTACTGGCATTATATCAGTAAGACATTTGAAATATTTTAAAGGCTTTTTAGATTAATTTACCTCACTTCTCTGAACTACACAGTTAATCATCTTGACCGGACCAGAACCTACAACCCTACTTTCCAAATGCAATATAAAAAGCTCTGTTATAAACTGTTAGCATCCACCTAGCCAAGTCCTATCCTAAGTTATACTCTATTAACTGTTACTAATAGTTACTAGCTTCAATAATGAGAAAAACAATATTATTGGACCTTTATCTCCCTGATACTTTGGCTACTCTGTATTTAAAAAGTCAGACTATTAGATTCCTGACAAACTGTTAGAATTGAAAGCTGCAAAGCAGAAAAGAAGCCTAACTCCCAGGCAAAAATTAATGTATAAATTGTGCACCAGAAACCTTGAAGCTCTGCAGTACATACATGCTTCCCAAATTCATATTTTTAAACAATACAGTTGGGAAGCAGTGACCTCACCAGATAACGTGTCTATTTGGAATTGTAGGTGGAACTGTACTTTGTTTGAAAATGGTAGTTCTCCACCTAAGGACATTTTTATAAGTGCATGAGAGAAACCCAGATTAATAACTTTTTGGTTTATTTATTTAAGTCTAAGTCTGTCGTGCTTAAAAATACTTCTAGGAGAAACTTTATGCTATACCCCTTAGGAGATGCCTAGTTGTATTAAGCTGGTGAAGAAAGCAGTTAAACTCCCGTCCCCTCTCTCTCAGCGGCCAGGTTTGCACTGAGGTGATGACTGGCCTCTCACCTTGGGAGAGCAGGAGGCAGCCCTTACCTGGGCAAGGTCTGGGCCGGCAGCGTGCTACTGGCAGGGGCACTAGCACCCAGGTCATCAACAGGAGATGTGCACACCGGCTTGCTGGAGGCGAACTCCAAGGCATACTGCAGGACATCTACCAAGGGGAATCGTTTAGGACCAGAACCATAGCTTAAATATCTGTTAACCATAAAATGTATTAATGCCATGACTCACATATTTAAAAAAAAACAAAAACAACAAAAAAAAAGATTTCTTTCTGCTTGACTGCATTTAAATAAAGCAAGCACTTCCTAGCATGTTTCATGCATCAGAATTATCACACTTGTACAGTTTCCAAGGAAAACAGTGAAAGAAGAGATACACAAGAGAAATCTAGAGCAAATGACTACACACAAAGTGTATAGCTGAAAGGAGTTATTCTATGTAGCCTGTAATATTATTTGCATTTACAGTTATCTATAGTACCGTTCTAATCTCTGTTGTAAAACTGTGAGGTACTCCTTGAGTCTCTTGATTTCATCCCGTTTAATTCTTGTCATTTCTCTGTTTTTGTGCATATACCTGTAAAATATGAAATTTAAAAAGAGGTGTCAGCCCATAGCATCCCAACACAAACTGAGGTCTGTACCCATCAGCCATACTGCTAATGAAAACTCACACCCTCTAAGACCTAAAACATATTAAGCAGTAAAACAGAACTGAGAAGAAAGTGGTAAACCCATTAAGCTCCCCTCCCACAACTTTCAGAGGATGCTTTTTCCCCAGTGTCAAAAGCTCTGTTCATACCATGGATGACAAACATGTATTAGAAAGCTTCTAAATTAAGTGGTTTAAGTAGCAACCACATAGCTGTACTCCTGTTTCATTATTTAGGCTCAAAAATAACATTCAGCATCTAACTGAAAATCATCATGGTATTTCACCTCTACACATAAACAACATATACTGCTGCTGAGAATCCTCTTCAAACCATGCAGTCCATCTGGAACACCATGAAATATCTGACTGTTTCCCAAATGGGCTCATAAACAGTGATTTTTCAGAGTATTTTGCCTGTGTACACAACTACCTAGCAATAAATTAAAGACTGAAGTGCAAGCAGGTTTTAGCCCAAAGTAGCAGTATGTCTTAAATTGTTATCTATGTGTATTTTCTGAAACAGATGAAACCCATGAAAATTTTAATTTGTCTAGCTGCAACAGAAATGTACTGTGATTTAAGCTAGTATAAGATGCACCAGCAACTTTACCAAAGTCATGAGATTTAATTTATATTCATATTAAGACTTTGTTGATAACATTGTACTGTACCTGTCCAGATACAAAATTGGAGGAAATTCTAATTTGTTGTGTATCTTCTCTGGTCTCCCCAAAGCCTGATTAAACTCAAATCTTGATAGCTCAAAAGTTAAGACAGGAGGAAGCTCAGTGAACCAGTGCTGAACAAAAGAAAAACAGAAAACCCCACAATGAATACCTTCCAATAACAGAACTTTAAAAATAATGGTACAATACCTGCAGACTGACATAGCTATGGGAGTAATTGGTTCTACAGGGTGGATCAGCATAAACTTTCCAAAGTTCCCATCTTGCCCCTTCAGTGTAAACAGACACCATTTGTCACCCATGCTGCATCAGAGCTTTTCAACTCATCTATCACTACCTGCGTTAAAGCAGAGAAGGCAGGAAGGTTGCTTCTTTTCACATTTGTCTCCCTCATACTAAAAGTGGCCTACACTTGAACCTACCTGCCTTGCCAACTGTCCTGCTCTCTTTGAACTCTCCAATACCACTGTAAGGGTTGTTTACACTGTATCAAGTACTCTTCTCCCTAGTTCCCTCAGACTCAAGTTTCTGACCCTTTCATTCACCTGATATCACCCAAAGTTTCTAATGACCTCCTCCGAAGCAGGATCAATGAGTACTCTGGGCTAGGTCAGACAAGGTGAATACTTTTTCTGGAAATGTCCTCCATACTAACAACCTCTCCTGAAGTCTTGGCTCATGTCTCTAATCACTGCTAATCTGTCCATGGACCAACCCATGTTAGCATCACCTCATCCCAGTTTTCTCTGAGTATTCAGTAGAGGTCTATTCTTAGTCCGTATTTCTTTCCTCACATACTTCATTTCTCAACTACAAGACAAATTCAGCTCTGATTCCAGCATTAGAGTTCCTTTTTTCTCCCCAGACTACAACATAAACCCCACAGTCTATCCATTTAATAACGTTTTGGATGTCTAACCATCAACTGAAGCTTCCCTGATTACTGCAGACACCGTTGCCACATATTTCTGACGTCAATGCCCATAGCCCAGACGTAGCATTTGACTCGGGGTTCTCTTCAAGTTCTCCTATCCAGCCAAATGCCTTGAATAGTCTTTTCACACAATACTTTCAAGACAGACTTTTCTTCCTGTGCTAATGGCTAAAATTCAGGTCTAGGTTCTCATCACTCCACATCTCAGTGCAATGTTTCCTCTCTTCTCCCTTTGCCCAGCTTTAGCACACATAGCCTTGTCACACTAACAGATTTCCAGGATGTTGCTGAATTTTCCTAGTTCATTGCCCTCATATCACTCATCTCATCTCTTTACACGCAAAGTGAGCTGCCTTCCCTTTTCTTGCCTATAGCAGCCTCCACACCAACCACCTTTTCAGTTTTAAAGGAGACAATCATGACTTCTTTCTTGCAGCAGCTTCACACATCAGTAAATTTCAATGGTAAAGTCAGCAAAGCCACAGCACAATCCTTCCCCCTAGACCCCTTTTATTGCAAGGCCCCCAAACCACTTAACAATGACTAAGCTGCTGACGTGCTGAAGTTCATCAACGATGATGCTGACAAACATTATCTCATTTTCCCCACCATTCTAACTCCAAGTATGTGCACTGACCTCCATAGTCTCTTGAATTTGGATTTAAGTTACTTGGGACAGGAAATGTCTCTTTTTTCTGTTCGTACATTAGCTTGCTTGCTGACACTCTACTCCGTGGCAGAGGCTTTTAGGTATCATGATAATAATAGTAATAATAATGAACAACACGCTAAATACCCCATTAGAGTCAATGGTGGGATCAAGGGGAAAAGATAGAATGTTACTTTCAGGATCTTTCAATATATAGAACTACCACATTAATATCATTCTCTTTAAGCTTTGACATCTACCAGCTTGGATGAATGCCACTTGAAGTCTTTGCTCAGCAGAGACAGACTTTGTTAAAACTACAAGAAATTCAGCTTCCTTCAGTACTTCCAAACCTTCCAATGCACTGTAACACCTTTGAGGCATTATGTTTAAACATAACTACTAACACCGGCAACTACTATAAATTGCTTCAGTTTAGGGCAACGTAACCAATTTGCTTGGCCCTGGTAACAACGCAGTAACGTTTTTCTAGATTAGGACTTAACCCATTACCTTTCTTCTGTTGCCACTATTGTCAATCTGTCACATGACCATTTCACTTCCATTTCCACATGCTATGAAGCCAAGCTGATTAAAACCCTGACACTTTCACAGAACTCAAAGCTTAACGCTCTACACCTGTACATGACTATACTTCTGTTCTCTGGTTTCCTGACATTACAGGTTAAAAAAAACCCTCAAAACTAAACCAAACCAAAAAAAAAAACCACCCTCCAAGTCTGACATGTCTAGTCAAGCATTAATAATTGAACTGACATTTTATGCATAAATGCACACAGGCTTTAACTGCAAGACAACCTTCAGTCCATAAGATAAACAACCATGCTCTTGTAGTAGACACATACAAGACTTCACCTTGCATAAAGAAATTGAACTTTGGATTGTACCAAGATATGTATGAGATTTTTCTTTTCTTCCAGTTTATTTCAGGAAACATGCTCATTGTAGTAAGACATTTCTACAAATGTTGGAGTAAAAAAAAAAATTGAATCATCCTGTGAAAGAACAGCACATCCAGTAAGATGTGTAAATACATTTGAAGATGCTTGTTAACATCTGATTTGGTTGATCAATATTTGATCAATAACAGCTGACCAGAAAAAGGGACTGCAAGAGGGATGCTCTAAAACTTTTGTTGATAACACAAAATTGGAAACAGAACTTCAGACTGGAAGATGATTTCAGTGTGCGTCACTAGGCTTAGTAATTAAAACCCTGTGTGTATGTTGATACGATTAAAGGAAGCAAAATTTCATTACAGCAAAATATGAAGGAAGAAACTACACCTGAACTTTTTACTTAAGTAGAAGAAGCCTCTAAGATTTCACATCTTTAAAGTAACTGTGATGAAACATGAAGAACTGTGTAAAGAGAAAGTAGTTCAGTCTTTAGAGGCAATGGGGATTCCCGTATTTCCACATCAATAACCCACAGGTTATTGGAGAGAGCTCTGCCAGAGAAAAATGCTGGGCATACACATGCATGCCAGCAATAAGAGGGAACATTTCAGAGCACACCCTCTTGGTTCTACAACCACCACCAGTCAAACTACCTCTTTTCCCTAACCTGTGACTTCTGCACAAGAAATCTCATTCATCACCTCATCCCAACACCATACACTGCATATCCCACTTCTCAGTGGGGCTCCATCTGAATCCCTCCATGCATGCTTCCAGCATGCTCTGACATTTGGCAGCCTCCTGCTCTAGCAAGAGCTCTCCTGGGAGGAACAGCAGCTCATAGAGCAAGTATTGTCTGTCCACCACTGCAGTCAAAGAGGGGGGAGGATTGCCCACCATAGGGGGCAATGAGGAGGATGCTGGGAAACATCAGTAAAAAGGGGAGAGGGGAAGAAGGCTAGGGTGCTGAGGAATTAAAGACAGAGGCACAGAGGAATACCAACAATGCTCTGAAGCAATGGTCAAACGCACAGCTCACGGTTGCTGTTTACAGCATGGCACAGGGTGGCAAGTCAGTCAGAGCAGTGGTCAGCTACCACAGGACATTACACCCATGACCTCTCTGGAGATCAAATATCAGCAACAGGTGGGAACCAGCCTGTGCCAAATCACCACTGTAAGCACTTAATTGTGCCAGCTTTTAGTAAGCATGAACTTTTTATCTCATGAAAAATGCAAAAAGATGATACTCTGGATCCTCCAAAAGACGTACAAAGCCCCCAAATTAACAATCCGATTACCCCAGACATCAGAACCTGCACAGCAGCAGGTCTTATGAAAACAAACCATGAACCCCAGTGAAAAATAAAGAGCGCTACAGCACCGCCCTGAGAGAAGCCCACAGGAGCACTTAACTTACCTCCTGACCAGACTTTGCAGAGTTTTCTGAATGGAGAGATTCAATTTCCCCTTCAATCATTGCAGCTTCTAGGCACTCATGCAGATCTTTAAAGCCATTAACCTGGAGTGGATACTGGCCAAACATTTCTGTGTTTTCAAATTTTTTACCTTCACATAAGAAATTAAACAGTTAAGGTTTTAGAAACATTTACCTTTAAAAAAAAACTAACAATCCTAGGTCACCTGACCTAGTCTACTGAACAATACCCCCATTTTCTTATTGGACAATTCAATTATATGTATGAAAACAAAGTTACTTGAAAAAGTTGCTTGAATGTAATATTGAAAATTACTATGTTTTCCTCTTCTGTCCATTTTTTATATTGGTTTTGCATCTATTGGTAATAAGCAAAACTCAAAATGACTTGGCACCACAGATGCATGGGAAGTTTTACACATATAAAACAAAGTCCTCCTCCGGCAAATAGCAGCTCAGTAATACAACACTACATTGTATCAGCAAAGTCAGTGGAATTGCTGGTATGAAACAGCCCTTTGTATAAGTACATTTTGCAAAAATAAACCACAAAAGAGAACATTCATGAATTCTGTCCTGAAAAAAAGACCATAATTTGTTAATGGTGTACAAAGATGCAAGCTCAATACGAGGAGAAATATGGGTGACAAATGATTTCAATCTATAATTTCAATTTATTTCATCCTAAGGTCAGTAAAAAGTCTTCTTACATCCACCATTTTCTTTTCATTGGTTTGGTTTTTACATGCCTCCTCAGTTAAGATAAGAATGCAAGGGATGAAAGTAGCTGAATGCAAAGGAGCAAGAATGCTAGCTAGTAGCAAGAAATCTGCAGAACGGTTTTGAAATCTGACAACAAATCGTTAGACATACTGTTCCAGGCTGAGAAACAACCTGGAAGCCACTTTAAAAGATGCTTCATTCAAATGCATCTCAGGAGTCATTCACACTCAGGATGGGGGACAGAGTCACCAACATTAAAAACACTTTCAAAACTGCTGGCCTCCTGGAAAGAGAGAAGACTGCAATTCTGCAAATCTACTGATTATATGCAGATAAGATAAAAGGAAGCTTGTTTTGCAGCCTTTTTCTCCTCACTACTCTCTCTCTGACACTGCCCTGGAGCAGGTTTCCACTGACTTGTTTTCAACAAACTGTACTTTTAAGAGGGTGAGTTATCCATACCAGAAATTGTGTAGAAGAAAATGCAATTGAAATTTTAAATTGCATTAAATGAAGCAGAGAGAGTGCAAGAGACTAGCTCAATGAAATACAGTAACTTGCCTTCTCTATACCATTAGTAAGTGGCAAAAGTGCCCTGATAATAATTTCTTGCAAGTATTTTTGCTTAGCATCTTACCCTAACTCCTACTGCACTTAGGTACCCACAACTCAGCTCCTAAAAGTTATCAGAACAGTCTTTCTGGACCACTGCAGCTCACTACTTTTACCTTCGTTCTCATAGTCTCAGGACAAACATTTCGTCACAGACCGAACACATATTCTCCAAGTGTACTTCTGCAGAAGTAGCTAAAATGCTACAACTGCATCATTCACCTGTGTGCTCAGGAAAGCACTGAACAGGCATGAGCACAGAAGTGCACAGAACTCCGAGTAAATTCAGATGCATACCTTCAAGTACACCTACTGCTAGAAATCGTCCATAAAACAACTCCACCATTGGGTTCTTTGGTTTCTCTCCATCCCTGAAAACAGAAAGCATGTTAGTGTAAAAATCAAACACAAATCTATGAACTTTCATAAAACTACAAGCAGAATATTCTGAATTCATTATGGAAATGCTGCCTATTTTACTCAGTTACTGTTCATTTAGTTTTGTACTTTCCTCTAAAGACAGTAACAATGATTCATGTATCTGCAATAAGTATATTCTGAAAATTAAATTTCAGAAGTGCCTCATTCTAGGAAAATTTATGTAAATCAGATTCAATTTGTGAGTGGTTAAATTGTACAAAACCCTTGTAAAAACCATTTCCCGCAACACTCTAGAAACAATTATGTATTCAAAAGACAGTTTACAAATGTTCACTTATACAAACAATGTGTATTTACTTCTGAGAAGAGAAACAGAAGCAAGGTTTTGAAGCATTTAAACTACACGATCGAAAAGCAAAAATGCATTCAAATGATAAAAAGCCTAATTGATTATGTACAACACAACCAATCTCTACTCTTCAGATATTTTGGACTTCATTCAACAAGATTTTTAACATGAAATCAGAAAGTGAAAAAAGAATTCACGGAAAAATCTAAGGTACTGGCACATATGGAAAAAACATGCTTGAACTAAAACAAGCTAGACAGTTGGATCTTTTTCAGCCATACAGTGAGAAGTGCATTTTTGGTTATTTGGTTTGCTTTTTCTCATCAAAATGTATATTATACAGAGCTAGGAAAAAAAAAATCTTACCTCTCTTCTTCAGCTTTAATTTGGAAGGCATCTTCTAGCCAATCTAATAATTTGTGTGTAAATTCACTAACATCTTGCTGTTGAAAAATATAAAATTATCAGTATATAATCACATATGTAACAGAACACAATGAAGTGTCACCTTACAAGGTCAGTATAGCAGTATTCGCCTCCACAAGAGCTCCAAAAATCACACTATGTCTAAGACTATGCCATGATTGATTTTTTTTTTTTTTTTTTTTTTTTTTTTTTAGGTGGCTCTTAGAGCACACTAAGGCTCTGGTGTTCCTCAGCCATCACACTGTCCTGTGATCCTTATTACTTGGGCTCAGCTTTCATACCATGCTAGTCCAAAGGCATCTTATGAATTCCATTGTTCAAACCCTTTGGTATCTAAAAAGTAGTGACTAATACTAATTTCATCAAGCACTAAATTCAGCATGCTGTTGTAATTAAACACCTTAGCCACATAACCTCATGTGGGAGAAATAAAGCACCTGAAGAAACAAAGTGTTTCTCAGAAAAGCAAAATATACCCACTATGATTTAGGCAAGAATCCTGAATATGAATATTAGGACCCTCCAAACCAATATCTACACAGACAAATACTATATTTGGACTGTACCAGCCCTGGATGTACTGTTAGATCAGAAGAATAAAGCTCTTTCAAAAACCACAGACTTAGAAGCTAAATTAAACCCTAAAAACAAGAATGTGGAGCTATTAGTTAGTTTTTAAAACAATAGGAAGAAAGTATACTGAATAAAATAGTCACACTGGAATTTTTTTGGTTGGTTGGGGTTTTTTTTGGTTTTGTGGGTTTGTTTGTTTTTTTGTTTTCATAAAAGTGACTAGAGATTACCTAATATCAGAAAAAAAGTTCAAAGACTGTGATAATTAGGAGTTTCTTGTCTGTGGACATTCTGAATTTTTTTTGTCCATTTGAAGTATTTCCTGTTGCCAGATGACCATATGAAAACATGAATAAGCTTGAAGGAAAATACACAGAAGTTACCTGTTGGGAATCATTTGATTTAAAAGCATCTTTAAGGATTTCAACCGCTCTTGATGGGTCAACATATTTTCTCTTCGAACCAACTAGAAGTGCAAACAGATACCTCAATTCACGCATGAAAGGCAGATTCCTATGTTCCTGTATTTGAAGAAGAATTAAAGATATTTAACAAAGTGGTAACAAAAATCTACTTTACAGAAGCATTACCCAATAAACTAAGCGTATATACAGCCAATCATCATCATATATAAGCTTACTTGTAGTACTAGCAAGGTAGTGTTGCATGCCTTTTGCTTGCCAGTTTTACAAAATAGTAGTTCTCTGGGAAGAAAATTACATGTCAGAAACTGAAAGCTCCCTGAAAGCACATCTAGATGTGGCTGTTTGACTTGAAATGGGGCTGAATGGACAAGTGGACAACCTGAGTTGCATTTAAGACAGAACTGTTGCTCCCAAGACTTACAAAGCCTTAAGTAATACACTGCAACAA
Organism: Haliaeetus albicilla; assembly: GCF_947461875.1. Lineage (NCBI taxonomy): Eukaryota > Metazoa > Chordata > Aves > Accipitriformes > Accipitridae > Haliaeetus > Haliaeetus albicilla. The sequence goes on from NC_091488.1 coordinate 24,573,140, forward strand.
TATGCACTGATTTTACTGAAATGAGTATTCCTCTGTACCTCTAGCAGAATTTCTTGTAAGCCTTCACACTGCCTAGTACATTTTTAAGCTTATTTTTTACTGAAGTCATGAATTTATAAGGTGTACGCAAATCATTATTATTTCTCTTGACAGAAGAGAAATACCTTGCTCTCCTTTCTACCTATTTTTTAAGTACAGTTCATGGGGAATATGGAGTTCTTTTTCTGGTTTCCAGGAGAGAAGCAGAAGAAATACTTTATGCCTGTATAATGAAAACCACGTAAACTGAAACACAAATTTGTCGTACCATAGATTCAACCACAGGTTACAAATGCTGTGAAGACTGAATATGTCTCATACTCCTGAGTAGATAGTTAACAAATACTTGTGAAATTGAAAACCCATGTAATATCCACTTGTATTTAGAACAAAGTATCATTCAAAGGCAGCACAGATGTCAGATGCTGGTCAAACTGGAATTACTTGATGACAAACTATTTCACATGCTCATCAAACAGCAGGCTTGTTTAGTGACTCCTATGTCAATCCTGTATCCATAAAGCTTTTTGTACATAAAGTCTGCTTTATTTCAGCTTTAAAAATGGTGCATGGTAAATTGGAACATGTTCCGCATAATATCTAAACAAATATTTTTAGTCACATAAATTCAAGTTTTACTTGCTCTTCTAGTCCACCTTGCAAGTCACCTGCCAATTATAAACAATGTTCACAGAAAAGGCTGAAGACTTCATCAAATGCCACCCTAATTCACTATTAAATCATCATAATTTAAGAATAAAATCAGTCTCCCATTTACATATTTAAAGCACTTTATAACAACAAAACAAGGAAACAAATTGTGAAAGTGATTCTCTTCTTACTATTTACATGAAGTGATCTATTAAAAATGAATAGAATTTCAAGTTTTAAATACCGATGTATTTTGTCAAGATGCTTTTATACCAGTGATAATTCATACGCATAATATAGACAACTGACCAGAGAATACTCTAGATCTCACCTTCCTTCTGTTAAATCTGAAATACACAGCCAGTGAGTATTATTGCATTACTTACTTAAATTTACACGACTAATTTGGCTGAGTTTTAAGCATACTTGTAGCTTTAGGTTGAACAACTGGCTACTGATGTCAGTGGGATTACTCAGAACAAATACCGCTGTGAAGCCTATAAAAGTTCTCTAAAACTAGAAAAATCCTTGTTGTTTTTTTGAGAAAGCTCAGTTTAATACATTAGCCATGATCCTTGACCAGATTATGTGGGCATTACCACAGCAAACGGTGTTTCTGACTAAACAAAGCCTAAAATCTTCAAAAGGATGTGAGCCACTCCCCAAGACAAGGTATACAGTTCCACAAAGGACTTGCACATTAAAACAGAAGAACTAATAAAGTGATCACAGCACAGCATATGGCTCTCAATTTTAAAGCATACTGTAGGTGCACCAACACACACACAAAAAAGATTAAAATCAATTTTGAAATGAAAACTGTATGGGAATTTCATAGTCTAAAACATTCTTTATTTTATCACCTATCCTGCCTGCATAAATAATTTCTTGATACACTGATATTGGAACAATTTATGATTAAGAAATGCTTCTAAAGCAATCTACATGTTTAATACATAGTAAACATTCATTATTGTCAATCAGTATGCCAGGACACTGGCTGGCATAACGATAATGTTGAAACAGGGGGAAGGATGTGCTAACCTGTAGCACAGTAACCCACTTCCTCTGATAATAAAATGTTTCCTGAAGATATTGTTGAAGTCAAATATTTAGCTGGCCTCACTGTGTACAGCAAAAAAGATCTGTTCATATGACAGCAAGAGGTAAGAGAACTGGAGAGCCAAGAAGCTGCAGTAACTATAGACAACCATATTTGTTGTACAGAAGGAAGCTGAGGAACACACCAAGGAAGAAAAGTGAACTCAAATTAAAAAGAACAAAAACAGATTGGAGATTTTAAGTGTATGCCCAAGTTTAAAATCCAGAAAAACAAAGTCCAATCAGTGGATGCAAACAGGGTAGGGCTGTTTGTTTCATTTGGGTTTTTTTTAAAGTCAAAATTTATACCAATGACTTGTGGATTCAAAATTTTACATGGCAAATTATTAATAGCCTTTGGATTCAATATACTGACAGGAAACAAAAACACCCCACTATGCAATATTCCCTTAAGTACAACCACATGCTTTAATTCTGAATCAAGAGAGTGTCATGACCCTTGCATTAAACTCTACTTTCTATCAACTGGAAGAGCAGCAGGATGTAAATCAAAGTTTTGAAAATCCAGGATTATTAAAACTTGGTCTTTATTAGCAAGGAAATTTGATCCTAGGGAATGTCAGTCACACGCAGTACTTAATACTAGCTAAAAATAAAACGTTTGCTAACACAGGCTACGTTCACATTAGAAATGCTCACCTACTAGCGGCAGTGCTGCTACAGCTGTGTCAGTAAAGCCCTTCCACTGAATCTGGTCTAAGCAGCAGTACACCGAGCAAACTCTGCCTCTCTCAACACCCTGCCCATACTCTAATGTGAGGCTAATGTATTTTATGTAAGACCCATAATAGGAAGCTCAAAGAAACACTAATTAGCACCTATAAAATCCATGCTAATTTGAGCTAGGAACAGTGCAAAATTCAATTACAAGAGAGAAACACCCTTATCAGCCACGAGGGGAAGTTAGCTTCCAATTTTACCTTTTGGTTTCGGGGCAAGTCTTGAGCATTTGCAGGAGGATTGAAATTTAAAACTAGTCTTCGAAACTCCAGTAGGTTAAATAATGACTGAAAAGAAAAAAAAAAAAAAAAAAAAATTTAAGCACTTCTACAAACAAAATTCTTCCAAATGTGCCTTAGCAAAATAAATGGAATATTAAACATATGCAGTGCTAAAGTTTCATTTCAGAAGCTAGATTATTTCACTTAAGTTTACTAAACACATTTTCACCAGAAGATAACTATTTTTGCCAAGTAAACAGCATAATAAAAAAAAACTTCTTTATACTTAATCACATAAACAGAACAATTTTAGATGATAGGTAAACTACTTTTTAGTTTAAAAACAAGAATTTTATTAATTGTGTAACTGTTAGTTTTCAAATTGAAATTAAAGCCTGTTTAGACATGTAAAATTCATCTTGTAGCCCCTCTATCATCTACCTCCCCAGCACAGAGAGAGTACATCTTTGTATATGCAACTTAAATCCACTTGCATTTATCTGTATTTTTTGCATTCTGTTTACTCCTCCCATTATTATAGGATCTGTATGATGTACATTAGAGTAAGGAAACAGGGTTATACATCTTTGCAGGTAAGGAACTGGTAACATTCTCGTTTTACGGACAATAAGACATAAAAACAGGTGTCTACAGGCACACCCACAAAGAACCCCATAGTGTAACACAGAGCCTGGAGCCAAGAGAGTACAAGAACAAAATGACTCCGGGTTGCAAAAATAAAAGTCCAAAGCAGTGGCTGAAAACCGAAGTCCTCAGCACTTGCGTAGCCGCATCATTGCTGTTCCGTACAGGCAGAAAGCACTTTAGTTAAAGTTCACTTCATTACCGCAGACTAGCATTTTGATGAAGAAAGGGTAGCAGTAAAGTTCTAAAGCATTTTAAACATGCTCATCAGAGAAGCACCAGGAAGATTTACCCTCCTATTCATACCCTTTGGTTTTACAACCTATGATTAACTACACCCTACCCCCCCAGATCACATATTAGCTATTTATTTTGGAAAGGCAGAGCTTGCCTCCCCCAGCAATAGGCTTTGATCCTGCAACTTGTCCTACACAGGTAAAGACTTAAGTCACAGACCACAGCAAGTTTAATAGGATTTCAACTGCACAGTGTCAAGAAAGTGACATTCAAATTGTGAAGAGGCACTGCATTTATTCTAATAATTTAGAACATGTTGGAAGGAAAAAAAGATGAGTTTGTCAAAAGTTGCAACGTTCCCAGCTCTCCTCGTGAAAGAGCCCTTACCAAGTTTAACCTCTTCCAATAACCCACAGTATACGGTGTCTCCAGCAAAAAGTTGTCCTTCCTAACATTTTTAAATTTAAAAATAAAATAATTTGAAAAATATTATCAGAAACACCAACCAAAAAACATCTTTCTGACCTTGCTAAATCAACAGACAATTGAGTAGTGAAGCTTTTTTTTTTTTTTCTCTTTTGCTGTTCAAAATACAGGTTCCCCTTTTATCCGTCCTTGCAGAGAATGGAGATTAAAACAGAGTCCTTGTTTACTTACTCAAAGAATAGCAAATGTTAATATTTGAGTGTCATTCTAGAAGTTGATACTAATTGAAGTTATGTTCATGATGTAACAGCATTCCACTGGTGGGCTCTTCATCAAGCAAAACACAGCAATGTCTTACATACAAAATAAACCAGCTGCTGAAATATAATGTCCAAAGACTGACTTCTCTTCATGACTAATCCAAGTGCCATCAAAGTGCCAAGAAGCTGAGCTGCCCAATTTCATAACACACATATATGAATTAAGTACAGAAAACTGTATTAAAGTTTAGAATTTTTGCCTGGCGTTCAATCCACAAGAACTATATTTCTTTAATCCAGAACTCTGAACTGTGAACATATAACTCCATGCTTTACTAAGCTGAACAGACCTATTTTTTCAAGCTGCTGAGAATAATCAAGAGGATTGTCTGATATGGTCTCTTCTTCTTCAGCTTTGTTCTACTCAAAATTTCTTATGCAAGATACTTAGTTATTAAACTTTTCTCCAAAACAGCTTATGCTGTGTGTGGTTGTACTGAGATGCAGAACACTCACAGTTAATCTACTGCCAACACCACTAATGCTAACAGGACAGTACTATGTTGTAGCTCTTCTATACTGAGCTAAATCAACTTCAGGAAACTTCTATCTTCGTAAAAAAAAAAAGAAGGTAATTTCCCAGTGTAAGTATAAACAAGTATACAATAAGCGTGCCTAAGACCAACCAATTTTTGTGCCCGAAGTACCTCAAGGAGGAACCTATGGTTCTTTCTGAGGTAAGGAGATATAAATGAGCTCACCTAAGCCCTCATTGCAGCAGAGACCTCCCATGGCCAACCACCCCAGCGCTTCAGAAAGGGGCTAGGCAAAACAATTCCCAATTTGCCAAGCCATCTGTTGACTACGTTTTCTACACCCAGGGTAGGTGATGCCATGGAGCAGAAGCTGTTCTTCTGCAGCCACCAAGAGCCACAGCAGAGACTGTCCCTGGCCCGAGTGCCACCCACTGGCCCCATGCCAAAGCACTGGCCTTCAGCACTTCATCTCTTACCCACTTGGCTTCAGCTACAGAAAAGTGTCAGGAGTCCCAGTGCAAGAAAACAGACTGGACCTGAAAGGTGATACTTCATATCTACTGGCCTAAGTCTTCCAGCGTGAAGTACGCAAAACTTATGCATGCAAGAAAAATTCTCTAAAGGGTGGGGTTTTTTTTCCCCCAGTGTATTTAAACCTATTTAAAAGCTGTCATCTGGAAACTTGACCAAGTAAGGCTAAGATAAGTTATATCAATTCAAATTGTCATGAAAATCAACAGATTTTTAGTATACCTGCCTCCTATCATGTCAGTTTGGGGGCTGAACAAGATAGTAAAAGAAAATGAGAATAAACAACAACAACAAAAATTCAGTATCAGTTTAGGGCGTTCAAACTAGCTATGCTGTATGACAAGACATACTGTGGCTTTCCCCTGCTATAGGTGCTGATGATATAGATGTATTTTCTGTCATGCCAGAAAGAGCTAGGTAGAGTTGTAGCTTCAAGACTGTAAAATACTAAAAAGGTTCACTTTTCTGAGTAATGTCTACCCACGCTGTATAGAGTCCAAAATGCAATTTCAGAATATAAGCTGCCTTGGTTTCACCTAAAACACCCTGCTTATCCCTCTCCCTCTCTTACTGTTTAAGATTATCAAAACTAAGGACCTTGGCAGAATTTAGGTTGCCTGAGTAAAGGTAATTCCTAACATTCTTAACATTCAAGCACTGTGATGCTGCATTAATACTGCTAGAATATAAATTAGTCAGCATATTAAATCCATGCAGAACCACCAGCAGAGTCCTAAAATAGTAGTTACTGACATCAACAATACTTGGAGAGCAAGAAAACAGTACTTCTGTATCTAGATAAGATACGACCTACCAAGATGCAGGCACAAAGCTTTAGACAGGCTCTTTGATGGATTCTTGCAAGTTCTAAAAGCACAGGGCACTAAAACCAGCTGTTTCACTAACAGATGTATGAAAACCTTTTGTTTTCTTTGACTAGCAATTTTGTATTTGTTTCCACCATTGAGATAAAAAAGCAAAAAGTATTGCACAAGAACTGGGGAATTTTAAATATTGATCACCTTTATACAATTTTACACAAAAACCTTAATTTCATAATGCTATGAACACAGCCATCTTCCCATTCAATTTGCAAAGGTTAAGCTTGGAAGGAAGGAATGACTTTCAAATTGTTCTGTGAAACACCCATTAAAGCAATTCAGACTACTAATTCTAAACCAGTCAGCAAGATGCCAGAAACATTCTTATTTGGCAGAAAATCATCTAGGATGCTTAAGTAGAATGAATATATTTGACCAGTGCTGTAATGCCTGCAGAAAACCTCAACTTGTCCTAAGGTGATAAGGGGGGGGGGGGGGGGGGGGGAGAATCACAGTTACTAATGAAGCTTAGCAAACAAAATAGGACACACCTACTGGCACACAGCTGGAACATCACCACCATATTGTGAAATGCCATCATCATTCAGGTTTCTCTTAGAGCAGCCCCAAGAAAAGCTGTGCAACTCCCATTCTTGTGGCAGGCCAGTTTGTAGGCTCCCTTTTACCAAAGTGATGGGGATTAACATCAGGCAAGGGTGCCAGGACTAGTGTAGGTGTGCATAACAATACCTATGTGTCAGTAGCAAATACTGGCTAGGAATTTGTCCAAATTAGTGCCAAAGCTTGAGATTTAATAGGAGAAAAATAAAAGGACTAACTTGAATTTTGGCAAAGAAAACTTAGGACGAACTTAATTTGGCTAGTAACCAAAAACTAAATATATCTTATTAGTATGGCTTGAAAAGCAACTCTCTGGCAGGGGGAAAAGTAAAGTATGCATTCCTACAGAGCTCTTAAACGAATTGTTTCATGTACTGGCATTTAGCTAAAACATGATCTTGTGTAAGTTGAAAGCTTATATATGCATTAACACATCACAACACCTATTTGTCTCATTTAGTCATCTGGGGCCTTTTATGCATTTCCAATATTACATCTATTCAGATTTTAAAGCCACAAAGCAGAGACTGTAACTACCTTCATTCTATATAGCAAGCAGAGAGCAATTTTAAAGAATGAATACATTATTATTGTTCTAAAAATAAAAAGCAAAAACAGAGCTCTGCCCATGTCATTAATTATAATATTTGGAATAGTTTGCCTCTGCCAACATGACAAATTAGATTTATGTTCTCACTTCACTTTATAAACAGTTTTGGTGGTTTACTGTATATAGAGCTAGTTTTAGTGGGGTAGATCGACTATTATTAGGGTTAACTTTTTATTCATGCCAATAACCTAAATCAAAGAAAACGCAGAACTCTATGGAAGGTATGCTCCCACCTGCACATGTTACCATATGGTCCTTCCAATAACATTAAGAACTTTAAATTTACTAGTTATCCATACTTGAAGTACACTTAGGCTTATTAGTGACTTAACACTCCTACACACTTCAGATTGAATATTAGTGTCCAGCAAAGCTCCGTGCTGCAAAAACATAAGCAACTTCACTGGCAACTAAGTCCACTTCTCTCCAACTTCCAAGTCTTCTGGACTCTATACCACTAAATTGGGAGAATGATTTCTCCCTCCTCTTTAAGTCCTTCCCCACTTTTTCTATTTATTGATCTATTTTACTATTTTACCTTTTGGTTCATATTCTTAAACCTACTTCTTTTACAACAAAGTCCATGAGGTGGCCGCTCTGCTCCTGCACTACACTTCTTTCTAACCAGCACCTTCTTAGAACTCACACTGGGGCTGCCTCCTACTCCACTTGTGCATGTCTTATTCCTGTAAGTGGTAAATCCTGTTTTCAGAATAGAGACTAATGACAGGCATTAAATGTGGTCATCAGACCTATATTTGACCCTATGCATGCACTGCATAGCAATAAAAGTCAGCAAGCATAAATACAACAAGAATTCTTCCTATAATGCTTAAACAAAAAGGAAACTGACTGTTATATGTATATGCAAATTAGTTTAAACACATTTTACTTACAATGTAGAAAATAATTATTGTAACAAGACTATAGAGAATTTTAAATATATTTTCTCTTAAGCACACAGTAGCCCTGTGTAACGTCTTCTACCTTTCAGAGAAAAAAAAAAAAATCTTAAGAAAATGAGGAAGTCACCCAAAACATTCCTGATATTGCTTCTTTCCATACACCGAGAATTTGGCACAGCCAAAAGCCTTCCTGAAAATCCTCATATTGTTTAGAAAATTGCCTGTAAGGAAGAGAGAAGGGAAGAGAAGAAAACAGCTTCAAAGCTGGGACTAGAGCAGGTTCCTGTTCAAACTTCGTTGTGAAAGTACAGGAAGAGGAGTTTTTTCTCTCTCCCTCTCCGAAACAAAACTCCTATGGACAGATATGACACTATCTCATGGCTGAACTTCAGCAGAAAAACCCCACATGTACAGTGGTAGCAGTCAGGAAAACATTTAGCATTTTCAAAGTCACAGAGAGATTCAATCTCAGATCTTAAAAGCTTTGGAAAGTATCTCAAAAAGGACATTTTTATTTATAAACCATCAACCAATCAGCATTCCAAATTGCTGAAAACCAAAGTATAAAATGCAGTTTTAAGCTGTCATGTTTTGCTTTTCCAAAAGGCTGAGGTGTAACATGGAAGAAGAAGATGGAAAACAGCTTTCATACTGTTTGATCTAGAAAGTCAAACTAACTTAAGACCTCTAGCAGACTTGGGTTAAGTCAACATTTTCAACAAACAGCTCACCATGGTATTACCAGCCTGCATTTAGAGAACATTTACTTGCTTATAGCAACAAACTCAGAACATTACTGCAATTCAGGAGACAGATAAGTATGATGTGAGATATGTCCAGAAGAATTCACTTTATACTTGTGTCTTGGCACATACTAAAAAATGCCATTCAACCACTCCTCTATTACATGTTCAAAGCAAGAAAAAAATTCTGTTAGGACATAAAATAACAGCCAACATTTCCTGACATGGTTACAGTTTTCAACTTCTTGCCTAAATGCACAACAACATGAAATCAGTTTGTGGTATAACCTTAAACACCACACCTAAACAATGCAAAAGCTTTGTGCCCTTCTAAACCTAGGAATTGCACATAGGATCACAACCCAACACCTATTCTGTAGCCTTTATTTTAATTAAAGGGACAACTATGTATGAGTTGTCCCTAAAGCTACCATCCGTTAAAGCTTTCCAACCCTTCACAACAGAAATCGCAATATTGTATACCACTAAATATAAGGTAAGAGTTTCAAAAATCACACAAGCAACCTGAGGGAGCTGGAGACCACAGTGAAGAACAAAAACCAGGAAAAGGAATTTCCTGTCAGCAATATCATAGGATGACTGAACTTGGAAGTGACAGGTCAGTCTTTACTCTACAGGGGAACAGAGGGAGTGACGGAGGGAAAGCAAGAAATTAGATTTCCCACTTCATTATTCCTCTTCCCATGAAATTCTACAGAACAGTTGATATCATATCCCACCCCTCCCAGGCTGCTCTAGAGAGAAAATAGTGGAAAGAAAATATTCCATCAATGACCACTTTAACTCAAATGGGGATTGCACACTGAATGTTCTTTAGCATGCAACCTTCCGTTGCATGTCCAGGAAAGCAAGGGAGTTGTGTACAATATACATATATGCAACTCTCATTATATAATACTAGGCTTTTTGGTATTAATGCACTACCATGTCATCCATCACAATCCCTTCCATTCAACATGACAAATAGGAAAAACAAAACAATGCAAAAGTTAGATACTTGCGGTGGGCTGCTTCAAAGATGGTAAGAACAATAGCTGAGCCACCAACTGGGAAGAAGATACTTCCTTGATTCTCACCCCTCAAGCTGGCTCGCTTCTTCCCAGAACTAGAAGCTTAGGATCAAATGAGATCCTAACCCCAAATATATTGACATCAGAAAAGCAAGAAGGCTGCTCCTAAACACAATGCAACAGAGTAAAATGCCAGAAGTGGTGTGAGAGACCCTGAAAATAAAAGTTAAAGAGAGCAGCCATGGAGATTTATGCTTGTAAGACAGTAGCTTTTTAATTCTTTGTTCTGCAAGCTATGTACTTTGGGGGGGGGGAGGGAGCTCTCATTTTTGAATGATTAACCAGACTCTGACAGACTCCCAGAGAAAAGAGTGTGGGGATGCCAAGCCTCAGCTGTCCTGCTGGGATAACTCATTTGGGAAAGGGAGGAGCTACAATCCAGACAGGCCTTCAGGAACTCACGAGACCCAGGAAAACACTGCACCTAGTACTTTAGGTATGGTACGGGGGGGGAAGCAAAGTACAGTTTTCATTATGTTTCGCCACAGACTTTCTTCCTTCCATCAGAAATTTGTCTTAGCACACTGAGTGGGCAACATTCACTAAACAACCAACTACTCAGTATCTCCCATGACACCTTTTTCAAGGGGCAAGTATACTTCTCACACATGACTGAAGCCCTACTTGGAACTCCAAAAGATAAAGTTAGTCTTGTGCAATGCCTTAAAGCAAAACACCTGGGAGACAACTTGCACAGGCAGCAAGCTTACAGACACGATTCCAGCAACACTTCTGTGTCCTGTGCGTTACCCACCTTCTATGTCCTACGTCCTGCAAACACTTAACTCATGCTCAGCATAACACAAAGGAGCCGCTTCACAGGCTCAATAAATGTGTTATTTATAAGCCATTTTCAGACTATAAACTCTTAAAACCAAGGAAAATTGTAAAGTTACATTTTTACAAGGGAGCCACTGAAATCTACTGAAAAAAAGGAAGTAAAAGCATATAGGAGTATATTCGTGTTTTGTTTCTTTAAAGAACTTGCTATCTTAAGTTCTATTTCAAGAGCAGACATATGCAGTTACAATAATGAGAATTAAAAAAAACACCAAACCCACACAAACAACCTTCTAGAAATGTTCTAAAACCTCAAGATTTAGGGATCCCACTATAAAAGTTAATGTAAATAAACAGTAGCAAAAGCATCTATGGGTGAACTGTCAAAAATATAGGTTTATTACAAGTTGAGGAGGTGGGAATCATTGAGAGAACTTGATTCGTTTCTTGGCAGGTAAGGAAGAAGCAAACATACTTTAATACAGTTTTGTTTTGATATATTTTCTGGGGGACTCAGTTTTAAATTCAAGTTATTATCAAGTCAAAAGTCGTCAACAGCAGGACAGATTTGTAGAAGTTACACTGTGGAAAAACTATTACTGTTCATTCTGAAGATGCTAAATGTAACTGTTGAAAGCAATACTTTGGTTTAGAGCTATCTGAAGAGATACTCCCCTCTTCCCCTACAGAAGAGGATGACTTCCATATGTGTGTATTTCTCTAATGCCCAAATAAACACAGTATAAAAGGCAGTATTTCTAGGAAAGTTTGAATCTTGTTAAGGTTTGCTGACACTCACTGAAAACACAGCTTAAGGAATTTCATGCTTTTAATGCAAATACAATGAACAATTGATGACTGCATTTGACTAAGTCAGCTAACTGGTGGCTATAAAAAACAACATACATTGCATAAGGAAACTGTCAAAATGTCAAAAGCTTTTTTCCCTTAACAAGCACCCCTTAAGTAGAAGGGGAAAAAAAAAATTCTTTCTTTGCAATTTAGTTTTAGATTATATTACACAATATATCTTTGTGACTGACAGTAGTTAACATTTAGATATTGTTGACCTATGTGATGTGTCAGGTTTCAAAAGACTCCTAAAGAAAGCTTGAAAATACTTCTACATAGTCAATGCAACCCAAGGAGTCAGTGTGCCCTGTGGATAAATAAATACGGTATTAGCTAATACTCTAAATTAACATGCATTAAGTTTTCTGGGATGGTTGTTTGAAACATAAGTCTTCCTGTCTGGCAGACAATATTAATAACCTACATTTTCAACCAACTGAAGTTATAAATCTTTCAATGGTTTACTTGAATTACATTCTATAGATATAAATACATAAGTTTAACTATCTTTTAGGATTAAACCTTTATAATTACAAATGCCACAGATTTTCACATGTGTAGTGACCATAAGAACTAGCTAGCCCTCTTTATAATCCATTTTCAAGGTATAAAGTTGCACATCATGTATAATTAACATGAAATCATAAGTCTAATGTAGGTTTTTACATTCTCTAACCTCTGTTCTTACCTCTGTGGTTAATGAATTAAAATTCAAGTTTCCTTGAAAACATTTATTTAAACATTTGCAGTTTCCTGTATATAAATATTTCTTGTACAGAAATGCACATACACATAAAATAAGTCATCTTGAGATTTGGGACTACTATGGAATGTAAAATCTGATTACACAACAGAGAAGGTAAAACGCCAAGTCATATTACCTCCACAAAGAGCCTTATGGAAATAAAATGTTTCTCTATATTAGCACCAAGACAGTGTTTCTGCTATTGGAAAAAGAGCTATTCATGTGAAGGAATAAGGAAAGGAGGAGAGATGAACAAGGGAAACATCAAAACATCTCAGGAAAACAGAAAATTCAAACACCTGATAGATTACCAGATGCTGAAAGAAAAGAGGCCTAAGAACACAAAAATTTCAGTGGGAAGGGAGGTGGTAGAACAAATAAAGAAGGCTTTCTGTTTCCTTATCTACAGCATTACCTAAGTATTACCTTCAGGTAAGTAAACCCTGTCCATAAAAAAACCAGAAAACAAACAAACAAAAACAAAACACCACAAACAAAACCCCAAAACCACTCAACACTAAGAAGTCAAAAAGAACATGGATAACAGCAATCCAATTTATGTAGTCTACTGGGACTTCAGAGTAATTTCTGAAGAAGTCATTCAACAAAAACTTTTAACTAAGCAGCAATGAGGTAAGATGGAAGGTCGATGTACAGACAAATAGGTAATCAAAAAGAAAAAGAGGGCAGGAAGTAAACCATCTGTTCCAGCCTGAAGGGAGGTTACTGCAAATTCATGAAGTCTGTGCTGGTAAGCAAAATTCGGAAGTGATCTAGAAAAGAGAGCAAGTGGCAAGATCACCAAGTTTGCTCAGTACAGAGATATGCAATGTAGTAAAAACAAGAGCTGGCAAAGATGAACTGACAGAAGAATCATATGGGACTGAGTGACTATGTAATAAGAAAGCTAAATTGAACACAGATAAGTGTACAATGATGTACATGGTGGAAAACAACCCTAAAATTTATAGAAAATTATGGGCACCAAGCTAACTAGTATTATTCAAAACTTTGAATTTATGATAGTTTCATGAAAGTATCAGTTCAATACACAAAGTAGTTAAAAGAAGAAAAAAAATAATTAAGAAAGGAAGACAGAATTAAACAGAAAACATTACTATAGAATCATAGGGTAATTCAGCTCAGAAGGAACTGATGGAAGTCTCTTTTCAAACCTCCTGCTTAAAGCAGGATGTCACCTGTGAGATCAGACCAGGCTGCTCAGGGCTTTTCCCAGGCACATCTTAAAAGCCTTCAAGGTTTGACAGAGCCTGCACAGCTTCTCTGGGCAACCTCCACTGCCTGCCTGTCCTCATGGGGAAGAATGCTTCATATATCTAGGCTGAATCTCTCTTATCTAACTCTCATTCTCCCAATATCCACTGCTGTGAAAAGCCTGGCTCCATCTTCTCAATGGTCAGCTAATGCAAACCATCCCATAGCTTGCCAGGTTGACTTTTTGGCCTGTCTGCAGTTTATCAGAAACCTCTTTGATTCTCCATGACCTTTCAAAGATGACAGAGTGACCTTGCTAAGACTTTCCTCCATTATCTCAGCACCACTGGATGCAGCTCAGTGGGTGCTGTGGACTTACATGGGTGAAGTTTCCTCGAGTAATCTCTTACTCAATCCATAAACACTGCTCAGAGTTCCTCTCCCCCAACCAAGCACAGTGGTCTGGGATACCTCATCGGTGAAGACTGAGGCAAAGCAAGGCACCAAGTACCTCAGCCTTATTTAAGCCTCCTGTCACTAAATCACCTGCTCTATTCAGCAACAGAACTATGTTCTCCTTGTTCAGCCTTTTATGACTAGTGTAGCATCAAAACCTCTTCTTGTTACCCTAGACATCCCTTGAGGCATCAACTCTAAGTTAGCTTTCACTTTCCTAACATCATCCCTTCATGCCTAGGCAACATTTCCAAACTCCTCCTCAGCAGCCCATCTCTGCTTCCAGATCCTGCACACTGCCTGCTTACATTGGAGCTTGGCCATGAGTTCCCTGAGCAGCAGTACGGACCCTTCTTGTAATCAGAGGATGCTGCCAGCTTTCCTGAGCATCTCTGCCCTTCAAAGCTGCCTCCTATGGGATCCCAGATACCAACTTCCTGAAGAAGCCAAAGTCTGCTCTCCTGAACTGTAGGGTCTGTACCCTGCTACTCCTTCCTCACTCTTATCAGGATCTTGAACTCCACTATTTCATGGTCACTGCAGTCAAGGGTACCCACGTTACTACATCTCCAACCAGTTTTTCCATTTTAGGGAACAGCAGATCCAGCTGTGCATCACACCTAGGCAGCCCTTCAGTACTTGTATCAAGAAGTTGTCCCTGATACTCTCCAGAAATCTGGTTTGCTTGTGTCCTGCTGTGTTGGACTTCCGGCAGATGTCGGGATGATTATTAAAGTTCTCCATGGGAACCAGCCTTCAAAGAAAGCTTTGTCCATAACCCCATCCTGAGGAGGGTGATCTGTAACAAACTAAACAGGTGGTAACTCTACCAGCCTCTCCTGTGATGCTGACCCACAAACTCTCATCTTAAACTGTCATCTTGTCTCACACAAGTACAGCATACATTTGAGCTGCTCCTTCATAAGGAAGGCAATGCCCTTCCTTGTCATCCCTGATTGTCTTTCCTGAAGAGCCTGTATCTGTCCATTGTACCACCTCAAATTCATAGCCCACTCACATCTTGAGAACTTTCCTGGTCCCCCAACTAAAATGCTAGTAGAGCTAGAAAAGATCTGGAGAACAGCAACAAGGCAGGTCAGAGGTTAGAACAGTTTCTGTATAGGCAACAACTCAGCAGTCAGCTTGGAAAAAGAGACCAGCGACCTGGTGAAAGAGTATGACAGCAGTCCACAGAACTGTAACAGCAATCAACTTTTAACTGACTTGTCCACCAGGAGACATGGAGGCCACCGGACAAAGCTAGTGGGAGCCAAGTTCAAAAAAACCCAAACAAAAACCAGGCAGTTCTTCATGCTAAATAGGGAGCACAACTATGGAATTCCCACCCAAAGGATCCTATGGGTGCAAGAAGTTTGCAAGGTTCAAGGGAGACAAGTACATAAAAGAGGTCCACTGGGGATTACCAACTAAAACTGCAAAGGATTAAGAAACTCCCCCAAGGTGAAAGCAGTTGGAGGCTTGGGAGTGTTTTAACAGAGCAGCATCATGTATACTGTTTGTACTCCTCTGTAAGCATGCATTTGCAGAAATTGCTAGGCAGAACGTTGATCTAAATGGACTCAGCCTGAAGTACAACAGCCATTAGTATGAAAGTAACAATATTAGTTTATCCGAAGTGCTTCAGCCTGACAGTAATTTGTTAAAAATGGGTATTAAATATTTTATTTGATTCCTCTCAAAACGTCAGACTATGAAAAGTTACAATATGCTGAATTGCTTCTTGTAGACTAAAAATGAATTTCCCCCTATTGTATTCCACTTTCACCCACAGTTTTCTGTGGGTTTGGATGCTTTTGAATATACCTACAGATTATTTAAAAAAACATACACAGCTTTAGCAATCACTTCTAAAAGAAAAATCTCTTAAAAGATGGGTTCATAAAGTTTATGTACAATGTATCTTTAATATTAGAACATTAGATTTTACTAAACAAGTTGCACTACCTGTACTCATTTCCCTATTGACCCTATCTTCAAAAAAAAAAAGTAGCTTTTAATTAAGCTACATATACACAAAAACAGACTAAGAGCACATATATTGGCTGTATTAGGTAAAACAACTCAAAACAGACACAACTGCATCCATATCAGACCTTCACTTTCCTCCTCCTCAAGTTTCCTTCTCTATCAGTTATTCCTTCTTTTACCCTACTGTCCTGGGTTCAGCTGGGATAGAGTTAATTTTTTTTTACAGGAACCTGGGAGGTGGGGGGCATAGCCGGGGCAGCTGACCTGAACTGGCCAAGGAGCTATTCCATACCATGTGACATCATGCTCAGTATATAAAGGGGGAGCGGGCCGGGGGGTGGGCTCTTCTTTTCGGTGGGGGAAGTGGCAGAGCGTCGGGTCCCGGGTGGTGAGCAGTTGCACTGTGCATCACTCTTTTTGTATACTTTTTCATTAGTACCGTTGTTGTTGTTGCAATTTCTTTGTGTTGTTCCAGTAAACTGCCTTTATCTCAACCCTCGAGGTTCCAGGTTTGTTTTTTTTTTCCTCTCCTCCATCTTCCCCCCATCCCACCGGAGGGGGGCGGGAGAAGTGAGCGAGCGGCCGCGTGGTCCTTTGTTACCGGCTGGGCTGAAACCACGACAGTCCTTTTTGGCGCCCAACGTGGGGCACGAAGGGTTGAGATAACGACAGATCTGGCCAGAGCATGTTGAAACAAATTTGTCATACGCATTTCTTATACTAGATAAATAGATGTTAGTCACAATGTTGATTCAGCTGTTTACATGGTGGCATTTTGTAAGTTCTTATATGCTTTATGTATTGCCTGTAGTTGCGTATCTCATCTCTGGGAGAGTGATTGGGATTATCATTTTGCTGTACTGGGCAATGTCGACTTGTGAAATGGTTACATCACTGGTCATGAGGTTAAGCTGTTATCTGTATGAGGCAGTGATATCATTTCCAGACTTTGGGCACCTTCTGTCGGATTTTATTGGTAATTACACCCAACCCATGGGGAAGTTAGGGGGGGATACTTCCCCCCATCCGTTCCCCTCCTTTTTCTCTTTCCAACTAATTACAACAGTTTTCGAGAATTTTGAATATCCTTGGGATGCGCAAGCCTGTGTGCTGTTAGTGCTATGCCTCCTGACTATGTTTCAGGTCTTGTCTAGGGCTACAAAGAGGCTCTTTAAGAGTACCACCCAGAGATCTGTCCCAAAGCTGGATATTTATGGGTGGCACGGCATGTGGGAGGATGTGGGCAGGTATCTAGAGAACTTCTCACCTCCAGTGACTTGGAAGTTCACTCCCGAACAACTGCAGAACCCTCATGAAGTGATAGAATTTTTGAAAGGAAAATGCTGTGACTATCCCAGAGACACACAACTCACTACACTGTGCTGGGCCCTGGCCGGTATCTACCAAACCCTGCTTGATACTATGCAGCACCCCCAGGGGGAAAAGGGGGAAAAGATGGAAAACAAGACAACATGCACCGTGGCTACCCCAACCCCGACAACATGCACCGTGGCTAACCCTACCCCGGTGACAGATACTGCCACTAAACCAGAGAACCAACCTGTGCCAGTATCAGTCGCCCCTGTACAGAAAAAGAAACACACAAAGAAATCAGTTCGCTCAGTGAGAGATGAAGATGAACCAGGGTCATCGCGAGAACAGGAGGAAGAGGCAGAACCTGAAATAATTACCCGATCTCTATCCCTGAGTGAGTTGCGTGACATGCGAAAAGATTTTAGCCGCCACCCAGGTGAGCACATTGTTACCTGGCTGCTCCGATGCTGGGATAATGGGGCTAGTAGTGTGGAATTAGAGGGTAAGGAAGCCAAGCAGTTGGGATCTCTGTCTAGAGAAGGGGGTATCGACAAGGCGATTGGGAGAAAAACACAAGTCCTCAGCCTCTGGAGGCGACTTCTGTTAGGTGTAAAGGAAAGATACCCTTTCAGGGATGAAGTTACATGTCACCAAGGCAAGTGGACCACCATGGAGAGAGGTATCCAGTACCTGAGGGAATTAGCCATGCTGGAGGTGATTTATAATGATCCAGAAAATGCGCAGTCACCCACAGATCCAGATGAAGTCCAATGCACACAACCGATGTGGCGGAAGTTTCTACGAAGTGCACCACCAACCTATGCCAACTCATTGGCAGTAATGTCCTGGAAAGAAGGCTATGGACAAACGGTGGATGAATTGGCTGTCCAACTCCGGCAATATGAAGGAAGTCTCTCTTCCTCCCTACGGGCCTGTGTCTCAGCTGTAGAGGAATTGTCCCGAGAGTTCCAGCAATTCAAAGTAGATATGTCCTCCTCCCCACCTGTACAGGCCCGCATTGCAGTTATTGGGAGTAAGCGTTCCTCTGCCCAAGAGAGAGGAGAGAGAAAGTACACACAACGGGCTAACCTGTGGTTTTACCTGCGTGACCATGGAGAGGACATGAGGAAGTGGGATGGAAAACCTACCTCAGTCTTGGATTCACGGGCACGGGAGTTGCGAGAAAAAGCAACCAGAAAAGAAGATTCTTCTTGGAAAACTGCTGCTCCAGTTTCCCGTGAGCAGTCCCCCAGGCGCAGTAGATGGGCCGATCTCATTTCTGATCCTCTTGAAGGGACTTCTGATTCACATGTGCAAAAAGTGGGTAACAGATATTCTAACCAGGATTAGAGGGGCCCTGCCTCCAGCCAGGTGGAGGAGAGGGACAACCGAGTCTACTGGACAGTGTGGATTCGATGGCCTGGCACGTCAGACCCACAGGAATATAAGGCTCTAGTAGACACTGGTGCACAAGGTACCCTAATGCCATCAAGTTATAAAGGGGCAGAACCCATCTGTATCTCTGGTGTGACAGGGGGATCCCAAGAGCTAACCGTATTGGAAGCCGAAATGAGTCTAACCGGGAATGAGTGGCATAAACACCCCATTGCAACTGGCCCAGAGGCCCCGTGCATCCGTGGTATAGATTATCTCAGAAGGGGGTATTTCAAGGACCCAAAAGGGTACCGTTGGGCCTTTGGTATAGCTGCATTGGAGACGGAGGAGATTGAACAGCTGTCTACCCTGCCTGGTCTCTCCCAAGACCCTTCGGCTGTGGGGTTGCTGAAGGTTGAAGAACAACAGGTGCCAATTGCTACCACAACGGTGCACCGGCGGCAATATCGCACCAACCGAGACTCCCTGATCCCCATCCATAAGCTGATTTGCCAATTGGAGAGCCAAGGAGTGATCAGCAAGACTCACTCACCCTTTAATAGTCCCATATGGCCCGTGCGGAAATCTAATGGGGATTGGAGACTAACAGTAGATTATCGTGGGCTGAATGAAGTCACGCCACCGCTGAGCGCTGCTGTGCCAGATATGTTAGAGCTTCAATATGAACTGGAATCAAAGACAGCTAAGTGGTATGCCACAATTGACATTGCTAATGCATTTTTCTCCATTCCTTTGGCAGCGGAGTGCAGGCCACAGTTTGCTTTCACTTGGAGGGGTGTCCAGTACACCTGGAATCGACTGCCCCAGGGGTGGAAACACAGCCCCACTATTTGCCATGGACTGATCCAGACTGCACTAGAAAAAGGTGAAGCTCCAGAGCACCTGCAATATATTGATGACATCATCATATGGGGCAGCACGGCAGAAGAAGTTTTTGAGAAAGGGAAGAAAATAATCCAAATCCTTTTGAAGGCTGGCTTTGCCATAAAAGAAAGTAAGGTCAAGGGACCTGCGCAGGAAAATCCAGTTCTTAGGAGTAAAATGGCAAGACGGGCGTCGTCAGATCCCTGCGGACGTGATCAACAAAATAGCAGCTATGTCCTCACCGACTAATAAAAAGGAAACACAGGCTTTCTTAGGTGTTGTGGGCTTTTGGAGAATGCATATTCCAAATTACAGTCAAATTGTAAGTCCTCTCTACCAAGTTACCCGGAAGAAGAACGATTTTAAATGGGGGCCTGAGCAACGACAAGCCTTTGAACAAATTAAGCGGGAGATTGTTCATGCAGTAGCTCTTGGGCCAGTCCGGACAGGACCAGATGTTAAAAATGTGCTCTACACTGCAGCTGGGGAGAATGGCCCTACCTGGAGCCTTTGGCAGAAAGCACCTGGAGAGACCCGAGGCCGACCCCTGGGGTTTTGGAGTCGGGGATATCGAGGATCCGAGGCTCGCTATACTCCAACTGAAAAAGAGATATTGGCAGCATATGAAGGAGTTCGAGCCGCTTCAGAAGTGGTTGGTACTGAAACACAGCTCTTCTTAGCACCCCGACTGCCAGTGCTGGGCTGGATGTTCAAAGGGAAAGTTTCCTCTACACATCACGCGACTGATGCCACGTGGAGTAAGTGGATTGCACTGATCACACAACGGGCTCGCATAGGAAACCCCAGTCGCCCAGGAATTTTAGAAGTGATCACGGACTGGCCAGAAGACAAAGACTTTGGAATGTTGCCAGAGGAGGAGGTGACACGGGCTGAAGAGGCCCCGCTGTATAATAAACTGCCAGAAAATGAGAGGCAATATGCCCTATTCACTGATGGGTCCTGTCGCATCGTGGGAAAACATCGGAGGTGGAAGGCTGCTGTATGGAGTCCTACACGACTAGTTGCAGAAACTGCTGAAGGAGAAGGTGAATCGAGTCAGTTTGCAGAGGTGAAAGCCATCCAGCTAGCATTAGATATTGCTGAAAGAGAAAAGTGGCCAGTGCTCTATCTCTATACTGACTCATGGATGGTGGCAAATGCCCTATGGGGGTGGCTACAGCAATGGAAGAAGGGCAACTGGCAACGCAGAGGTAAACCCATTTGGGCTGCCGCACTGTGGCAAGATATCGCTGTTCGGATAGAGAAGCTAGTGGTAAAAGTACGTCACATAGATGCTCATGTACCCAAGAGTCGGGCCACTGAAGAACATCAAAACAATCAGCAGGCAGATCAGGCTGCCAAGATTGAAGTGTCTCAGGTGGACCTGGACTGGCAACGTAGGGGTGAGCTATTTATGGCTCAGTGGGCCCACCATACCTCAGGCCATCAGGGGAGAGATGCAACATATAGATGGGCTCGAGATCGAGGGGTGGTCTTGACCATGGACACTATCGCACAGGTCATCCACGAATGTGAAACATGTGCCGCAATTAAGCAAGCCAAGCGGCAAAAACCCCTGTCGTACGAAGGGCGATGGCTGAAATATAAACAGTGGGAGGCCTGGCAGATTGACTATATCACACTCCCACGAACACGCCAAGGCAAGTGCCATGTGCTTACAATGGTGGAAGCAACCACTGGATGGCTGGAAACATACCCTGTGTCCCATGCCGCTGCCCAGAACACTATCCTGGGCCTTGAAGAGAAAATTTTATGGCAACACGGCACCCCAGAAAGAATCGAGTCGGACAACGGGACTCACTTCCGAAACAACCTCGTAGACACCTGGGCCAAAGAACACGGCATTGAGTGGGTATATCACATCCCTTATCACGCACCGGCCTCCAGAAAAATCGAACGATACAACGGACTGCTGAAAACTACATTGAGAGCGATGGGGGGTGGGACTTTCAAACATTGGGATACACATTTAACAAAAGCCACCTGGTTAGTTAATACTAGAGGATCTGCCAATCGGGCTGGCCCCGCCCAACCAAGACTTCCACATACTGTAGAAGGCGATAAAGTCCCTGTAGTGCGCATGAGGAGTATGTTAGGAAAGACAGTCTGGGTTAGTCCTCCCTCAAACAGAGGCAAACCCATTCAAGGGGTTGTTTTTGCTCAGGGACCTGGGTACACCTGGTGGGTGATGCAGAAGGATGGGGAAGTTCGATGTGTACCTCAGGGAGATTTGATTTTGGGAGAGAATAGCCAGTGAATTGGGCTGTATGATACCTAACTGCTGAATACCCTGCCAATGCATGTCATTGTATCTATAGTGTCTATATGCCATATCAAGGGTATTACTGTAAAAATTACCCAAATGACTGAAGGGTGGACTTTGAAACTGAGCCAAGTACAACAGCGACAGAACTTGAACTGACACCCAGCAATTTCCTCAAGATCAACATCTTCGACCTGCAGACTAAGGGCGTGAGTTGCACCAAATGTACTAGCCACAAGTTCCAGAGGCAGCATACAACAACCCACCATCTCACACCATCTCTCTTATCCTGAAGAACTGTTACAACAGATGGAGCCCCAAAGTCATGGACTAAATAAAATCAATGGACACATTAGAGGGATAGCCCATACGCTAAAGGAATACCATTGGCGTGTGTGTGTGTGTGCGGGGGGGCGACGGGGACGGACGCAAGTCCATATACT
This sequence comes from Haliaeetus albicilla, assembly GCF_947461875.1. Taxonomy (NCBI): domain Eukaryota; kingdom Metazoa; phylum Chordata; class Aves; order Accipitriformes; family Accipitridae; genus Haliaeetus; species Haliaeetus albicilla. The sequence continues at coordinate 24,595,656 of NC_091488.1, forward strand.
TATATATAAAAGACAAGGAAAGTGGTAGTGGTTAATTGGAAAATGCAAGATCTGGGCATGATGTAGATGGTATAGAATAAGGGGTGGATAATGTCCTGGGTTCAGCTGGGATAGAGTTAATTTTTTTTTACAGGAACCTGGGAGGTGGGGGGCATAGCCGGGGCAGCTGACCTGAACTGGCCAAGGAGCTATTCCATACCATGTGACATCATGCTCAGTATATAAAGGGGGAGCGGGCCGGGGGGTGGGCTCTTCTTTTCGGTGGGGGAAGTGGCAGAGCGTCGGGTCCCGGGTGGTGAGCAGTTGCACTGTGCATCACTCTTTTTGTATACTTTTTCATTAGTACCGTTGTTGTTGTTGCAATTTTTTTTGTGTTGTTCCAGTAAACTGCCTTTATCTCAACCCTCGAGGTTCCAGGTTTGGTTTTTTTCCTCTCCTCCGTCTTCCCCCTATCCCACCGGAGGGGGGCGGGAGGAGTGAGCGAGCGGCCGCGTGGTCCTTTGTTACCGGCTGGGCTGAAACCACGACACCTACTCAGCTATCTATTTTCTTGTAGATGTTCCAGTAAGCACTCCATGATTGAGGGTGTCTCATTTCCTCTACCTACCTCCATCGTCAGCCACCCCCTTTCAGTCATTTACATGCATTCCTTTTAATATAGGCAGTCTGTTCTTCATCTGTAATCCAGTTTTCACATGTTTTTAGGCACCCACAATTGTCACTGATGTCAGCATGAGTTGCAGACACCCAGGATCTTCAGAGACTCAACTCCTTGTCTTCAGCAACTTTTTAATAAGAAATATTTTGAAGCTTTACTTAGTTACGCTACAGTACTTTCTACATTTCAATCAGGCCTATAGATAAACATGTTAAGAGATGCAATAAATAAGTAATGCTCAAAAACATCTCATCCAGTGGCCTAAACTTCCCAGGAAAACAGATATCTTAAGTTATCCACTCAAAATAAGATAACTCACCTCACAAAAAAATACAATGAAGAGTATACACAACTAATCGAAGAGGGTCCTTACCTGAATGACAGCACTAAACCAGCACGTGTTGCCAACATTCTTTAATCCTACTGGACAGTTGTCTTGCCGCTTTCGATCATAAGGGTTTGGAGAGTCACTCCATACCTCTGGGTGCGTCCTCTTTAAACTTGCTTTATTTTCTGCAATACTGGCTTCTAGAACTCTTCGGGAACAGAAGGGAGGGGAAAAAAGTGAGAAAAAGAAAAAAAAAAGGCACAGTAAAACACCTTCAGTTACTAATACAGACATCTTAATTACATCATTCACTAACTTATTGTTGCTGAGCTTGGTTTTAAATTTATATGCAATAATATGCCTTCAAAAGTAAGATGCCATTTTACTTTTAGATATGTTACAGTAATTCCATTATGTTTTGGAAAATGGTATCAGTGAGTGAATGAGTGAGTCTCCTGTGAGAGCTCTAGATACAAGAACCATGTCTGTAAGTCATCAATTATTTAAGAACCAGATTCAAATAGGATGGACAACAAGAAATTTCAGGCAGCACTGTTAGTGTAGTACTTTCATCCACAAATGCTTTTATTGGTATGCAAAGCACAAAGTCACCAATAGTTAATTTACTGACAGTAAACCAAAGCTAGCTAGGCAACTTTCAAAAATGGAAGAAGCTTTTTTAGTTACCATTTTTGGAACTTATGCAACTGTATTAATCACTTTAAATAGCAAGTAATCACTTCATGAGCCATGGGAATACATCTTCCCACAATTTTTCAAATGCCACTCAAGTTAATTGTACACTTCAGTGACCACACTCTTTGCAGGAAACCGTTCCTATGTGATTTATGTTGAATGTCCATATTTCACATGACAGTAAGATCTGATACGTGTTATGCTCCCAAACTCAAGCTTCACTCAACACAGTATTTCTGTATCAGCACATATCCTTAGACTGGTGACAAAGAACACCTTAAAGGTAATTTGTGGTAGCTGCATATTCTAAACAGAAAGATGGAGATGGATACATTCAGGTCATATAATGATGGCTCTAACTTATAAGCAAAGTTGCCTGGTGTGTGTACTACTGACAGAGTAGTCACTATCCCCAACCATCTACTCCGACTACCATGTAAAAGGCTGAGCTGCTACTGAACTACTACATTCGCCTATCACAGGATTTCTGGAGCTGCATGACAAGCATCTAAGCAGTCTGAGCAGCATGAACGGTTGCCCCCTTCAGTCCTAAACTCACTAAACAAAGACAGGCAGGTTTAGACTGGTCTGTAAATGGAGTTCCTCAAGGACAAAGTTTGAACATCTTAGAAAAAAACAAAGAAACAGGGTGGGACACACACGTGACATAATCTCTCAGTTTCCCAGCTGTAAATTTTTGTTTCAAGCTATGCTCTTGTCAAACTAAGAAAAGGTATCTTACAAGATATACATGAACTATGAAGCATTATATGAATTTACTGTAGACAACTGCTTTGTGGGACATGCTAATTTGTTTTTGCTACTTATTTAATAAAAAAAAAAAAAAAATAGAAGCATTCAGAATTTGAGAGACCATTTGGTAAAAATACCACTTCTGTACCAATACATGTCAGGAAGAACCTAAAACTTGTAATTTCTTAAGGATTAATCAATTTCTCACATTTAGTTTTTGACAGATAACCTTGTAACAGCACTGAAAAGACAGGCATGTAATCCTCTAAGACCTTCTGCTCTGACATCTCTTCAAACAATGCATAGGGATGGAACCTGATTCTTCAGTAGTTGCTAGTTTTAAGAGTCTTTTACAGTAACGTTATCTCCTAAGCAAACCCCAAAATGCAAAGAAACAGTCAAATTCATTTCCCTTCTCACTGATACAATCCTTCAAAAGTGTTAGATGACCAGTGTATCTCTGCTTTGAGAGTAAAAGTTATTTGATGGGGACATTAAAAAATTAATTCAAAACAAATGTCATACATATTTCAAATAATTTCTCATTCAGGTAGAATTACTTAAACTCTTGTTTAAACTAAATTGAAGGGACCTTTAAACCTGATAGGAAGACTCTGACAGACTGGAATAAATTTAGAATGATGATGTAACAGGACTACAATACTTACTCCATACCACTTTTTTTTTCAGGGAAACAATCAAACTTTTTCTTTTTTTCCCCAAGCTGAAGAATATTTCAAGATATTTCAAGGTTCAAGTTAAGAAAAATATATATTCTCAAACTGAAATAGTTCCCTACCCCAAGGGTATTACCATTTGTCAATTTAATTACCTACTAAAATTTCTTCCTTGCATTTGTTTTTGAATTTCTTTAGCAGGTGAAGGATTTCCTCATCTCTAGCTCCACCTCAGATCTGTTTCCATGTCTTATAGTATTTTATTCTCAAAACTTCATATTTTTCCTTAATTTTACTTATAACATTGTCCTCAGAGAGCACATGCAATAGCTGCACACCCTATGTGCCAAACTCATTTTCAGCCATAATGATAGCTATGATGCAAACTGAAATAAAAAGTGAGCACAGTAAACAGGAACCTAATGATCAGTTCAAAAGCTACATAAATGTATTTACCAGCATAGTGAGTATACCTCTTATATTATAATGTTCACTATATTATATTCATATAGTCCTGATCTGGGAGACTATCTTGACAAAGAATCTTATTCACACATGCTCTCAAAAAAATTAGCATCCTTCCAGGAAGTTAATACAAGGATTTAGCAATTCTGATTACATAGCTGAAACACCCTCTTTGCGACCCTCGGAGAACACCGCAGCAGTTGCTAGCCACAGAGCCATAAGCTACATGCAGGGTATGGCATTTCTCTAGCCTCACAGGACCAAAGGCTTCCCCACCTCCAAGCATTGGAATCTTGTTTGGAGGGAAACTCTGGAGTGAGGGTTAGTTAATGCCAGGCTTGGCATGGGACTTGAAAGCAGTATTTTATTTTTCTCTAACAAGCTGGGCATAGCCAAGCAGCTTTGCAGAGCTGCTTGCATGAGGCTAGCCAGACAATGCAATAAGCCTCGGGCAGAGTGAGTCCGCAACACAAAAGTTCAGCCAAACCATTTTGAGGAAGCCCACTAAACATGCTGCAGAAAAGCCCACTCTGGCAGGCTACTCAGCTAAAAGAACAAGGAAGCATCTTTATACTGTGATGATCTTACAGCTGGACATCCAGGAACATCCCCAACTCTACATGCCTCCCCAGTTTCACCTCTGATCTATACACACAATGCTTAACCACAGTGCAGAGTCCCCAACAGTTTCAGTGACCATGTTAAAAAAAACAACCAAACAAAAAAAAACCCCACACTAGGGGTTGTGCACATCCTTATGCACCTATAGCATGGGCTCTCATTTTAATATGGCTACTACCCTAGGCACAACACAGGCCAGCTAATTTCTTCTTTCAGTCATATCTTACTGGCTTCCCCAGTGAAGCCCTACCTGACCAGCCTCATTCTCTTTCAATCCATGAAAAGTAATATAAGCAGGAGAAGATTTTTCATATTAAGAAATACACTGATCATGCACATTTCCCTGGGAGATTAAGAGAGGGAATAATAAAAAATTTTAAACGTGCCATGTACAAGATGTTCAGCTTGGACACTTGGACATTTCAGCTGCACTCCTCTCAACACCTATGTAGTAATCAGATCTGTCCTCATTAAGTAGCACAAGGCAATTACATTCAGGAAGACAAATTCTATGTGCATTATAGCATTAATTACACAAGTCAAGAAATTCCGTTAATGCTCCCTTGGAAACCTTAACAAAATCAGTGCAAATTAGGTTCCAAAACATGAATACGTTTGGAAAAAAATATCCTCCACACCAAAGGCTGTTTAAATATGCACACATCCTACACTATTAAAAATGAAATATTTCCATAGTTTCATGTGCTTATTATTGACTTCCTGTCTGATTTCTGCTTCTTATTTAACCTAGAAAAACAAAAGTAAATGGCTGCAGCTTAACTTGTTTACAACCGCAGTGTTCTACTTTTTGTTTTGAGGAGTCTTGCACAGATACTGTGCTTTCTATTGGAATGCCAACATTCTTCTGTGGGGTGTTAACCACTAAGTGATTATTTTTTTTTTTTTTTTAAAACAGTCTGCAGTCCTGTCCTTGAGCAAGCTGATTGAATAGCTCAGATCAAGAATTCTGAACTTCCTGTATTTGTACATCTCAGACATAAATTGCCATCAGCTCGGGGTGTATCTTGGTATGTAACTGAGTTGATCTAATACTTCAGTGCTGCCAAAACCCCCAACACCCTCATTCTTTTCTGTCTCCATTCACAAGCAAAGTCCCATTCCCTTTCTTGTGCCATGATATACTCTGGATCTTGTAATGAATATTTTTGCATGGCTTTGGGAAATAAATTCGTGCAACAAATGCTCCAAAGAATACTACAGCAAGCATAGAAAATGTGGTACAGTGTGCAGGCCATATTCCCCTTGGTAGCAACAAGCTCTTAATTTGGCACATGCTATTGTGTGTAATTTTGCCATCAAATATACATCTCTGTTGCATCAAAAGACCAATATTTTCTCTGTATATAACTGAACAAATTGTCTACATGCCTTTATACATACAGAAAAAAAATGGCATACTTTGTTATTTTCTGAAACCAGAAAAAAGATACACCATAATTTAAGTAAAATGTTTATAATACTTATTTATGGGCTAAGCAGATAAAACTAAAAAGGGCTTTTTAGCCTGCAAAGTGAAAAACAAAGTCTACAGGAAAAAAATTAAAGCTTGAAGGCTCCCAAGAAGTGAGCACAGTAGAAGCAGTCACAGCTTGCGGAAGGAAAAAAAAGGGAGAAAGATTTCCATGACCAGAAATAGGTCCATCTTTATGAGAGCCTGTCTAAATCACAACTCTGTAATTATGACAATTCTGTCTTTCAAAAAGGAACATGCAAGAGCAGAACTTCTGAATCAGAACTGGACAGAACTTCCACCATAATCTTGTATACATGCACATACTGAGGTCTTAAAAAAAAGAAAACAAAAACTACCAAACAGAAAACAACCCCTTAAAATCTTCTTCCAACTATTAATGAGAAGATAAATCCCTCTCATCCCACCTTTCTCTCCTAAAATGTTATCTTAAATTCATATAACAAGATGGCTTTTATCACAAATGGAGGGAGGGAGAGGTATGTTTATTCTCACAATTAGTACATTTATTTTTCAAAAGGAAAAAGAAAATGACCGTGGATAAAGTAACACTCTCCATATTCTCAGAGTTGGACTTTTCTGATAAGCCACTTAGTCTGTCAAATACAGTGAACAAATACAATACAGTGTCAAATACAGGAGAAGAATTATTGTGGTGAGTCTCCCCCATCTAAATCATTTTTTTATAAAATTAGTCTTTTACAAGGAGGTGGTACTTAACCTTCTAACACAAGGATCAAATCATTGCCCTTTTCCCCCAGAACAAGGACAGCCACAAATGAAAAAAAAACAACATCCCTCCCAAGGCCAGCCAGAGATGAAAAAACCAACATCCCTCCCACACAACCCTACACCAGGCTTAGTTCAAGTCCCAAATACTTCATAATTATATCTATATTTACATATAAACACATACTGTACCAAAAATTATTGTAAAATCTGATCAAAAGTTAACGTACAGATTCTTATCACGACCAAGTTGAGAAAGTTAAGTTCATAAAACTTTAAACCAAGAAGTTAACTTCACTCAAAGGTTATAAAACCTATTTGTTAAATAGGTTAATAACATACTTTATGAGCTAAAATACAGCAGCTGCTCTTAGTATACTCAAGTCATAGTGTTACTACCCCCTCCCTCAATCTCAGCCTTAGCACAGAGGTAAGAAAATGTTATTGTAAAATGAACACTGTACAAAAAACAGGACAAAGAATTTATTAGCTGCTTAATTATATTTTGTTTTCATTGCTTTTTACCTGATACACAAGAGAAACTTTTAGTTTTAGGTCCTATTTAAATATGACCGTATATCCTCTATCTCCATCAACTTCCTCAATATTTAAACAAATGCATCAACATGAAATATACTATTAAATCCTAGCCCACACATGACAGACTATTTTCCAGTGTAGAACATACAATACATTAAAGCAACATCCTGAAGCCAGGCATATCAGTAGCACAAATGAAAGTAAACAAGTTATTCTTTGTTAAAGTTAAAAAAAGCAATACAGGCCAATCTCCAACTCTTTAATTTAATTTCTGCTTTATATAAGTTGTTCGTTTACCTGCTAATGGCTTGTTCCTCATCTGTTATTCCAGTCTCCCTGAATGCCCTGTTTGATTCCTCCAAACTCAAGGCAATTGCCCTCTGAAGATCATCTTTATCATCTCCAGTGAGATCAATCACATCTGAAAAGCAAAACTATCTTTCTCAAAATTAAAAGTGAAACAGAATGAAAGGCAAGTCTTACTGTAGAGGAGAGAGAGCCCACGTGGATTGCTGAGCACCATTCCAGTTCATCCCTCCTGTGCCCTGTGCTCTTCCAACCACTAACCCTGCTATCGGCTCCCTTCTGCCTCCAAGCCGGATAAAAACCTCAGCAGCTTGCTCTTGCTAAGGTATGACAGGCAAAAGTCTTCCTTCCTCCTAACATTCTTAAGTTTCACAGAGCTATGGGACAAATTTAGGAATCTATGGTTTCTGAAAGCCCTCTTAAAGCAATACACTTAAAAGTATTACTTCAGCTACCGTAATCAGTTGCTTCCAGGGAATACATGATGAAGACAACCTCTTAAAAAGGATACCTTAGCCAAGCATAGTTGTTTTTCCCTCCTCATGGAGGAACGCATGTGGAGTTTTCCCAATACAGCCTCAAATTCTACAAGTATTTCTGTGCACTGGTGAGCCAAATACTTTCACACAGTTTCATAACATGTGGGAGACTTCCTTACTTAACCTAATTCTTTTCTATCCTGGCTGTACACTCCTTTTCTGAATATATTTAAATCCAATTTCTGTCTACTGGAACTATCCCGTCTCACCAGGAGAATTAAAGAAAACAAGTACTGAAGTCAAAATGAGGATCTGTACTTGGACACGTGGGGAATGCTGGATGGGCTACTGACTGGGTAATGAAGATGAAAACAATCCTACTTCTGCCTTTCTCGCCAGCTCCCATTATCTAAAGAATCAGATACTAACATCCCCCGTAAACCTCCTTGTTTCCTGAGAGCAGCGACAGCACTCCCCCTCCTGAGTAAGGAGGGATTTCACTACACAGGTCACACCACAACACAAATCCCTCCCGTCAGGCACAGCCATGCTTTCAGAGCAGCTAGGGCCAACAGGAATGTCCATCAACCGCACAAGACCTTCAGAAAAGCCAAGGTCGTTGGTTATCATGATTTCAGGGGCCAAAAGTATCACTTTGCAGGTCAGCCAGACAGAAAGAGAAGGGAAAGTGCAGAAGAGACTTTTATGTGCAGTATTAGACAGACACACACAGGGAGCATTGGCTGGTTTCAGTCTCCCTCCTCTCAGGCCAACATTTACCCGAAGAGCTATGAAAGGGACTACTCTTCAGCCTGGGGTTTGGACATTAGAAGCTAAAAGACTCTGGGAGAAAGAGACACAGATTCTAAACTGATGATTGCTCACAAAGAGAGATGAGCAGCTTGTCTGCATTTCTCCTTCCATAGGCCAGCATAATTACTCATACCCAAAGAGCTTCTCCCATCTAGCTTCTGACTTTTCTCCTGGATGGGCTGACTCGCTGTAGAGACAGCTTCCTCTATTTCCCTGGGCTTACTTGTCTGTGACATTTCTCACTGGATCAAAATAAAACACTGAACTTATGATACAAAAATCATTGCTATAGCTGTGTATGAACAGAAAATGGGATGACTTATCCTCACAGAAAGCTGAAACTGAAAAGAAGTTGTAAAAGAAAATTTTCTGTTAACACCAGCATCTTCAAAAACTAGTTTTCAGCTTAGCCCTGTTTCCCCAAAACAAAGATGGCTGAGCTTGTATTTTATTTAGTGAACCTTTAAAGGAAGCACTCTTATCTGCAAAGTAAACTAGGCAATCTGTCATGATCTGGAAGTATGGAAAAACACTATGACCACAAAAGCAGCACTTCATAATTTTATTCTTTTGTCTTTTATAGTCAGCTCAGATCTACCAGCATATCAGGATACTTCAACTCAGATGCCTGAAATTCTCCTTCAGAAGTCCTAAAGCAATTGCAAGAACCACCAGCAGACATCTCACCCAGAGTTGTTTTGATATATGAGTTGCCACATCAAGAACAGTGTAATTTTGGCTAAAATAATACCTCAACCTGGGTCACATGCAAGCATGTTCAACAGCCTAAGAGCAGGAGAAAGGCTAGAAAGGTCAACAGCGATGAGAGGATCCCATGACCACACACTACCTATTACACTCTAAAACGCGATGCTTATGTTGTATTTTCTGCACATTTGCATGTAGTCACACACAGGCACCTCATCTCCACTGGAGATGAGCTGTTTTTCTGAAAGCAGTAATAGTGGTCACAACTGAAGATGGAGTAACCCTCAATCCCACAGCCACACAAACTGATGGAGAAGCATATAGGATTACTCTGATCACTTAGTTAGAGGGGAATATTCCTTTAGTTAGTCTCTAGTCAGGTATGAGTGATGAAATTCTTATACAACAATAAAAAAAGAAAGTTAGATTAAGAAGTAAGCTCCTTTATATGGAGAGTATTTTCTGGAAAAGAATTCATAACCTAGCTGAAAATTATGTGGTTAACAAAAGCTCCCACTGTTATACAAAAATCTACCAAGGTCAACTCCAACTCACATTTTCATTAAATTATTCAACTTCTTTGCACCTCCCTAGCTCCTTAATCTTTATTAATTTATACCACCACCCTATGTGTTCAGAAGTTTATTACCATTCATAGTACCAGTGATTACATCACTAATATTAAAACCCCAAATCTTTGACTTCTACTTGCTTTCAGAAAGCAGATCAACACAACAGTTTCCTTTGGCGTGCAAGGGTTTTAGAGCAGACAAAACAGGATTCTCTTTAGAAATCTTGTTTTCACATATACATTGTTCCTGATCTGCATGAAAAAAGACAATACAGTGAAGACCTGCTGCCAGATACTACCACCACATGTGAGTGGTGCCATTGATTTATGTCACAGAGGGTTTACCTAGCATAACTTACATCAGAAAAATACACTTCTAAATATCAGCTAATCCACAGTAACTTACTCCATGCAAGCTTTTAGTTTGTAGCAAATGTAAAATAAAAATGTTTCGGAGATTTAAGGTAATGTATTTTAGTTCATGTTTGCTATACTTGGAGCAGGTTCAAGGTCTTTTTCAGCATCTCAGCTGACACAGTAACTCATTAAGCTGCAACAACTCATGTATGACTTGAATCCTATATCATAGGATTATAAAGAGGAGATCTCAATAGAAATCATAACAGAAGGGCAAAGTCTGAGACTAAATTCTTTTAAAAAAAAGTCAGCTTGTCTGCACAGTTTGCATTCATGTCAGTTATAGATTATACAAATGTACATATACATGAAATTCATGCAGGTTTTTTTTGGTTTTGTTTTAAAATATCTTCAAGTTTTGTAAATTCTTACATGGGGATTTCTTTTTTTTTTTAAGTGAAAATTTTCAAGTCCAATTTTCAAGCAGTTATTCTACAAGTACAATCACTTTGCCTTCTCTCACACTCATTACTAAATTCAACATTAATCTAGTTTTAAAATATCTATGACTTTATTTTATAGCAATCAGTAGTGGAATTCATTCATGAAACCAATCTACTGATGTTTCCTATTTGACCAACTGATTTCTGTATTCAAATTCTGAGTCTGAAATAAAAACAAAAAGCTGACTTTTACCCAAAGTATTTATCAGACACACGAGTTTCCTGTGATAGGCTGAAGGATGCACTTCATAAAGGTATTAAGAATAATGACGCTTCTCCAAATTTATAGCTACCTGACTTTAATTTACATATGCTGATTTTGTAACACTCCTCTCATTTAGGCCACAGAACACTTTAGTTCTCACTGGCTCATCCTCATAAAGGATTGTATATCACATAGCCTTAGGAAATGCAAACGTTCTTAACAAAGCCATGACTACTAAATAAACAAAAAAGTTTGCTTCTGAAAAAATTCTTTATGAACGAAGAAACTGCTCATCAAAACAGTCTGTATTAGTGTATTCATGATGTTTATTCAACTAAAATTAACATGCAGAATTAATCAACTGTTTTACTAAGAAATGTATTTTGGTTTACAACGTTATTCTATAATAATGTGTGCTTCTGGTACATAAGTTCCAGAGAGTTTGAATTGTAATTCTACAAAGCAGCTTTAAGTTGTATATTGAAATTTGTGACATCTATATTAGTGTGTATATATATATATAGTAAATGCACACATTGTATCTATCTATCCCCATATATCTTCTTTCTTTTCTAAAAAAACCTTACTACCAATCTGTTTACTTAGGAAGTTTCTATCATTTAAATAAATGGTTCTTAATTGGTAATTGCCTAGGTCATTAAAATAATTACTGTGTTATTGACTTGTTACTTTTACTAGGAGGATGCAGAGAGTAGGAACTTCAAACTCAAGTAGGCTGGGAAACTCAGCATGAAGGACAGATCTGAAGTAGCAATTGAACCCAGGCACAGGCAATAAAGCACCACAGCGATGCAACCGCTGGCACAGGGAGAGGAAAATGAGGGGCAGGCCTGATAGGTTCAATGGACAGATGCCAAGTATGGAAATTCAGCAGCAAGACTCCAATGTCAACACACCAACAACATAAAAAGAAAAAACTGAAGTTGAGACGACATCATTTTTGCTTATTACAAGCAGCGCTAAGCAAGATCCTACATTCTACCGTCTGTTCTGTGATGTTAAATATCATGATGATCTTGGGCTCCTATGTGAAAATTTAAAGGAATTTAATTGGCTGTGTATGCCAATTTTGGTTAAAACTGGATGGAGGAAGAATACACAGCATCCCAGCAGCTACTTAGCCAACAGGTCCACTGATGAAAGGAGCTAGCAAACGTTGGCCACCACTGTCTCACAGGAACTTCCTCATCTCAGCTGCATTTACACTGTCCTAGGATAACACCTTAAACTGACGATTCTCCTAGTGACAGAGATGGGAAGGAGAGAGGTAGTCATGAAACAAAGGAACAAGTGAATCTGTAAGATGAAAGGACCACCTCAAGGTACAAGACTCCTGACATTCTGAAGCAGGGACCCTGCTATACCAAGCTGGAGACACTCCCAGGAACCTGGATGAAGATGACACAAATAATCCCTGAAATAGGAGGAAATGTCGCAAAGTCACATAGCTATGTCCGAGTTAGGTAAGGTGACAGAAGAAATTAGTGTCCAGAAACAATAAAATGCACAGCTATAGAACGAAAACTGACTAGGACTTGTGCCAGGAAGGATCTGGGGGCTACAGCTGATTCATGTTCAACCTGCAACTCACATCACAGCATTGAAGAAAATATGAAGTGTTACATGAGGTATATTGTCAGAGTACTACACGGACACTTATAATCACCCATTTTTCTTAAGAACTCAGCTGAAGTCTTGGTTATTGTTTTGAGTGCCACAGGTCACAAAAAAGGCAGAACCATTAGAGAAGATCTAGAAGAGAGAAAAAGAATTGACAATAGGTATAGGAAATGCATCCAAAGACTTGGAAAGAATTTGGGCCGTTTAGTTTAGATCTGAGAAAAGTCTGAGGGTACATTATGATACACAGTCTTCGAGCATGCAACACTTCATCTAAGATAAAAGGAATGAAGTGTACTATAATCTCCACTGGGGTAGTAAAAAGAATGAAGAACTTAGCCTGAAGCAAGAGGGATTTAGGCAAGATATTAGGAGTCTAAAAGTAAGGACAGTGAAGCACCAAATCAAATGATTCTACAAACTTTTCAGAGTCTCTAAAACAAAATGTTTTTTAAGAAATATTACATAAACATCACTTCGGGAGGTTTTAGGTGCAGTTAAGCCTACCTCATTAGACAGGGTTGACTGAATGACTTCTGAAACCTATGTAAAAGCTCAAACTCTAAAACAGGAAGATATAAAAAGCCAGGTCCCCAGAAGTAATGAAGTCTACAACCCTCACGTTGGTGTGCATGACATTTTATAGTTACATTGTACTATGTCTTTATAAAGGGGCTTGAAACCTTTTGCTTCAGCTGTGGAATGTGCAATTGCAAAGACTAATAATTCAGTTTTTGTGAAAAAGAATTTTGAGTTTTCAAAAGAAGGGAAGGAGAGAATATGTCTTGACAGCTATTTCATTTGAAGACAATACAACTTTAAATACATGTCTTCTCTTCATTCTGCTGCTTCCTTTAACCCTTGGTTCTGCAAGTATCTCAAATAATAAGGAAATGGATATATGTTTAGCAATGCAACAGTTTTGTTGTGCAGCCATAGATGAAAATACACTGAATTACTTCAAATGGAAAAAAAAGGTTTCTAGAGAAATCAATAAAGTGAAAATATTGGAAAGTACTACTGCAGTGCCTAGGATTTATGCTACTCAGCAGAACATTAAAGTGATCTTAGCCTAAAAGGTGTCCATTTGTACACTGCAACCCTAATGCTTAAGCAGCTTCTGCTCACTAATAGATTGCAGGAAGGGGAAAAAAAAAATTCAAGAGTAACACCACCTTTGCAAAGGCATCAGATAATGCACACATCCCTCCTGATGTGAAAAAGCTACTCGCAGGTGCTTACACACACCATTTTGAACAGGCAAAAAAGCAAGCATCATGAATAACACTGTGCAAGTCAGCCTTTGCTTTTAAAGATGGAGTAAATTTTATGCAAACTCATTAATATTTTTGCAGCTGCTTAAGTGTTGCATTTGCTAATAAGAGAAATCAGGTTTCCTTATACCTCCTAACATACAGAAAGCAACTCTCAAACATCTGAATGACCACTGTCACTTATGGAAGAGCCAGTGCACAATCCAGGCTAATTGCTGATTGTTAAGGTATACATATACATTTTCATTTTACCCCTTAACTAAGTAACCATTTCAAAGAAATGTAGTCAGTCAAGCTGACAGAATACATTTGATATACCTTTATGCAAGGCTTACATTCAAAATCCTGTGTAAGTGGCTGGAGGTTTTCTGGGGCATAAAAGACAGTTCTGACATTTATCTGTAACTCTCTCATCCCCATTTTGGGTTACTTGGTGGGATCACAAAACTCGGTGACTCATAACATCGTAAGTTCCAAATGCACAGAGGTAGTTAAGCAGTAAGAAACAGTAAGGGTGAGTTATAATTATCTTCATGTAATTATACCCTTGTGGGATAGTAAAAGGGAGTCAAATTTGAAAGGCAAGATACTGTCAGCAACTAAGCATAGTTTCTGAGAATAGTGCTCTTTGCAGAAGAGAGTGTTGATGGTTGGAGCTATCATTGCTGAATATGTTTCCCATCTATGTCCACCCTTCCATTCTCTTCTCCCAAGTCATCTGCTGTCTTTCATTATACTCCCTCACATGACAGTACTTACTAAGGTAGGGCCCTGAAACTTGCCCATTTTAAATGTACTGCATTTTTTAAATTCATAATCAAAATAATTACAGCAAGCAGATCACAACAGAAGAACTGTAGGTTTCTGCAAGAAGCTTTCACTCCGTGGGGCGGTGGGGAGGTGCTCAATGATCAGACTGGTTTAGACTTTTGTTCTGCTGTAGGTGTTTAGCTCTTGCCCCATAAATCCTCCAGCATGAAGAAAAGTTGGCCAAGATGCCTTTACCTCATAACATGTTTTCAGTCTAAGTAAAACAACAAAGGCTGGGAAAGGCCTCTTATCTTTGTTGCAGTGAGGACCTGACCAGATATTAAAGATGTAAAAAAAAAAAAAAAAAAAAAAATCTGTCTGCTTTTTCCACAGCAGTTTGTGCTTCTTGATTACTGGATTGTAGTGCTATATAACTGTAAGGAGTCTGGGTCTGCCTTCAGCCCTCTAGAAAAGAGAAGAGAATCTTGAAATTCAGCTTGGAATGTACAACTCAAAACTTACTTTTTTCAGTTTGACCATCAGTCATGGGTAATGTAGACACTGCAGGCTTGACTCTTCCCTCTCATATCCCTTGTCACCTCGTATCTTCAGTAAGGTTACATAGCACAGTAAGTGACAGCAAAACTAAATGCTTCTATTAATGGGATTGCTAATAAATCTAATTAAACACAGACGGCAAGAGAATCCAGCTTACTATTCCACTGCCATAGTAGATCTTCAGTACTGCAGCCTATGACAACAGTGGTAAGTTTGTTGAAAATATTCTCCATTTCCTCAATGTCAATTTTCTGACATTGAAAATTAAATACATGTGGGGTTTTGTGTGTGCTTTCTTTCCAAAGGAGGGAAAAGGGAAAAAAAAACAAAAAAAAAAACACAAAACCAAAACAAACCACCACCACTACCCCGACTTAGTAAGGGGATAATACAACTACCTACAATGCACTCAGGGTGTTTTAAACAGGGTTGCTAGTAATACCAAGGATTAAAATGCAGTTTTCAGATCTGAGATGTTGAGAATAAACTCATCTCTAAATTAAAAAAATAAAAAAAAAAAGATGGTTATGTCAAGATGCTAGAGACAAAGAGACAATTGTGCAACTGACAAGGAGATCTAACTAAACTTCTTTATAATGGTGCCACCATAGCCACCCCAATATTAGTGAAACGAAAAGGAAAAAAATCCTGCTGTGGGTGAAGCTAAATAATTCTACTTATTTAAGAAAAGCTACATAGACATACTACATACATGGTCAAACAATCAATATATAATTAAAATATTCTACATCTGTGTTTAGAATGTTGGAATGTAAATACAGTATCAAGAAACTCAGATTTTACAGCAATCAATCCCACTAAAAGGTTCCTTTGACTTTTTTCTTTCATGTTATTTCTCATATTTATTTGCAGAACACATTTAACATGTTTAACACACTTTTTCCCCCAATAAAAATAACTATGCACTTAAAGCAAAGGAATAGAACCTGCAAGGCTCAGAGAAATACAGGTTGTGGGATGTTCTGTATAAACTAAATAAAACTCTTTAAAATGAATATATTTAATGTTAATTTCACATATAAAATACCTACTCTTTTACTACAAAATGCACACCTAACTTCTCGGTTCTCCCTTTGGGAAAGTTATCCCTGTCAGGGAGAAGCTAGGCTTAAGCGTATTATGCTTCAGCATATTAAGACAGACATTCACAGACTCTTCTCCCATTTTATTTTATTTTATTTTGACAAAAAGAGTAACCAGTTTTTGCCTTTAATAATTTACTGCACGACCCCAAAATAAATCCTGTAAGAGGAAAAAAAAAAAGAGGAAAATATAAAAGCCCCAGTTATTCACCCTCTGATCAGCACCATACATACATGTAAAGGTGATGTTTAAGGATAGCTCCAAAAAAAAAAAATACACTGAAATAAGGAAAGAAAGAACACGTAATTATCTAAAAATTTTTAAGCAAGAATTATCAGCAGAAACAGTCATCTCACAGGCAAGTTTTTAGTTCCCTTGCCTTTAAACTAAACTTACAAAAAGAAAAAATACCTACTGGTGTCTGCCTGGCTGCCCACGCTGATGTATCTGTCATTTCCAGGAAGGGCTGTTTGATAGTAAGTTGCCTCCTCTAACTGGGGAACCTTGGCATTCTTCGCAGTGAGAAAAGCCACAGCCAACTCCAGATTACCATTGCTGTCCTTTAAGCATCAACAAAACAAGAAGTGAGAGTCCCCTTACCCTTTTTTGATTTTTCTTAACAGCAAAGGACAACAATACAAGCAATTTGTAAGATCAATGACACATTGTATTTTCAGGTGACATACTGGTTAGAAAAGAAAGTTTCCAAACTTGACATATTCTGCATACCTCTCTATTTTTAACCAAAATAAAGATAAAACATCTTATAAAAATTTAATTTGGAAGAATTCCACTTATTTCAGAAAAAAAAAATTAAAGGTCTTGTAGTGTAGGTCAACCCCTCAACAAGCATAATCAGCACACTCTCAATGGACTTCAATAGCAGTCAGCTGAATTCTTCTGAAGATCTACCATTCCATTTTTAAAGCCAGAAATACTGGCTTTCGAGGGGCAGTTGTGAACAAGTGTATGTATGTATACACATATACATATATATTTGGGGAAGCAGAACACAGAGAGACCTGCCATTCTTTACTTGCATCAAAGAAATCTTCTGTGCTGTGAAAGAATTTACAATGGTTGAAAAATAAAAAAAACAGTGAAACAATAGCAAATTAGCAAAGGGTGGCAAGTTCAAGGAGAATTCTTCATTCTACATACTGAGCAGGACCTGTTCATGATAGAAAACTTAACTACACCTTGACAAAAAAACAACACTTAACTCATCAGGAGTTGACCAGCTGTAGTAGCACCAAGGTATCTCAAAACACTTTAGCCAAAGGTTTAAGACAAGTCATACTATTCCTGTCTTTTCATTTTTGAACACCAGATTAATTTTTATGTCAGTACCAAAACAGATCAAGATTCCTTCTAAAGTGAACAAACCATCATTATTAGCTTTTTTCCCCCCCGAAACAAATCTAAAAAAGTATTCAAGTTGGAAATGGAAGGGAAGGAAGGGAAGATTAGAGAAAGAAAGGGTAGGGTTTATGGCTTTCACAGGCACTTAAGATGTATACATTCAGCTATAAGTCAGACACATCCATCTTACCTTCAGTGCCTGTTGTAGTACCTGGATGTCATTGATACCAGTGATCTCCCTTAGCTGATTTAAAAATGTTTGCTGGTGCTAAAAACAAAAACAGACAATCAAAATAAGGTAAGAGCCAAATAACAGCAAAACCAATTACTTACAGAGTATGCTTCTCTACAAACATTTATCTCCATATAAGCTTTATGCACCACAAAGGCATAGAGCCCTTGTTATTTAAGTTTGGTTTTGTTTCTTCAACTTGGGCACTTTTATTTCCCATATGTAATGGTTTTGTTTGGTTGGGTTTGGGTTTTGGGGGGCGGGGGGTATTAAAAAAAAAAAAAAATTGATGACGGGCAAGCTTATGCAACGTGGGTTTAAGGAACCTATATAAAGCTGCAATTGGCCCTCCTAAACAAATAAAACTCCATAGCTTGGTGTTCAAAGGCAGTAGGGGGAATAGTTGACTGAATTCCCACCAAAACCACCAACTCCCAATTATTCTCAACCCTGCTATTTCCTTAACATACATAATTCCCAGCCATTCCAACCTCAAAAACTAAGAAATTCATCTTTACTGATCATCTAGGTGTTTTAAGAGAAATAGCCTAAAAACATCCACGCAAAACAGAGTTTCTTGAGACTAAAGCAAAACCTTAGGAATTTGTCTTAACCACCTTCCTAGACCAGTTGAATCCATCTCTCCCCATCACAACATCAGTCAGCATCCATGACTGAGTTTAAAGTAACACTTGGAGTTAGAAAAGAATAAAAGGTTCCAGGTCTCAAAGATTCACTTCATAAGAATTTTGAGGCTTTTTTTTTTTTTAATGAAAATCTGGTCCCATTCCTGTTTAGAGCCAACAGATGATTCCCTCCACTCATGCTCAGATACCACATCACAAAAGCAAAAAGCAGGCACTAGACTGGAACAATCCTTGAACTTCAGTTAACCATTAAAACCATCTTAACCATTAAACCCATGAAAATACAGAGGACTGACCGTTGTTCCATACTAACAAATTCCATGCTTCCTTTGGCAGATCAGAAAAGGAGAAAGATTAGTGGTATTTGCAAGTGGCTTTTCTTTTTTATTGTTTGCCCACCACATCCTGAATTCAAAACAATAATTTCATCTATAAAAGAGAAGATTTTGTAAAGTACAGGGTTTTGTTTGCTAGACAAAAAGCATATTTCCTATCAGTGACAAAGAAACATTCTCATGTTACTCTCCAAATTCAATTAAAAAAACCAACTATAATTGTCTTGCGGCTACTGCTAAAATACTTCTCTTTAAAAATAATTATTTGGAATCAAATATTCAAATACCCTTATTCTCTCCTTATCGCAGCTTTGTATAGAGGAGGAAATTAAGAGCTGCATGAATGCTGAATTCCCCAGTGTGAAATTAACCTGGCAGGCACTACTTCATGCCCTAATAAGTTGAAATAGAAGGCGTATAGTTCAGGATGTTTATGAATTACATACACAATCTTCCCTTCATTTATGATCCTAAGGGACACTGCTAACAATCCAATTTGCCTTTTTTTTTTTTCCTTTTCTTTTTAAAAATCCTGCTATTGGCACAAGAAAAGTGAAGTGATGCAGGAAAACAAACTCCCACTCTATCCCCATCCCTCACCCCCTCATTTGTTACTCTGTGCATTTAATAGCACTGTACAAAGGCAGGACTTGTTTCCCCTATAAAGTTGCTTTCCTGCCCCTGGGTCTGGCAAGAGGGAAAGAAAAGAAATAGAGTATTTGGGAAAAGTAATTACAACAGCATTAAAACTGGCAGGAGCAATTCAAGGGCAGTGCATGGCAGCAAAATGGATTTATTTTTTTATTTGCTACCAACGTGATGGTTGATAAAATAGTTTCAGTAGAAATTATTATAACAAGTTATAAAAGATTTCTGTATCTTCCACAATATATACAACACTTGGAAAGGCTGACTGGAGGATATTCATTGTTCACAGAGATTGGGAAGACAGAAGGGACATAGTTTACCAAGAAACAATCTCTTAGCAGTTCAAAATATTGGCTGTTAATTTATGAGCACAGCTGTGACTTATAAACCTAGACATCTGTGGTTTATATCCAGATTTCAGTATTTCAGTGTAAAGCTGTGGTTCGAGGCCCCCTTCCCAAGGACATACACATTCAGCAGATCAGAACCAGGCCCAGAGATGCTCCTTTCTCATCAAGAAATGATTTAAGTACCTAAATATACTTTTTTAAGGCCAAGAGTTTAAGGCACTTGACTCCAAAATTTCTAACTGGTAATTAAGTGAACAACACAGAGTCCATAAGCATCCTAGTTACAAGTGACAGAAATTAAGAGGAAAATTAACAGTTATCCTGAACACCTCAAATGGAGCTGAGCTGCTTTGGGGCCACAAACATACGTTTAGACATTACTGGCTTTTCGGGTAAATGTGGACAAGCTGCCATTGATCTCTAATTGAGTTATTTCAAATCACACAGAAGTTAAAGAATGACAATACACTTCCCTTCCTAGAAGGAGGAGGAAAAAGATAAAAACGAAGCAACAAAAAAAGTATAATTCAAATTTTCCACTTGATCAATGTGTTCTCTTAATACCTTCCAATAGACTAACAAGTCTTCAGAAACAATTCTGAAACTGCATAAGGCAGCTAAAAACTCCTTAACATACCATTCAACAGGTGGCCTTCTCTTCTATGCATTCACCATTTCCCCTCATCCTCTCGAATCTGACATAACTGCATCATCTTTACTATGTACAGACTTTCTTGGAGCTGCATGTTTAACTTTGCCTTTATTCTCCTTTACTGTTATATCAACAATATGTTATCACGCATAAAACTGTATTAACACAGGTAATTCTATTTCTTTTCATTACAAATGACAGTGCAGGCAACTGCTATCAAACCCTTTCCTCATTCATTAATTGGGGGCGAGATCCAATTTTCTTTTTGCTTTTCTTTTCACTTAAGAAGTTTACGAAACACAATTGTACCCACATTCAGAGAGCTGGTATTATTTAATTCTTGATGTCACTTTAATTTAGTGCATCTGTACTAGACTGCAAAAGTCAAAACGGGTAAAGTTTATTTGTTTTGAATTATATTCCTTTAGTACAGGCTATTGGGGCATATGGGATGATTTTAAAAAAAAGATTTTATTTTACTCTTACCCATGACTGAAGTTTGGAGATCAATTTCTAATGCAACTGTTAAATGATTAAGTCTCTTCTGTACCATAACTAATATTTAATACAATACTTAGGACAGACTTCTACATACAAAGGAACCCACCCTTCTTACTCTTATTAATGCTCCTTCTGATTACATCTACCCTAGAAACTTCACTTTTCCTGGAGCTTGGGCTAACTTGAGCTGAAGTAACTGTAACATACAGACCCTCAAATGTCCACAAACACTAATGTAGATATTCCAAACAATTACAATCCTAATTCACTCAAAGGCTTACCAAAAATACCCAAAAGAGCTCACCCTACACTACAGCAAAAACTAAAAAACAAAGACGGTAGCATACAAGTATTTACAGGTGTCTGAAGCATCTACACTAGCGTATATTAATTAAATCAGGTCAGTGAGGGATGATTCAGAACACAACTAGCAGTCCTAACATAAAAAGTTGCTGTCTTTTTTCAAACACATCTCTTCCCTGATTACCTGTTTTTCCCAACCTTGCAATAGTAGAGATTCAAATTCTGAATTATAACTCACTGTACTTTAATTCAATTTAATAAGCAACCCCTCTCTTCAAATGCAGCTCCGAAAAGATTATTCCAATGGAACCAGGTGCAACTACTGGTGCTAAGAAATCCACTTAAATTCTTTTGGATCCTGTTTGCCTGCACCCACTTCTGTTTGCCACCCTTTCCTCAAATTTACATGACAGATTCCATAGTTTATCTATAGCACAGATCCTCCAGTTTATCAAGTCAAGACTCCACCTATATCTACAGTGCAGCACCAAATGTGTTACATTGTATATGCACTATGCACACATACATACAACACATACGCACATACTCCATGTAGCTTGAATTGCATTTGACTCGACTCTAAAAAGGCTCCAGGACTTGGTCTACAAACATCAGGTTCTGCTGGTGCAACCACTACAGGGTAACCCAAATCCTTGGCCAGACAAAGGAGATGGTCCTCCGATGCTACAGCTGCCCTGAGATCCAGCTGCTCACACCCCTCAGTCCCAACGCATCACAACACAATCGGTTCCACAAGGCTTTCATGCACAAGCTATTCCCAGCCTTCCCCCTTCCTCTGGCTCCCCGAGGTATGCAGTATGTATCACCAGGCTTTCAGCTCTTGGAAGATTTTAACTAACAGGAAATTCTCCCATTTTCCTGGATGGAAGCCAAAATTTGTATAGTAGGAATGCATGCCCTTATTTCCAATTCTCTCCTTTTTCAGCCATCCCTCCCTTCCTCTCAGGAAATGCCCAATTAAGATTATCTGGTTTATAACTTCACACAATAGCACATTCAGTAGCTGTGCCAGTGCTAGTGAAGCAGAAAAGGATCTACACTATTATCTGCTTAGGGAGGTATTGTGCCCAAATTAGTTCCACGACAGTACTGTAAACTCTGATAACTTATCAAAATCAGAGCAAAAAGCTAAGTTACACAAATGCTTTTATGGACAAAGTAAATCTCACAGGTTGGCTAATTCTGAATTATACTGCAGATAAGTTTTGGGGAAAAAAAATTAGACACCTTTTGAGGTGTTTGTTTTCTCATCTCTGTAGCTTCTGAAGAAGTACATGTAAGCTTAGGCTTTATTCATAGCACCATCCAAATATTTGTATTTGCAACACCAGCACTTTCAAACTTAGAAGAGAAAACAACCCTCTTCAGTTTCCAAGCACAGAAAAAGTTGTATATTTAGTAATAAATGCGATGATCTAACCACTACCAGGAGAAAACAGGGCCTACTGCCTCACTACACAGTTCATTTAAATAGTACATAATGAGAATGAACTATGGGAATCCCTTCCTTCTCAAGGCATGAATACTTGTACTAGAGACAAAAAAGAAAGAGCAGAAAAAATGCAAATGAGGGAACAGCATCTTGACTCAGTCCCTCCACACAAAACTCACTTTACTTTTCAGTGCAACACTGATTTATAAGAGCTATTTGTTGGAGGAAAACCCAAATGACATTGCACAAAATATTTTAAAGACCTTTCTAATGTAACCTGAGCTGCAGAGGACCTGCTAATGGTACCGTTTCCGGACAAGTAGCCAATAAGCCAGTTTCCTCGTATGATGTTGCTGTAATGAGAAGAACACTGAGAGATTAGAGGAATGTAATCCCCTATAAAAAGGCTTTAAGTTTTTGCTACAAACAAATAAACAAAAAATAGTTAATGTACAAAGGACGAGCATACTAAAGACCCTCAATTACTACTGTGAATGTCATTTTCTGCCACATTAATCATATCTCCCAGGAACAGTTAAAAGGCCCACATACACTGCTGAGCATTACAGCTTCTAGCAACACAGATACATTAACCATCTTCTAAATAAGCTGTTGCTCAGGTTCCAAAGAGGCAAATAAAAACTAACTCATTCCATGAAGATACCAAGTTGAAACACAGGGAAAACACACAGTCAACTCCAGAAGGCTTTGCTGCATGTCTTTGCTCTCACTATCTCTGTCCTCAAGATTTTTCTGCGTGTGTGTGTGTGTGCAGAATAAACATACATATATAAATATGTAAATTTAGAAGTGGGTATATGTATACATATATTTTTAAAAGCAGTATTTTACTAATGCAAAGACCAAGTTAAATCTCTGCACTGGCTTTAGGGTGTTCATTCTTACAGTACCTCCTAAAGCATAGCAGAATTAGATTCCCTTGCCTGGTATCTGCTAACTGGGTTTCCTTTTGTTCAGTCATGAAAAGAGAAACCCCTTACACGACATTGTATCCTCTAAGAAAGTAGGTAAAGATACATTTTTATACACACACAAATGCAAAATGCATCTCAGCTTTGGCTTGGACAAAATCACTTGTGGAGAGCAAAGGACGTGCACAGAGACTGCAGATTTTCAGTCCAGGACTCCTCTGCGCAGACTGCCAAACCTGCCAATTACAGCAGCAGCCTGTGCAAAGTGCGTAATTATCCACCTGCAACTGGACTGAGAGCAAACTTACTTCAAGGAAGCAAAAGGACACACTGTATAGCAGTAACTTTCAGCCAACCACAGCCTGGACCAAATAGAAGTTTAATGGGGAAAAGGCTTGAGTCCATTACTTACATGCATACAGTCCTCCCTGAAAAATTAAAGGAAGGATCCTACTTAATCATAGCGTTATATAACCTACATTCATCATAAGCAAACACTTGAAATACTCTTACCACGTTTCCATACTGTTTCCATGAACAATAACAAAGTTGTACTACTTCAACTGAAAAGGCTTTAAAGATGTGACTTTCCAATGAATTTCAAGATTTGATATTAAGGATTCTGCACAATATGAGAGCATGCATTCATGTAAACACTCACTATTCTGAGCCTCATATGTGCCCCCCCCCAATAAAAAAGTCTCAATTACTCTCAACATAAAACACTTAAATTTATTTTAATTCAAGTTAATATTTAAACTTTTTGAAATGAAACTTTTAAAGAGAGGCTTGAGGTGTTTGGTTTGTATTTACTAACACTAAATATAAGGCAAACCCACCTCTGATAGTTACACACATTTACAAAAAAAACAGAAGTTAAATGTGAACCAAATCACCACTTAACATGGGGAATACTCTTGCAATGAGCAGGAAACCCTGTCAGTTCACAGGGGGAAAGTCTGTGACTTTCCAAACTATTCCACCCATAGGCAGGAAAAGTGGCTTCACACCCTTTCTTCCATGTTCAGATGGACAGCACAGAGAAGGAATGAGACCCTACAGCCAGATTTCTTACACGGGGCATAGAAGACTAAAGCAAGGGAGAAGCACCACCTTATTATATGGATCTTCCTAGGCAAATTTCAGGGTGCTAAAGAATTGGAGTAATAATGCAGCTGGAAAAGGCACCACTGAGTACCTACATACAACAACATGGAGAACATTCAGAAAGCAACAGAAACACACTTCCTTAAACGCGTTTAGTGGATTTTGTCTCCTTTTCCCTCTGGCCACAGAAGGACTGAAACGCAGCCCTGGACTCCAACTTGATTGCCCTGCAGGTCTATTGCCTGGATTACAACTAAACATGCTCAGTTTATATTGCCAAGAGATTCGGTTTTCCCCAATAGAAAAAAACAAAACAACAACAACAAAAGCAGTGGCTGAAGGCAATATGAGTAGTCATTATAAAGACAAAGCAAGACCAAACACTAGGAAGGCAGCAAAGCCCTTTAAACTAACTTACCAGAACATGGTAATAAACGGTGTGATCTACAACCGAAGTGTGAACTGGCTCAAAAATCTTGTCATTTCCATCAATGCAACATCGTTTAAAACCAATCCTCCAAACCAAAACAGGAACAAACAATAGAAATGTAACTGAAGTTCTATCTTAAAATTAGTCTATGAACCGATTTATGAACACTGTTGCTTGAGTGAAGAAGCATGTAAAGAATTGCTTAGTTCCACATTTCTAGCTCTTACTGATAACTACTCCTAAACAAGCTTCAGTGACAGGCTGATAAGCAAGAACGGATAGCAGCCTTAGTACTTACTGAAAACATAAAAGGTGTCAGAAATGAAAAATTATTGAGAGTTTTGAGGTCTGTGTGTTTTAAACCACCATCATGATTTCTCACACCCTGCTCAGTACGATAGCAAGCTTCCCAATAGTAATGATGGCACCTCTAAAAATTAATTAATTACGATAAAACCAATGAGATCTTTAGTTTCATTTAACTAGATGCAAGTTAAACTTCAGGTTGTATTCACTGGAATGGCCATGGGAAAATTTGCTTCACAAAAATCGCTTTTGATTCTTACACACGCCAATAACTGTGACAGTAATTAGCAAAAGTATCTCTGCTCCAATCCAACTCTGATGGGTGATTAGAGTTACTGGTGGCAACAAGGGGTCTTTCAAAGCACCAGCACGTGTTATCTGTAAACTACATATAAAATTCAGAAGGATTCCTCTGAGAGCCCACCCATGGGCAACAGCTGGGCAGTGTCACATCCCAGTGGCACACTCCAGCCTCGGTTCATATCCCAGTCCCACCTCAATGTGTTCCGACCCCAGCATCAAGAGAGCTGCCAACAGGGTGCACAAGCCACAGCAAATCAAAGCCAGCGGGTTCAGTGATAGGTGACATTATACAGATAGAAAGGAGAAGGAGGCTGGAGGATGATAGATACAGAACGAACTGTGTGTGTATATAAATATACACACATATTTTCCAATCACTCCTGGCTACTTTCTGTTGTAAAAGTTTCCTTCTTAATTTTTTTCTTCTGTTCATAGACATTTACCATCATGCCTAAACACTAAATTTTAAAGTCTCTGCCCAGGTAGTATCACCAAGACACAAGCTTTCTCCTCACAGGAAAGACTATTGCCCAGGATATCATAATTACAGGAAAGACTATTGCCCAGGCTATCATAATTTCACTGTAGCAGCTATTAAAAACACCCTCGAGTGTCTTTTAAACAATTAATGAAATCTTGTCTTGCTGAGGTCTAAAACAATGCTCCAAAGATCCACAATTTAACTTCTCACTTTGAGTTATTTTCCTTTGCATTCCAGTCACAGTTTAACCCATCACGCCAAACACAAGCTATTCTGGCTCACATTTGAGGCCGTTCACAGTCCTTTCATTACCTATTTATTATCTGTCACTGAAAGGCTAAGATCTACCTCTCAACTTGAGAGGGCAGTCCTGCTAGCCCATTCAAGTGTTTAGCTTTTTTATGTTGGGGTTTTTTTCCAAATAGCCATCATAATCTCACCCTGCTCTGCACAATACGGAGGAGCTCACAAGAAAACAATATCAAGCTAGCCACTTCGTTCTCCTCACTCTGCCGTTATGATAAAGAGGACAACTCTAGGAACAAACAAACCAACTCTGGAAGCTGCAAGAGTCCTCAGATCGGTGGCATTCCAGTCTCTGCAATACTTGCAAACAATAAAGTTTAAAGGGGCTGTCAGACCACAAGCTGCTTCTGACTCATCAGCTGTCCTTCCCAGGCTGTAGCTCCTGCCACCGCTGGACAGCCGAGGCTGGCGTTGCCAGATGCCACCTGCTCTGGCCACGAGCCACTCCTCCCTTTGAGCCAGCACTGCCACTTGCCTGAACCTCCAGCAAGCCAGCGCAGGCTCTCAATAAACCATCAGAAAGCTGCTCCTTGCTTTAAATTAATTTTCTGCTGACTTAGTGAGAGCCAGGGGTGGGATAAGGGAGAGGACAAGACCAAGGCTGCACCTTTTTCCACTGGATTAAACTGTTGTGGAGCAGCAGCCTTATGAAAATGGGTTGTTTCTCTGCCTTTATTTTAATGCTATTTTTATACAGTGAGGGAAATCAAGGGGGGAAAAAGCCTCTCAGAGTCCTCGTCCTACTTAGGGACTATTGCACAAAACCTACTCAAACAAGAGATTAATATAAAATTCATAGAGGATTATAAATAATATAAATATAATTTGAATATAAAATTCAACGGGGGTCTGATGCTCCTGGTGGGTCTCAGTGGTCAAAGCCACACACCACACAAAAGAACGCACACACTTAGGCCCACTCCAGCAGGCGCTGAAACCCTGTACGCTGTGCTCCGCTCCCTGGTTTAGGTGTTCACATCCAGAAAGATCTCATTTACTGCAACTGCTAATGGCACAAGTGTCAAAGATCCCACCTCACCTCAAACAACTCCGCTATACGCCCTGGGTAAGCGATACCAGGGAAGATTTCACAAACAATTTTTCCACACAAAATTCAGAATAGTACAGCATGGAAATCCTAAATGAAAGTTAAATTGCACTTTTTAAGACAGGCCTGTATTACAAAGAGTCCACGGTATTCAATAGCAGGGACACATCTGGGCAAA
Source organism: Haliaeetus albicilla (assembly GCF_947461875.1). Lineage (NCBI taxonomy): Eukaryota > Metazoa > Chordata > Aves > Accipitriformes > Accipitridae > Haliaeetus > Haliaeetus albicilla. The sequence continues at coordinate 24,623,458 of NC_091488.1, forward strand.
AAGCTCAGCTGTCTGTCTTGAATAGAAAGAAAGAAAGAAAGAAAACAGAAAGCCTTTCAACATGAGCTTTGCCGTTTAGTCCGATTAAAAAAAAAAATACTAACCTCACTTCCTGAAGAAATGGGCCTGGTGCTCACAAGCATGTATGTGCCCTCCTGTCTCTCGAGAGCAGCAGCCCTGGCCACCTCCAGCAGCCTGGCTGACCCCAGGGCTCCCCAACACCCTCGGCAGCACCCACCTCCCCCCTTGGGGGTCCCGGGGGCTGCACCTGGCAGCTCGGCCAGCCGGCCCATAGCTCCCAATCGCACTGCCTGCTCCTGCCCGCCACTGCCCAGGCCAAGAGAGATCAGGTGAGAGGACACAGCAGCTGGGGATGGAGAGCGGAGGGGAGCACCTCCACCCCGCTGCAGCGAGGTCTTCAGAGGGAAGCTCATCCTGCAGCCTCAACAGATCACCCCCTCCCCAACTTTTAACCTGAGGTGCATTATGAGATGAAATTCCATCAGGAAAGTCAGGCACCTTTATTTGCAGCATTCAGTAAAGTTATTTACTAGCTTATCCTGCCCCCCTACTAATCACTTAAAAAGGAATCCTGTGAAGAGACACACATTGTTAGCTGGGGGGGGGGGGGGGGGGGGGTATTAAATAAACAAACTCTGCAGAAGAACAAGATTACAGATCACAGTAAATCACCTAAAATCCAGGGCAGTACTTAACAGGTTGCCTGCAAAGTGCTGGGTTTCTGACAGCAGTTCCAGCTTCTCCAGCAAGACAGCCTTTCCTGGGTCAAGCACCAGGAAGCCACCGGCATGTGCTGTGTCCCTGCAGGAAGGCCACCGCAACACCATGGACAGTCGGCCTGTGAAGGGCAGCAAGCAGCTTTCATTTTCATTAGGTAATAACCTCAACGGACGCAGATGGTATTAGAATTAAAATGAACCTCAAACACAACAGAGATATAGTATTTAAAGATGTGTTGAGATTTTCACCAGTATATCAGCATATACTTTTACTACCTCACAATTAAAGAAATAGTAAATTCATCAGTACACTCCACAGAGGGCAACTGAAATTTTCCAGGCCGTTTTCTCTCAAGGAGAAAGACAAGACAATCTTGAGAATCCTTGGGTATTTTTTTTAATGGACTTTGAATTACCTGATTTTGAAATGCACATTTGCCTCAGCTCCCACAGAAAGCTGAACTTGTTATATTCTAATATCAGGACGTGGTCTCAAGAAACTTATGACAACTTTGTTTTATAACTGCTATTTGTTATAACTTAGTCCTATCAGTCTTCCCTGTCTCAGCAGTGTTGTGGCAATATCATCAGTAGTGACTTTCTGCCATTCTTCATCACCACACACCTATGTGAAACTTCATAGGCTGACTTAAGGAAAAGGGGTATGAAAGACTCCTCTAAAGAGTTCACATTTTTGAAAAATAATTTGAAACATACAGAAATTTAAATTCTGTGCTGCCTTCCTAGCAGCAGCATTATGCCAACATGTTCCCCCATCAAACAATAGATAATAAACTCCAACAGCAAAATGTTCAACCCTTTTCTACTCAGTAAGGTCACAAAGCAACAGTCTTCAGCATCTTTGCTGGGGATAGCAGGCAGCTGCAAACTCCTTCCCCAGTCTATAACAACGCAGCAGAGCCTGTATGCTGCACACACAACCCCCACCCAGTACTAGGAGGTAGGTAGCACATTTACCAGTCGTCTTTAAATCAGACCCAGAAAAAGCTTCAAGGCAACTTGCCATGTTAGCCAGAGCTGGAACTTGTGATGATGGGGAAATCTGTCCATCCCTACCATGAATAAATCCAGAGGTTACCCAGCAGACTGTACCCAAAAAAGCAGCCCAGCCAGCTTCAGGCAAGGGGACAATTATGGTCCAGCCAGGGTTGTCCCAAGGAGATGTTTGTGGCTTTCAGCACCAAGTCCCATAAAACACATGCAAGACTAGAGGCAACATTTAAAAGTAGCCAGTAAGATGTTGGTTATTTTTTAATTTCTAAACAAGTAAAGGAATACAGAGAGAAAGAGAAGACTTAATTCTAGTACCCCATTAAAAAAAAAAAAAAGTGAGAAACCTAGGTGCCTGAATTTAAAAAGCTTGCTGATTACTGCCACCAAATAATTAAAAAGTTCTAACGTAAGAAAAGAAAATGGTAGTGGGAAAGTCTCTAAATGAAAACAGCATGGTCCTCAAACAGGTGAAAAATTACATGAGAGACAAGCAGAATTTGAAGAAAAGCAGCTGACAAATGGGAAAGTAGGTAATACCAAGAAAGGAAACAACTCCGCAAGTGCTCCAAAAGCTGTTTAGGTTTAAAAAACTAAAACATACTTACAAGCTTAAAAACTTTCTCTTAATATATTTTGCCATGATTCTGTACCAAAACAAAGCAAAAGTTAAAATCTGCAAAATATAGAAGTGCTTTCTCAGTCATAATATAAGATTTCTGGGATACAATGAAATACACAGTAATCTGTCCTCTAACCAGGCCATTTATACCTATGCACTTTGGAAAGTGTTTAAAAAAAAATACATTTCCAACAGCTGTGGTCCCAGGAGAAATTTCTTTTTCAAAGTAGCTAACTTTTAGAGGAATAAAATGAAACCGGACACAAAAGGAAAGCAGGAGTCTGTTCTCACTATCTCCTTCTCTTCTGAAGAGAACGAAGAATGCCACATGCCTGTGCATACCCAGCCTTTTCCAGCTGTTTACTTTAAAGCACTCTCGAAACATACACCTGAATGTAAATAAATACTATTTTCAACTTCCACATAGCACTTCTCTTTTTTTCTGGCTTAATCCCAGTAAAAACACAGCTAAATTCAACCTCTCAAAATGATTTTTTTTTCATTAAAATTTTATTGAAATTCAGAAAGAATAATTTTTAGTTTGAGAATAAGAATAGGAAATTTCAGCACAGGTATCTGACTTTTCTTGAAGTCATACAGCTGTGAGAAGAACTGCTATCACAGAAACAATGCAAAAACTCAAGCCTAGCATTTACTATTCAGCAAAAGCAAGAGATGGCATTAAATATAGCTTCACAATTCACAATCCAAAACTTTTACATCTCAGACTCAGACCCTAATGTCAAGTGAACATCCTGTTTTAATTAAAGGGAGACCTCTGGATTTTGGGGTACAACACAAGTGAAATGATGACACATCAATTGGTAGGAAGGAGCCATAAAGACATATAACGCCATTTTTTGTCACATGCATTAATTTCCACGAATTGTGTCTAGACCGAGGTAAGATACAAGGGTCAATTACATTTAAATAGCTATGGATCATGCCTTGAAAACACTAATAGCTCTCTAAAAAGCTTTTATGAAATGCATTATTCTTGTCTACATGTGCTTACTGTAAAGTTTAAAAATATGCTTTCACCTGATGGCTAAAAAAAGCTTTAGTCAAGGATATTATAAGCAGAAACTGCATTTGCTTGACCCCTAAACTTTGATAAGCTTGACTATTGCCAATTAGTTGATAACAGAAACATTTTAAAAGAAATGTTGTGCAGGGTATAATTTTTTTCAGCAAGAATCCACCAGTTAAAATACTTCAGAAAAGTACTATAAACAAAAGCATGAAGTCAAAGCTGTGTATCTCAGAATAAAAACTATTAGAATTTGCACACCGATATTTCTGTTGCCTTAAAAAAAAAAAAAAAAAAAGTGTTTTACATACACAAATCCATGTCAGGTGATGTTTCCAAGGTTAACCTAGCTGCACTCCAGCCTTCAAGATCTTCCACATCGCATGTTCCTTGGATTCCACCTCTCTAACACCCTTACTTCAGAGAGCTATATTAGAACTGTGGACACTTAGTGTTGCCACCTCTCACAACAGTGCTGTTTTTCTTGAAGTCCCATCATCAGGTAACATCAGGTTTCAGAAAAACTCTCATGTTGATGGCTTTCAACATGCTCCTGAATTTCATCCATTACAGCAAAGAAGCAAAAAGCAAAAGAATGTAGCTAATGACAATTTCAAAATAATGAAAGCTATAAAAGCCAACCGTAAAAATCATCAGTGCCTTCTTAAATTGCAAGAGTCTATGTCTAAATAGATTAAGTACTTTCATTGTGATTTTCAAATGTTTGGAATTAATGATGTTACTGAATACATGGAAAACCCATCCATAACTAAATAGACAAGAACTCACAAAGCCTGCCATAGACAACTGAAATTATCAGTGTCCTACTCACGACATGGTGTCAATCTGTCCTTCACAACATCTTAGGGCCCAATTCCTCCTTCATAGCACTTCACAGTAATCTCAATATTGATTCAAAATGTTGCTTAACATCTCATTCCTGTTAAAGCCTAAAACCACAGATTCTGCACCACATTCACCAGGAAAACTACTACATAGTTCAGCGTGTTAAAACCACCCCTCTACCAGCAGACGCAGCCCTGCAGCTACCAGGAGAAGGCAGCACACCACCTCTGCCACTCCAGATCACAGACCAGCGTACGCACCCCAAATATCCAGGCAGGGAGATGTAACCCGCTGCGGTAGAGAGACTGACTTATGCTCCCTTCATTCACTTCTGGAAACTGGGATGGTGACGTAGAGCAGAAAGGTGGTATGGACAGGTTTACTCAAAAAGAAGTTTCATGGAAATTTTCCTTTAATGGTCCATAGAGCCCTTAGTGTATTACAAGTTTTGAAGTGCTAAAGAAATCTAGTGATAAAGAGACCTAAAGCCTGCGATACAATGAGAGGGCACAAACCTTAATGCTGTAAGAAAGCAACATTTTAGATAGTGATTTAGACAGTGATTGTACTCAATCATGGCACACACCACAGCTGCTCTCCATTCTACCTGCAAGTTTGGCTGAGGTGTGTCAGCACAATACAGCTTATAACAACATTTATATTCAGCACAGCATTACTGTAAGGTAATATTAAAAAAATCTGACATCCACTGTTCAGAATGCTGTGTTGCCAAATTAAGAGTTACAAGTGTTCACAAAAAATAGCAAGAGATACCATTTGCCAACCTGATGCAGGAAACAGGAAAAAGTCTTTCCCTTGACTTGGCCCAAAGCCTGGGTTTGTACCATCATGCAAGGCATGCCCCCGCTATCCTGTTCAGCAGTAAAGCATCTCACCACCTCATCTTTACTTCAGCCTCAGAGCTTTAGACTACTTTGTCATCGTATTTTTGCCCCTTTTTTAAATAATAAAAAAGATAAAAAATTTATCAGAAAAGTTTCAACTTTACATACTTTTACACACAACTAACCATAGTGATTCACAGTGCTACCTTTTCCCTAGTAATTATACTTAACCACTCATTAACCAGAACTTTGCACGTATCACAGTCCCGAAGTGAATGGAAAGAGTTACCACCCCACCTATTGCACACTTAGATCTCTGGCAAAAGTCACATGCGAGTTATATTAGTTTCACTGAACTAGTTAAACTGAACATTCACTCCAGTCAAATATTTTCTACTCTCTGCAACTGTTGACTTCTTTAACAGCACCCCAACTGATGAAGTGTGACATCAGCTAACAGAAGTGGTCTTTATGTCCTAAAGGGAAAAAAAGACTGAAGTCTACCCTGAATTCATAAAATCACTTTGAAATACATTGTCACAACAGGCTCTCCTACATCACTCAGCTAATACTCTGGCTTGCTATTTGCATCGTGATGCTACACTGCTACCCCAGGCACAAGTCAACAGCCCCCAGGTGAGAAGCTGAATCCTCTCAAATTACAGGTGTCTACCTGCTGACTGAAGACCATCACATTGGTAACTTAGTCACTGGGTTTTGATGAGGAAGTTTAACACATCCATCTAAAACAAACAAACAAAAAAACACCAAAAAAACCAAACAAAAAAAACCAAACAAACAACCAAACACCAAAACAAAACAAAACCAAACACAAAAAAACCTAACACACAAACAAACCTTCACTGTGACTCAATGCAACCTTTCCCACCCTTACATAATCACACTGGTTATCACAAGAGAACCAGAAAATGAAAGCACTCAAGATACTTCCATTTCCCAGAAAAGCTGCTCCCACACATGTGGCTTTCCTACTCAGTGAAAGTAGAAAAGACTTTCCTGTCTCGGTCCAGGTCCTGGCAACACCTCCCCTCCCAATTTTAAGAGCTCTGTTCCATAATAAGTACAAAAAGTCAATAATAAGAAAAAAATAAATTAAAAAAAAATAAAACCAAAAAGTCAGGCTTTTAAAGGAATTTACTCCTACATGAAAACATATAAGTGAAGACACTGTTCTTAAGCTTTTTGTTTACTTTTTATGCTAAAGAATATCAGGAATACCACGTTTGGTTCTTAGCTTTTGCCAGATGACCAGCTGGAAATTGCAAATCAGCATCTTCACTACAGAAAGTGATGGGCAATAAAACACAAAGGAACCCTAGAAGCAGCCCTGGGCACCTCAGTAATCCCCCCATCGTGGCACCACCAGCAACGGCTGTAAGGGGGTGACTGATGCAGCACCCCAAACAATTCCTGGCACAAGTGATATGTGAGGGTTAGACACCTCCCAGCTAGTTCTGCTAAGATCTCAGCCCAGCCTGAAAAGGCAGCCTCCAAGTCAGCTGGGGCATCAGATCAATTCACCGGTCCCCGGCATCCAGGGTGTCCATCAACCCAGCCATTCACATCACTGAAGTTATGAAGCCAGCTTCTTGCAGACTAAATAATCAGACTGTCGACACTTAGTGTGCTCCTCAACCAGGAAGAAGAGAAGATTTAGCCAAAAACAGAACAAAAATTATATCTTTCTTTCTATCTTTCATTCATCTTCAGTTAGAAAAGTCCATGAAAACCAACTGAATTCACAGGCTTAAAGAGATGCTACTTCCTGCCTTAACATATCTTTTCAGGCATAGGAGTGCAAGAAAAGCAACTGTTCAATAATCCTCCCACTTATCTTTACAAAGCACTTTTAAAAATGTCAAATATTTTTCTATTTTGAGACATGGGTAATTTACTTTTTGACCTTTTCATAGAAGCTGATGGGTTTTGTCATCTTTTGTAGCTGCTCTTGCTAGTGGTTGTAGATACAGGGTTATCCTAAAAATACATTTTTTTTATTTTTTTTTTTAGGAAGTACTAAACCTTTTGTAATAGTATTTAAAAATAACTTAACAGAAAAATGTATAAACCTTACATTTTAATATTCTGAAGAAGTATTTTTATTTTCAAGGTGTGGACCAAAAGATATTTAAAGACATTAGTTCGGACAGATGCTAGTGATAGCACTATAGTTGTAAAGTCATGCTACCACAATCAAAATCATTACTGAACTTTTGTGGAAGTTTTTCTAGAATGCAACAGATTTTAAACTACTATTAAATGTTTCAGAAAGGTGCAGATTCATAGCATATACCAAAAAAAGCAAGACTGCGCAGCTACAAAAAAAAAAAAAAACAACCACCACCCACTCAACCACACACACACAGCCCCTCCCACCAAAACCCATCAGAAAATTCACAAAACCAGAAGGCATTCAGCATACCAGTCTGACAAGGGCTTTCAAAATTACTTCAAATCACTGACCTTTGCACCTTGCTCTAGCTTTCAGAAAATACAAACAGGAGTCTATGTAGAAGGTGTAACTACACACAAGATGAACTTTTTTAATGAACTTTTTTTTTAAATGCGTAACAAGATGTGTATATCTAAAAGTGTGACTCCATAGCACCTCAAATAATTCTTGCAAATTACTTAGCAGTTGGTACAAACACCTTCAGTAAACTAGTCTGCTTATTCTGCTTATCCTGGCCAAAAGAGGTAATAAAGCTTCCAATACCAGCAGCATCAGGTATAATCCCCCCCACCATGCAAGCCCACCATGCAAGGGGGCCACCTGTCACACAGTTCAAACACAGGTAGCTCATTCGTGCGGAGATATGCAAGCCATCCTCATTACATGACCCAGGGAGCATTTCTCAGATACAGGAAGACACCTGCGTGTTGCTCACAGGCAAGAGGGGCTCTGGCCACATGCCAAGAGCAGGAGCCTGCATCCACAGGGCAAATGGTAGGTCAGGAAACCCTGCACCCAACTGATCAAAACACAAAGACTTTAAAGGCTGTATCCTTGGAAGGTTGCCACCTATCAAGATGAGGAAAAAAAAAAAAAAAAAAAAAAACACGGGCACAACTCCCAAAATACCTTACTTGCATACCTAGTCCTCAGTAGATGTTTGTTGCTATCCCCTCCTGCCATTCAGTACTGCATGGACATCCCTATTTCAATTGTTGGAGACATAGGACTGTATCATCTTCCGTATGAAGAACTACCGCAATTAGTGGCTATTGCTTTCAGGGAAGAAAAGCAGTCAGTACCATATTATTAGCTAAATCTTTCAATAATGAGTACATCAAATACACAGGACGAGCAGAACAGAAGCACACACATCAGCTAGCACAATTTTCTCCTTACTACCCCAAAAAAGAGCAAGGGAGAAGAAGTAAGTAGTATTAGACCTTGCTTTAAGCCATGCATTATTTCAAGCAGTAAATATCCTTAAAGGTTTGTGCTTCTTTTAAAAAAAGCAAGCTGAGCTGACACACCTCACTTAATTCTACTATTCCTGTGATTACACTGCCAATATGCTGCTGAATCACAGGTCTGAAATAACAGTGGGTGTGGGAAACCAAGGGACAGATAAAACAGACTTTAAATCTGTATATCAACCAACTCTCAGCCTCTCTCCAGAAGCAGTAGAACTTGATAATACACATTTCTGAGTGGCCAGCTAAGTGTCACCCTTTAAAATCCAGCTTCTTCAATCTGCTGTTCCAAGAGGACCATCATGATAATTATTAGTTAGAGTCGAGACACTGCTGAAACACATATGACCTCTCCACATCATTTCTTCCAATTACTAGAAAAATCACCATTCACCCCAGCCCCTGTTGCTGAACCCACTGTGTAAGGGACACTGGCCAAGGGAAGGGTCTGCACAGCACAAAGGTCAGCCTGGGACGGTCTTCCTCGGTAAGGAAAATCGACATACACATGCACCAGCACAAGCTGCCCCCATGGCAGCAGTGCAGCACTGCCTGGAGTACAGGGACCCTGCAACACACATGCCTTTGCTCTTCAGCAGCAAAATGCCTAGCAAAAAGGGTTTTACTGGACAGAAATACAGACAGGGCAAAATGAGAAGCCACTTTTTTTAACTTCCCAGGCCATTTACCTTTATTCACATGCTGTAGTCTTAATATGAACATTACAGTTAACCTACAGACACCTAACGATGTTAAGAGAAGCACACAAGAGCTGTGAGCAATGAGAGTAACGTGATTAATTATTTGCTTCAGGAGATAAATTACAAGTTTTAAGTAGGAGTCAAGATGACCAGTAAACATGAAAGAAAAAATTTCTTTTGACCCAATCCAGATGCTTTAACTACACAATAAACTAAAGATAGCTTCAGTGGGAAATGGGCTGTTTGTAGTTAGAGCATTTATTAATATAAACCTACATCTTCAAGTACTGCTGCAGTTTGACACATACTTCCTGTATGACAGTAAGAAAACATCTGATGAACAATGTTGGGAACCACAGTTCTGAATAAGGTATGCTGATGACTCAGGCATCTCTTGGAAATCCAATATATTTCTGTTTGTATGTGGTTTCTTCACACTAACAGAAAATAATCATGACAAACTTTGAGGTCCCCAGAACAAACTCTCATTATTTGTAGAGCATGGGATTTTCTTCTTTTGAGGGAAGATGGTGAGTTAGTGGTATGATAACCTCTCCACCCTTCAACCACGCATCAGCCCACTGTACCTTCACAATTTTTCTTCTTACATGCAAATAAGCTGAACAATGTTAAACTCTGCCATCCAGTTAGCTATTCATTAGTCTCACTAAGCGAAGAGATACTCACTTTGGAGTAAAATATTATTTATTTTTTTTTGCAAAATATTCTCAAGGTTGGCTTCCCCCCCCAGCATGCAATTAGCAATAAAATGGGTGACAAGGAGTTTCAGATAATATAATAATCAGATGATTCAACAGAAATAAAAAAGCAAATCCCTGCCATGAAAAAAAAAACCCCAACTTATTTTATACAGTTTCTCTAGATACTTAGACAAGTAACCATCATCCATAGATGCTGATTACAACTTTAAAATTATTGCTAATTTCATTTTGTACTGCAGTAGATTACCAGGGGATCTACCACAATCAATCTCCAACCTCCCTTGAAGCTTATCCTCGATTTGAAACTACAGTAATCCTGAACTACTGACCTGCAAGCAGTAGTTTAGCTGGAAACTGTAACATGTCTTCTTCAGGATTACTGACAGAAAGTACAACAGGCAGCTCTGACCAGTGTCTATCAGGTATTACGTAACAGAGTATCCAATACGATAATTAAGGGATATTTAAGTAAACCATCAACAACAGGTTTTGTAAAATATAACCTCGCTCTACCAAAGTTGTCAGGCAAACGAAGTTGTTCAACACAGAAGACACACGCATAGCATGGGACCTGGCAGCAAAACTCTGCTACGTTAGCCTGCTAGCACACCCCAATTGAAAACACTGCTGACTGAGGAACGAAGAGACAAAATTAGTCCGTTCAGCCCTTGCCTTCCTGCTGAAGCAGCCAAAAGCAGTGCTAACTACTTCAACTATGATAGCAGTCTTTGGCAAGACATGCCTCTCCCTCCAAACGAGCCTTCTGAATGTATGTTGTACCACTTTAAACAATTACACCTTAATAACTGCATTCCCACTGTCCAGTCTTACAACTTGGAGCCATTTAACTTCCACACTGACTATATCAAAGCACATATACCTTTATCCTCCTATAAAAACATCACATGCCATAAAAAAAAAAAAAAAAAAGTCAGGGAAGAGGAGGTAAGTCATATCACTAACCAGAACAGTTGCATTAACCAGCAAGTTACCTTTAAAAATTAAAAAAATAATTTTAAAAGCACCTTGATTTAATTTTAGGTTTCTTTTTTCTCTTGTCAGTTCAGTTCACTTCAGGCAAAAAGAGAGCTTTAGAAGGTGTCTTTTTTTTTTTTTTTTGATAAAGAAACATTTTCCAGCAACTCCTGGTGCATAGCAAAAGATTCATAAACGCTGCCATTTGCTTAACCCCATTTCATGATGCACGTCTACAGAAGTCCCTAAATCCAGCACTTTTTTGCTCCAGCAAGACAGCGTCACAGCGAGCCGTGTGTCACACGCTGGAAATAGCGTTCACCTTTAGCAGACACGGATGCCGGCGCAGCAGGGTCACGCCGTGCACGTGCAGCATCTCCCTCCCGGCCCACGGCTCACGCCAGGGGCTCGGGCAGGACCTCGCGGTCCTCACCGACACGCTGCTCCCCGTCCCGGCAGCTCTGCAAGTGCAACAGGCCCGCCCGGGGCCCCGGCGCCGTCGCCGCCCGGGGCTGCCCGCTCGCCGGCCCGGGGAGCGGCGGGTCTCCCCCGAGCCGCGGGGCGCTGGGGAAGAGGACCCGGCCCGGAGGGGGGCTGACCCGGGGCCGGGGTGACGGCGGCCCCCCGCTGACCGACCGCGCCCCAGCGTCCCCCCGGCGGCTTCGCCATCGCCCCGGCCCGGGGCTGAAGCGCCGCGGGCCCGGAGAGGCCGCGGGGCGGGGAAGGCCGGGCCCCCTCCTCGGCCGGGGGAAGGTTCCCACGGGCCCGGGAAACGGCGGAGCGTGGGGAGGCTGCGCCCCCGTTTGCAGGGGGGGGAAAGCGGGCGGCCGGCCAGCCGGGGGGGGGGCGGGAGCAGCCGCCGGAGCCGCGCAGGAAAGGAGCGCCTCCGGGAAGGGGTGGGGGCCAGGCCCGGGCGAGGCCGGCGGGCAGGGACGCGGCGAGGGGCACGCGGCGAGGGGCGCGCAGCCGGCTCGCAGGCCGGGCCCTGGCGCAGCGGGCGGACCCCGCGGCCGGCGCGGCGCAGGGCGGCGGGCCGGGCCGGGCCGGTGTCTCACCTTGGCGGCGCCGCCGGGCTGCAGCACGTTCTGCTCCACCGTCATGGCCCCCGCGCGGCTCCCGGCTGCGCCCCGGGCTCGGCGGGCGGCGGCGGCGGCGCCGTGCAGCAGCGGCTGGGCCGGGCCCGGGCTGGGCGAGCGGAGCAGGAGGCGGCGGCGGCGGAGGAGGAGGAGGAGGGGCGGGAGGGGGAGCACGAGTCACCGCCAGGCGGGCGGGCCGCCGAGGCGGGCGGCCGCCGCGGGGTATAGCGCGGATCCGCTCAGGCCCCGCTGTCACTCCCAGCGCGGCCCCCCCCCCGCGGCCGCCCAGCGTGCCCGGAGCGCCGAGCGCGCCGCCGGCCCCGGCCCCGGCCCCGCCCTCGGCTCGGCTCGGCCCGGCCCGGCCCGGCCCGCGCCGCCGCTGCCCGGCAGCGGTTCTCCCGGCGGCGGCGACGCCGCCCCACGCACCTGCCCCGGGCGGAGCCCCCCACTGCGGCGGCTGCCCCCCTCGCTCGCCGCCGGCCGTGCTGCCGCTACCCTGCCCCTTCCCCACGGTATTTACAGCGGCCGCCTCCATCTTGGCGGCGGCCGCCCCCACGGGACAGCGCCGGCTTGGCCTCGGTCCTGGGGGAGCGGCCCGGGGGCTGAGCGGGGCCGGGCTGCTCCTCCGGGAAGGACCCCGCGTCCTCCGCTGGGGGGGGGAAGGAGGCTTCTCCCTCGCCCCTCACAGGGGCAACCCCACCGCCCTGCCTCCCGAGGGAAAGCGAAGTTTCTCCCGCTCCGCCGCGGCCGCCCGGGGGAGCCGCGGTCCGGCCGCGGCAGCGGCGAACCCGAGAGCGCCTCGCTCCCGCCGGGGAGCGGCACCCCGTCCCGGCGGGACCGTGGGCCGGCTGCATGTTTCTCCCAGGGCGCGGTAGCCAAGCGTGGCCTGCCCTGCAGTCAGCCCAGTCCGACAGTCGTCAGCGTGTTTCGGCCTTAAGAAGCCGGCGCTTTCCGGCGGTTTGCAGGAAATTTCTGACCAGATCCAGCGCTGGCTGCTCGTATCGACGGCAAACCTTAGCCCCTAAACGGCACTTAAAAGTTGCAGATCTTCCTCTCCCTGCGTAGGTTTAGCTGGGTGAGGTGACGGTATTCAGCATTCAAATTAAACGGGACCGTCCTTAACTATTTCACTGCTGATTAAAGCATGGGGAGGGTTTCAGGTCTTGGCAACCCGCAGTGAATTTGGGCACAGCAGCTAAACGGTATTGAGCAAGAGGTTGTCCCTCTGTCACTCCGCTCTGCAGAGTCAAGGAAAGGGAGGGAAAGGACTCGGCTCTGGGCACCAGCGCCAGCAGGGGAAAGCCAGTCTTGGAAAGTCCCGGGGGTACTGGGCCACCCAAAATGCATTTGAACAGAAGCAGGTGAAGGGCAGCAGAGGAACCCGCCCCACATTTTGGATGCCTACGCAATAAACGGTAGCTGCATCCCGGTTTGGCTTCTCAAGCTGGTGAAGCTTGGTCTGTCTGTAGGAAAAGCTGAGGCGAGCAGCACGGTTCTGATAGCCCCAAGTACCTAAAAATCATGAGCTGGGAACATAATGCAACGGAATAAATTGTGGCTACTGCTCGCCTGCCACACAGAGCCTTAGCATTTACGACTCTGTAATTCAATTCCCCCCTCTCCCCACAGTAGAGTATGAATCTTTCTACAGCTGAGTTATCAGGTAATAACATTGCCGCAAGATCTTGGACTTAAATAAAACACCGATTTTTGCACAGCTCATGGCAACCTGCAAACGCTGCCTTGTTTCACTGTAGCTTCTGTGCAGGAGATGTTGCAATTTGCTCTTCTAAGGTCTGTTGCTCATAGACTCTATCAGTTCTAATGTTTTTGCCTTTTATGCTGCAATATACAAGGTGATTTTTAAAATTAATGTTCCCAAATAATTTATTGTGCAAAAGACAAGAAACTATGCAGATAATATAATGAGATCAGAAATGGCTTGCAAATTGCTTTTCTGGGGGTAAGAGCAGAAATTACGTCTGCTCAGACTGATGGCTACATCTAAGAGGTAACAGTAGTAGTCTGGGTTTTTTTTAAGAAAAGTTTTCTGTTGCACTGCTGTGCCAGAGTGCTAGACCAATTCCCCTGTCCTTCTCTTCCAATATATAGTCACACTTTTTCTCATACGATTTTACAGCTTCTACACTGTGTTTTTGACACATGCTGCACTATTTGGGTTCAGATAATTTTCATCAAAGCTATTCATTATTTATAAATATTTGCTTTCATGCAGCATTTTTTAAAAAGATGCATTTGTCTGGCAATAATTTTTTCAAGTCTTTTCTGTGTTTCATTTAACTCAATGGAATAGCTTCCGTGACAGATAGAATGTGTCCAAAAAGAAAGTGTTGGAAAGAAATTTTACTTTTTGTCCAATTCGCTTCAAATCAGGATAGGATGACAAAGTATCACCTTCCATTAAATTCCTTTCCTTCTTCCCCTTCTCCCCCCAAATTATCACTTTTAAGGGCTCCTCCCCTTCCGCACTTTCTTTAAAATAAAAAAAGGCTGAGCAATCCACTCCTGAGACAGGAATTCATCAATGAAAAACTGACATAATGTGAACCATAGCCATGCAAATTAGGATTCCATCGTACGTATGGTGTTGCTGGAAACCAGACAGAACGGAGTTTCATATTCCGTTTGCAGCACAAGCTCTGTATGAAGTAGATTGAGCACAAGACTGGAATTTGTACCTCATCAGAAAACACTAACAGTTTTGACAGGGCCACCATTTAGAAAGAGCTCTTGACTTGATGATATTAGTATTCCTTAGTGTCTATAATATATTAAGGAACTACTGTTTCAGAAGAAATTAAAAAAAAACCAGATTGCTTGGTTTCACCCTTCCTTCCTTTTCTGCCTTCAAATCCTGTTGACTGGAGCCCAAATTAATTTTGTGCAAACCTAGCAGAGAATTCAGCATGATAACCCAAGGTCCAAAAGCTGTCACCCATGCACTGGTACAGCACAAAAAGAACCATACAGGAGACTTCCTTTTTTCACTTATGTAATATCATATAATTTCCTATAGAGCAGTACCTGTAAAGTATTGTTTCTGAGACGTGCTACCTTAACAAAGAACCCACAGTCTTAAATTTCGGAGCTCCTGTTGCTAGTCTGCAGTGATCATTTAGCTGTCACACCTCCAGAGCTGCAACCATTTTCTTGCTAGTCTTATTGATGGTACTAGTGCACAGAAAGAGAAGCGATCAGAGGCTGCATGATGACATTTGCTTATGAGTCTCAAGAGCTGAAATCTATTTCTCTTTTTTTTAATCCCTTCCTGTTGCTTGTATTGTTGGTTACAAGTTGGGCCATGTACCTTTAATATCTTAAATAGTATGAGGCATAGCTATACATATTTTCCCGGAAGTTTACCGTATTTCCCCTTAGTTGCTCCTCACCTTGTTAGAGGGTTTGGTTGTTAAACATTTGGCAAGGTGTTGCACAACCTCTGCCTCCAGCTGCTTGGTCCCCTCAGCAAGGCTACCCCTGTTTGCATGGTTTCCTCACTATCGGTGCTGGAGAAGACATCCACCTGAAATACAACCAATCACAGCCTCCCCTCCCCCCCGAACCCAGTTGCTTTCTTCTGCTAGATCAGTTCCCCAAAATGGTTCACTGACTGGCTGTATGAACAGCTGTGCCAGCCCAAAAGAGAGGGTGACACAGGCTCTGCGATGGTACCTGTTGAGCTTCGTTGCACCTATTTCTTGAATCAGTAAGTGATCACGCCTTTCTGATCTGTGGACTGCCTGTTAGATGCAAACCATGTTAGGCTCCTTGTCTTCCCATTTTTGTAAAGAATAAACAAAACACCAGCCAACCACAAAACACTTTAGCACATGTTTTATTGTATACAAAGATCATGTACAACAAGAAATAGCTCATTATTTCCCTCCATTTTCAATAGGCTTGTTTTTGTCTTTAATTAAGTGCATCATTTATTTAGGGCTTTAATTATACTGTGGCTGCATTGGTTACAGCTGGGGAAGTACAAGTCAGGACTTCCTGGTTTTCTTTTCCCAAATGTGTAACCTGCTATATTGGCCATGAGAAAGCACTGCTTTAAAAAGTGCTGTAAACACTACAAATGCTCAGCTTCTGTAATTAACCTTAGAGACGAGTTTCTCTGGATTCACATTTAGAAAACCCATTTTGGAGCACTTTCACTTAGGCCTTCTTGCTTTGCAGTAAATAGTTCAGCCACATGAAACAAAAGCAGTGCTACTCAAGAAGCTTTTTAAGCAGGACACTTTTTTAAATCATAATTTGACAATTACTCTCTGTGTCACTGGCAACCATTCAAATATTGCTTCTGCACTTGCAAAATCTTATGTTGGTTATTCCCTGAGGGAACCAAAACAAAAACTAACTGAAGTTGTAACTCAGGAAAGAGAGCAATTGTTGTCTGAAAGCCTTTTGAAAATCTAAAAGTAAAACTAAAATGATGTGAACGTAGTTTTTGTTGCTATGCAGAACACAACATAGTATACCACCATTTTTGTATCTTAAACTGAATGTCCCTCACTTTCCTGTTGCTTCCTGACAGTAGATGCCTATTCATATACCTCCTAAAAGTCAGATGCTACATTCAAAATAAAAATTCTGAGATTTAGAGTACTGAGTCCATGTAGTTGCAGCTGAATTTCACAGAAATTATGGATTCTCTGAGAACCTGGTTCAAGTGCCTTACGCTTAACCTTAGCCATCTTCACATTTCATTTACTTTCTTGACCACACTTGCGCATTGATCATATATTTCACACAGCTTTCCTGAGAGGCAGTAAGGTTTTTTCCTGTGTGGCTGAAGGTAATTTAGAGCTCAGCAATGAATACTAGTCCTTCCAATAGGCATTACCCACCATTTATCAAGCAGTAAAAGGTTCAGAATTTTTCCCCAAAATACTTCTTTCTGTCATTGAAAAGGTAACTCATTTAAAGGAGCATGTTTCACAACAAATCACTATCTCCATTGAATTTTGTTTTAGGTAAAATAACAATTAACACTCCCCCTGTTTTAGATTTCACCTAATGATTACTTCCAATGTTTATTTTGAAACTATTTCAGCTCAAACATTTATAATCTTTAGCATCACAAGTGTGTAACACTCAGATATTCAAGGTCTAAACAACTTATTTTGGATTACAAAGTAATTAAGCCAGTTCTGTAGAAAATTCAGTTGTGGGGTTTTTTTTCATTTTTACTTTGAATACTTTTTTTTAAATGGCAGAACTTCCTGCAAAGTGAAAAGTCACGTTCTTGTCTTCCATGCATCTTCTCAGTCATGTCTTGCTTTCTGTTCAAGCAAATGCTCGTTGACCATGATGATAGCCTATCATACTTCCTGGACAATTTTCCCATACGTGCAGTTATGTACGTACATGCACTCTTCCTTAATTAAATAATTACAGACAATTGCTTTGTTAGCCAATGACCTTACATCTGATGGTCTACCTGGATAAACAAGGTTGCTCTCCATCACGTTCCTGTAATCCACAGATAAAACTAGAAGGCAAAGCTGATGGCACTAGTACAAAATTCATATTTTTTGCTTCTGTCATTTTTTGATGCCTGTCTGTCTGGTCACCCTTAATCTGCTACTCAAAGATAGAGAAATGAAAGGACTCAGATCATTGAAGTGCATTATTTCACGTAGGTTTCAGGTATTCCGTTCTTGCAGTAATATCAAAACCCCTCAGCCAGTCACCTAAGCTTCCTGCCCTAGGCATGAAAGTGACTTGGATGCTGCAAGCTTGGATCTACAACATCCAGCAACCTACGACTTGCTAAATTGCTGAAAGAGGCACATGCCCAATATCCTAACCCTACTGTGGACTGGGAAGCTGCTTTTGAACAGGTGGAAAGCTGCTTTAGATAAGGATTCATGCTTCACCACTGAAGCTTAATGATTCTTGCTCAGGTCCAACCACGCCACTTCCTTATCGCAGCATGGTCTACAGCCTCGTTGTCTGGCCACTCCTCTGGAATGAAGGGAATGTTGACACCAAACCCCTGATGGCGTAGGAGGACATGGCACCCAAATCTTCCATCTCCTGGGAGAGTACTCTAAACACAAGAAGATTAAATAAGGAACAAACATCATTACCACCTCCCTCACTGGCTGTATTTTTAAACGTAAGCACCCAAGGCTGCTGTGTGTCATGTTGATTCATTTCCATCAGCGTGTTCAAAGCATAGCTATCAAGTGGTCTCAGGGAAGATGAACTGGGGAATACCACCACTTCCCTTTTAGGGAATGTTTCTAGGCACTCAGCCCTGGCAGGGTGGAAGCACACACACAGCAGGAGAGCTTCCCCAGCACTTAGGAAACTTTACCAATGAATATTTGTTTGTCTAAAAACTTAAGTGGGAGTTTGCTTTTTTTTTTTTTTTTTTTGTGCTTTTAAATCTGCATTTTCAATCAACCTAGCTGTAGACAGGTAGCTTTCTATAGAACATGGTGGGCATTAGCACAAGGTTCATTGTATTCAGCCCTGAGAAACATTGAGGAAAGATCGGACAGTTCCTCACAAATGACCATGGCCTCCATGGCAGGACTTGATAACAACTTTTTTTTCCAAGAAAATAAAAGAGGACAAAACAGACCGTCAGGATTTTGTAGGATCTTGTAAGATTTTTACAGCATAAAGTTTTCATGCCCTCAGCCCAGAGGTTTTTTAAACTTAATACTTCTCAGTCTGGATCACACAAAACTACTGAGTAGTAGGTGTAGTAAATTCTTCAAAATTAAGCACATGCTTGCCTATTTTATATTGTCTGAGAGGTTTTCTCTCTCTTATATCCAGTTATGGGACCACATGTCCCTCATTTTCTTGAATAAGTATCAGTTTATTTTGTATCTTATTACTGACTGTAAGATATATGTAAAAATTCAAGTGTATGCGAAACATCACTGACATATGTGCATGGTCAGGCTCGTACCATCTTGTACTTTTTACCTGTATGTAGAAAATAATTCTTCCTAAAATATTTTTTGGCAGAAAATCATGTATGCTCCATATTATTGCAATGACCCATGGTGTTTGACCACACTTGCTGACTGCAACAATAGCAGTTTTGTAAGTCAGAAAGCATCTGAGAAAACAAAGAAGTATTTGTTTTCTTTTCTTGTCATGATTTTAACCAGCAAGCCTGCTTCACCTAAATTTTACAGAAGAACGCTGATACTTGCAGACCACTTTGCCTGCCATATTTGACTTGTTTTATCTGAGCACAGCGTTCATTTGGGTGATTAAAAAGTTAACTTTTTAATAATTAATATTGGGGAGGTTACCTACCAGAAAGAAAGTTAGTTTTTAATCAATATGAAATGGCACTTTAAGACCTCCTTACTGCTGTTAACCCACTCAGAGGAGCGTTGAGGGTAGTGCGTGGCTGTTGTCAGTGGGCGCTCTAGACAAAGCTGTAGGGCAACCTTCAAATAAATATGTGACTATACTCTCTGTGTATTCACATGAAAGACAATATTGGGCTCCAAGAGCACAGCTAGCACTGCAAAATCTGTCACTTTCTGTATTCTAACGAGATTTCCAGTCCTGCTTGTGCTGAGACGACCAACTGAAAGCAAAGTCATTTAATACGTGCAACATTTAAAGCTGATCTTGTCAACAGACTTCACTGTGACTCTTCCTCATCATGTTTGGTATATAAAAATGAAACCCACCTAATAGTAAAGTCAGCTTAGTGACCTTCACTACTACAGTATCAGGCACAGCAGACGCAAAGCCTTTAAATGTTAAAACATGGACAGCTGGGGTGAAACGTAAGACTTAAAGATAAATGAGGTTAGTCATACCATTTGAGAAATGATCTCCAGTGGTAGTTGCTTCTCGGTGGGGACTTTCAGTGATGATCTTTAGTATTGCATTGGTATAACTTTATTCCACTTGTTACACTACTGCACATTTGGTACACGTTACCAAGGAAAACCATCCTTGGGGCAATCTTTGCTGGCATGCTGTACAGTTAGAGCAAGGGTTAATTTGGAGGAAGGAAAGGAGAGTCCATGACTTCAAATGGAGACAGGACTGAGGTGGTGACATTAGACAATGCTTTTGGGGAACTTGGGTGCATCAGAAACATTGCATACCAATTGACAACCAGAGCTGCTGTGAACAGCAGTTCATGTATATTTTACTGAGGCACACTACACGTGCATATACTTTGCTATTTAAAACAAGCTTAACATAATATTCCAGAGAATCATCGAAGCAAGAAAAACTCCAAAGGCAAAAACGTAAGGGAAGTATTTGTTATAAAAATGGACAAAATGAAGACAATAAAATAATTCATTACATAACAGGATGGGGACTGATTATCTAAGCATGAAGGCAGAGACAGATAAGAAGGCTTTTTAACAGTAGCTGGTCAGCATTACAGGGATGTGAAGTCTCATACATTTAGTTTAGTGGTCCAATAGAAAATGAGGGCAGAGCTATCAATTCTGAGGGCTCGCTCTATTTTTGTTAACCAAGGCTGGGAGAGTGTACAGCTAAACAGTACTAAGGGGTGGAAAAATGTTAACTGTAGAAGAACATGCTCAACAGCAAGGAGAGACTGGGGGGGGGGCGGGGAGAAACACAGTATGTGGGCAACCAGCCCTCTGCACCAGGCTGGGTGACTGGCGTGGAAGTTCCGCAGCGTGCAGCCTGGGAGGTGGCCATGTCACGGTGTCTCCACCACTCTCTGAGCCTTTGCAAACACACACCTTCATGGCCTGTCAAAGAGAAGTCACAATGCTGTACTGGAAATACGAGTTCCACACTCATAATGACAGAGCAGGACAAACAGGGCAAGAGACACAGAATTCTCCATCCCACCACATGTGTATCTGAAATAAGGTGAGAAGTTCAGGTAAACACATCTTACACGGTGTGGGGGGGTTTCGTTGTTTGTTGGTTTTGTTTTGGATATGCAATAAAAGAGAATTCAAGCTGTTTTCTATTCTATGGGACTCTGGTCTCCACAGAGAAGACACATGGATCAATGTAATACACAAATTAAACATCTTTGTGTAAAGTTCTGTGATTCAAAGGGTGTATCTATTAATTCAAGCAATGACAAGAATTTGGACCTTCACTAGGGGAGTTCAGTGGAAGGAAAACTTTGGCTCTAGGGCTCATACTTAAAGAACAGTTTGCATGGACTGTAGAGTTAATTTTGGCACAAGCAGTCATGGACTTGAGGACTTATCTGGACAGGTCCTAGATGAAGACATCTATTTTCTCAGAATCAATGTTGCTATTTCTGATCCATTCAAATTTTCTTCTTCAAGCCTGCTATGCTTTTTAGCGTAACCTAAACTTAGATTCGTGAATGATATGGCTCTACTGACAGACACATCCCGAAGACTTTCATAGATGACCAGGAGAATTTCTAAAGGCCAACTGAGACTGTTACCTTTCAAACTCACTACTCCCCCTTCTCTGTAGTGCAGAACCCACAGCTCATCACTCAGCCTGCTCTGCTGCACAGCAGAGCCTGCAGGGTAGTAGTCTGCCTCTGACAAGATTTAGTACCCATTTCCTTCTCAGCTGCTTACAATTGCAAATTTTTCAAAACGTAAGTACCTTCCCTTTTCTAGCCCTGCCAGACAAACACCCTTGTGACAAAGCAGGAAAACACAAACTAAGGAAGTAGATGGTATCAACCCATCTATTATTACTGCTTAGGAAGTTGCAACACCTTATGGTTCTGACACAGCTATTACTGCATCAACATATCAGAAACCCCTTTCATGGACTTTCTGGAAGCTTTCAAAATCCAGGCAGTTAGAAGCTGGCTCATTTCACCAACTACATAAGGGAACTTTGTGTTTGCAACCCATATAAACTTGTATCCTCCTCCTGTTCTTCAAGGCAGTTGCACTTTCAGCCATAGTGCTGTAACTTCAGTCCAGCTCCCCAGAGAGGCTGCATGAAGAACATGCATCATGGCACAGGAGCAGACAGCAGATACTAACTGCCATAGCTGGAACAGCCCCTTTTCCTCTGCGTCTGCAGTGAAGCACTGCAGCCCCATGCCACAAGACCAGTTCTACTCATCTGGAAACACTAAAAAGAGGGTAACTGGGAGAAAACCATAAGTATCAGGATTGTTGCTAGTACAAAAATTACTGCTAAGGTCTGGGAAGTAAAAGTGAGACCTGCTTAGGTCTCGTGCACAAAGTGAGAAATTAACAAACTCTAGCTATAAACCAGCTTTGGTAACATCTGAGCCATCTAACTTTGGATTTCTCACCTTGCCATGAGGAAAGCGCAGCAGAACTACTGTCATGTTGCCACATATGGTGTTCATACAGGAGGTGATTCTACCTACTCCTTTAATGTCACTTTACTGTTTCAACATAGTAGAGTAGAAAGAATACCCTTACTAGTGAAAAACGAGAGAACCACTTCCAACACTAAAGAATTCATTTTACTAGGATAGATTAAGTTGTAATTGAAGACTCAAGCTATTCAAGGCGGGTGGCAATAGTTTGAAAAGACTGTCTTTTCTGAACATGTGCATATGTTATGTTGCCATTCAGGTGGCACCACTTCTTGTATAAAATTTACTTTGCATAATTACAGGCAGTTTTGCAAAATATTTATTTGTAATCTTCCGTGCTTGTATACCACATACTTTTTCATTCAGTTGAGAAGTTTGTAATAGCCTTCGGTGGTAGTTATTTAAATGGGGCTAAGGATTCATTTTTTCAATACCATGGAAAAAAGTCTGGAAGTCTTTGGGTACTCATGAATTATTTCTTTCTTCTGCTTCTAGGCCCTCCACAATTCATTACCGCTTGTTTGCCAGGGGAAAACATCCATGCAGAAAAGCAGCTGGCTGGGGCTGCACGTACATGCTTCAGATGCAAAGCCTAGCAATTTTTTTTTAAAGTGCTGGTGAAAGCTGGTTTGTGCTAAGACAGCAGACTTTGCACTGAAACACGTGCAGGTGCTCCACCCTGCCAGGCCAGCTGCGGCAGGGACAGGACAGATGGAACAACTGGAGGGGTTCTGCCTTCAGCAACCTCAGCGCAATTTGCCAGGCTGTCTCTGTCCTCGTCCCTGGACTGAAAGAGTGGGCAAACTGCTTTGTCCAAGGAATAAACGCAAGTATTATGCATAACAGGGTACCTGAGTGATGGATGAAGTAAACCTGCGACTTCTCGCATTTGCAAGCAGAATAATTCAGTGGGAAAATTCTGGTTCATGGAGTTCAGAGAATTTAGTTCACAACACCTTCTGGTTTGGTGGCCTTCTGCTGAATCCAGGATGGAGGTGAAACATTTCCATGGTTACAGCAGACAGCTGAAAGCAAAGAAGTCCTTCGAGTTTTGTGGTTCTGCATCAGAGCCACCAGCCAAGATCATTAAAGACAGTGGGCATGTTTACACAGCACAGAGGCACCCGGGAACTGCAGGCAGCATCACGGCCTCAGGACAGCACAGTGCTGACATGTGCGCTAGCTCGTGTGTGTGCCAAGGGAGAGCTGTACCACACTGCTGTAGCTAGACTGATGGTGACTCTCTGCAAACTGCTCATGGCATGAAACATGAATACCCCAGCTTCGTGAGCTTCAAGGGAAGCCATGGCAAGTTTGTTAGCTCATATGTGGTATTAGGAAGGAAGGTAAGCACAACAAGAACACATCAAATGTGGTATATGTAGCGGGATTAATAGGGCAAGAGTCATAACAGAGAAGGAAAATTATGATCTAATGTACTGCACATCATTTTTAGGATTCAGCAAGATTTTCATGTTCAGATTCATATTTTGTAGGCACTTCCCTCTCCCTTTTCATTAGATACCAAAAATCTTTATCATCTTCTCCATGTTTTTGTTCCCCATTCCTTTTTCCCTGCGCATTGTTTCTTCTCACTTTCTGAGTATTTGCAAAACTCAATTTCACAAAAGCTCATTTTTCATACATACCACATTGTAAAATGTAGGAGCCAATTGCTGCTCTCTCACAGATGTAAAGACAGATCTAAAATTGCAGTAAAAATGTTTAATGGCTGAGTTTTTTTCATGTACAGACACATCTCATAATAAAACTATAAAGAAGAATTGTCCTGCTGTCCTTTCTAGATACATAGTTTAATTAATACTGGATATATTTAGTTTTCAGAGTCCCTCTCCCACGCACAAAAGCCAAAGTAAAATAGGAATCTTCAGTTGCTATATAATGGGAGGATATTTATAAAAAAAAAAGCTACATTCAGCAAAGCATTGTTTGTTTAGATGGATGAGTTGAGAGATGTAATTAATTCTAACTTTAATATGTACTTGTACATGTACGATTAAGAACCCACACAAATAGCTAAATTAGATTTTTAACTTGACTATGCAGAGTTTGCAGCCAGATTGTTTTGGTAGACATCATAGGCCTGGTTTTACTAGTCTGTTACCTGTACAACTCCTTGGCTCACAACAGCTTTGCATGGTGTAGAAGGGAGGTGATATCTGCATTCCTTTATATGACTAAGTTACTCTGTCATGAACCTAGTGTATACAAATTAAGATGAAGGACAAGATTCTTCATTCCACCCACAAGAAGGAGTAACTCATTTGAACAAAGAAATATTTCAGACGTAGCTTGAAGGGCATTTTGAACTAGCACAGACACGTTCATTTGGTGACAAACACTCCTCTAAGGTCTACACACTTCTACGTGGTCTCCTACGTAGAAGGATTCCAGGTAATTAATTTGGCACACTGGATTTCTTCTTCAGCTTACAAAGTGATGGGAAATGCATGGATGTGACACAAAAAATCTGCCTCTAAAGGAAATAGATCAAAATCCCCAGAGAAAAAAGAAATCTGGCCACTAGATAGTTGTTACATTTGGTGGTTGTTATATTCAAAGCACGGTGCAACTCTCATTGCACAGCAACTAGTTGCATAGTGCAACTAGTCCTTTTTATTTCCTGTTTTGATTTCCCACATCGAAAGAAGAGCTAATGAATGGGCTGTGCTTCCTTCACACTAATAGCATCTGCCTCCACCAACACTTTTTCCACTTACAAAGGTGATCTTTATAATAATACAATTTCCCAGCTTTCTTCCATCATCACTGTGCAGCTCCCAGCAAGACCTATGCCATGGCACTCTGTGGTGACATATGAGATGTGGTAACAGCTCATCTGACATGTTCTTTTTGTTTCAAAGGTAATACCCATTTAAAATATACAGAGGTCAACTTGAGCTTACAAGTTGTCAGTAGCCAGCAAATGAACAGAAACTTATGCTTCAGGTAATTGAGAGGCTTATGCTTTGCAAAAGCATAATTAGTCTGAGACCATTAATATCTACAGCTTGGGAAAATACCTTCAGCCAGCTTTCAGAGAAGGGCATGACTAGCTTCAGTACTGAGGTACCTTTCTGAGGAACAGGGTTTCCACACAACGTTCAAGCCATCCCCACTAAAGCAAGCAGGTGGCTTGGGAGATTTTAATCCACTTGCATTTGTCAGTTGACATTCAAGAATTTTCTCTTTCTTTAAAACCATCAGTCAAAAGTATTTACAGAATCATGATTCATGATTCTATGAATCAAAAGTAGTTACAGATTTAGGAAATTGTCACTAAACAGACATGGCCAGGAACTGGATTTTCCATTTCACAGGAAGCTCCATGCTGCCAATTTTTTCCCCATTTCAACCTAATAAATTCTATTGTTCTGTAGTTGCAATACATTTCAAACAGAGTTCAGATTTCTTTGAATTGTTTTAAATAAAACAATTCACATTTTTAAGTTTTCTAAAAATGGTCAAAACATTCTTTCCTGGACTTTTTTTTTAATGCTTTATCAGTTCTCCTTTGAATAGATTTTCATCAACTTAGCATATTTTTCAAAGCATTTCAATTTTGACAGAAATAATGCTGCATTAACAAAAAGAATGTCTGAACAAGCTACACTAAAGATCCCATCTATTGTATTCATCATATACCTTTCTATTTCTTTCCTTAAGTTTACAGTTCCTAGACAGCCTCATGTGCACTCAGAATAGGAGCATAAAAATGATGGCAGTCATTCTGGAAGGCCTTAGTTCAAGACTTTTTTATGGCTTCAGTGGATATTTCTTTAAAAATATTCTTGGTAGTATTACTTTCGTAGCTATTTATATTTGAATGAAAAATGCCAGGGAAAAAAAATGCCCAGCTGTGCTCGAGTAAATGTTAAAATCCACAGCAGTTTAGAGAGCCACTGCAGAGCAGTGAACCACTGAAAGGAATCACCAAGTAAAAAAGCCTCTTCCCCTCCCTTCAAGTCTTTTCCCTATGAGAGGAGGCTTTTAAAGCTTTCATTACAAAATAGAAGAATTGAAGGTCTTCTGCTTGTGCTAAGCCAAATGTACTGTAAGAGCTACTCTTGAATAGAGGCACACCTCTGATTAGCACTGTAAACTTCAAACCCTTTTTATGTCAGCCTGTACTTTAGTGCATTAGGTTCCATGTCTGTGAGGAGGGTGGCAGTGAAGTTCTTGATGCAGCAAATTTCTTAATTGATAAAATAAATTAATGACAGGAGTCAAACAAAGGAGCTCTAAAATGATCACCAGTTTACATGTATTCACTGTTCCTTAAAAGGACTAGTTGTTTGACTTGTGACTTGTATTTTACCTTGAGGAGTGGCAGACCATTTGTTGACTTGGTCCAGGGACTAAACTTTCAGAATACACTGGAAATCTCTCAATTTACCAGGCTCTGTTAAAAAAAGGTGCATGTACAGCGTTTGTGTAGTATTTTGACAGACTTTTATTTTCTGCTTAAGTGACTCAGTTTCCCCTGGATACATATGGCCCTCTCTTTGTGATGCAGAACTGTAATTGCACAGAGAGAGGATGAGGTCATCAGCTGAGGTGCGATACATTCATTAAACAAGTAATTTCAAATAGCCTTAAATAAATGAAATGTTCTGTAAGTAAAATCAGATTCTCACCTACTTTAAACGTTAGGCTGCCAGGCTAAATGAGAAAAAAAACATAGTATCTGTTAAGAGAAAGAAACATTGATAACAGCCAACAAAATAGCATAGCCATTATACTCAGAAGAGCCAGTAGCCCTCAGACTTTTGTATCCACCAAAGTTTCAGATTCAGGGAAGTTTTTTATGTCTTAACTTCTGCAGGAGAGCTAAGCAATTTTATTGGATCAGAAGGATGAATACGAAAGAATCTGGCAACAAATTTCAAGATCCGGGCACTTAAAGCATTCTGTTTGAGTAAAAGTTTAATACTAACTAAATAAGAGGATATAGCAGTGCAGTGCAAAAAAAGGACAACAAGTTACAGGACTTCTTAACAGAGACTGTCTAGCACAAAGATGCAGGACATTAGTGCCCACCCAGAGGACTGTCTAAAGTAAATCAGTCCGTGCATACATTATCTTTGAAGTCTGTTGGTGACCCCTCTGAAGTCCAGTTTTGGGTAGGTGCAAAAATGTGAAGCTAGAAAGATAATCCCAGATATGAGTGAAGGTGCACCCACAACTTCAAATGCCTGAGCAACTCCAGTCTCATAGATACAACTGACCAGGCTCCTCATGGTCAGCCTGTGGGACAGCTGTGGGGTCAGCACATGGCAGGTCAGAGGGCCTGAGGTGCTTGCACATGTTCCTGAGACCACTCTTCAAGTGCAAAGGCACAGCCAGTGCTTTCTGAATACAGATGTTATTACCCACAGCTGACAAGCAGAAGTGGAACAAAGCATTACTCAGAACTTAATGTCATATAATTTGCCTGGCATAAGCATGAGCAAGAAGACATTGCTCCAAAATGTCAGATACCTCATCTAAAATATTCTTGAAAAACAAAAGCCAGGTATGACAGAGAACCTTTAAGGGAAGAGAAAGGATGGACTGATTTTCCTAAGAACAGGTGGCTGAACTGGTGGCCTGCAGGTCCTGGGCACACAAGACGGTTCTAACCACCTTTTCTGCAGCATTTCTGGAGGAGACAGGGCATGACAGAGGGTGAAAACTGGTACCTCCCTCTGGGTCTGTGCATGTCACCCTGTTAGGAGAGCCCCAGACCTGGCAGCCAGCCTCCAGCACTGAAAAACTGGGACCACCAATGCATGTCCACCCCTCACATACTGCCAAGGGTATCAGACAGTTTTCTCATCTCTCTCACAAGCCTCCTCTGAAGGGTAGCATAGAATATCTGAGTTAGACTTCTGGCTGTAAATCCTCTGGAAGATCCTCCTTCTCTCTGTTGGCTACATACAGAGGGAGTCCTTGGAAATCAAAGTCTTAATTTTGGTGACCAAAATTAGCCACCTAAAGCTAGGGAACATGAAATCCTTATCCTTTCTTCAAGGCATTTCCCTTGGGCAAAGTAGACAAAATTTTAAAGCTTTAAAAAATGTTTTCTGGTAAATCAGTGTTTGAGATTCAGCTAAATACCCTTCCATAATTTCCAAAAACATTGAATGACAAAACCTTCTGTTAATAGGAATGAAAGATACAAGCAACCCAGAATCCCCTGGCTGAGTAAACTACAGCCTCTGGTCACTGCTCGAGTCCTTGTAGTGACACTGTATCTCTTGCAGTGAACATTTTTCTCTGCTGATGTTAGCAAAATACTTACTTAAAGAAAATTATTTATGCTATTCTTTATTATTGGTATCATAGATGTCCCATTCTACGTGGATGCAAGAAAAGGGATTCACCTCTGTTTAGGAGAGGCTATAAGTCAAATAAAGTTTACTAAAAAAATTGAAACTATCATGGTAAGACAGTTTTTTAATACTATCATGGCTCTACCATATTATGCTCCACAGAGGCTATAGAGAGACAGTTGTTGAAAGCAGCTTTGTCTATTGTTAACCAATGAACTTAGCATGGGAGGGATTCCTGTCATAAGGCAGGATATAAGGAAGGAAAAATAAGAGTGTATTTATGTTGTTGTCTTTATTCTGTAATATTCTGTATAATCCAGGTAGCTGATGATGCTATTTCCTTGGCAGCAGAACAAGGAGCTGTTGTAATTAGAAGCAGCTAGACAATTTTCATATGAAATATATAGTATACGTTACAGCTTTCTGAAACACTGCAGCAAAATTCAAGGTTATAACAGAAAACTGTGGAGAAAGCACATACAGATGAAACAAGTAAGAATGGAACTGGACATGCTGATAATTTCTTCAGCTTTCTCATAGGCAAAGAGAATTTCTTCATCTTTCTCATGGGAAAAGTCAGCCAGTGACACTCACTAGTTGTACACATTGCCCTCTGAAGTTGGTGGTGATGTTACGACTCAGAGCCACCGCACGACAAGATTTGAGATTAGCCATGTCTAATCCTGCCATCGGTATAAACTCCCCTGTGAGCAAAGGGCAATGGAAGGCTGGGCCTTCACTGTCTTTATAACAACAACTTTTTTTAATTAACACTTTACACAGCAAAAAAAAGTAGCCACCTGAAAAACATTAATTTCCTGCTGAAATATGGCATATAGAGGAATCAATGGGATATATTTATTTCCTAGCAGTCAGACTTGGCAGATACATCTTCTCTCTTTTGTTTTTTTCTCTTTTGTTCCCTTCCTCTCCCAAAATGAATGCATTTGCAAAATTAGAAAGGGAGAGAGGGCACAGCACATCACTTGACAAGTTCCTCTGTAACTGTGGTGTTAAAATTGAGAAAGACAGTATTTACCGTTGTAAATTTTTTGTTTAAGGATGCAGCTTAGCATAGAATAATGTATCAAATGCAAGAGTTTTTAAAATTTTTATAAATGCATTCCTCTTGATTTTTTAATTGTGGGGCTATGTCAAGGTTTCTTAGGAAGGGTGTATATCACATGTGCTCTAGAAATGGTAACTAGCCAGCTAGATAATGCTACAGAGTAGCGAGAGAGAGACTTTCTCAGTAGCACTAGTCTTTTTAGTCCAGAGCACCACGATCTTTACTAGGAACTGCAAGAGATTAGCTGTCTACTTTGCAGCACTGAAACCAGGTGCCTGGAACTGTCTGGAGTTAGTACCTGCCTTCAGGTTAAAGAGAGGTATTGCAGGATCTGGCTTTACACAATTCAGTCTGGGCAATTCATCCCCAGGTAGTTCAGGTTCATCTTTAAAGTGGTGAATAGACTAGTAATTCACTGCCCAAATGCTCCAAGTTTTTTCAGCAACGTAACATCATAGCCATTCAGTATTTATGGAAAAATACAAACAAACCAACATCAGAAAAAACCTGAAACATAGCATTCTAACTGCAAAGTATCTTCTTGTATAATTAGCATTAACAACCTAGAAATCCAAATTCCCACTTCTGAGTGCAAAAGACCCACAACCAAGCAAGATTACTATCCAGGTTGTTAAACAACATAAGGTTGCCTCTCTGCGAGAATCTCGTCTCCCTGTGCTGGGCTACTACACACTACCCTTGGTTACACAGCGCCGATCCCATAAGCATCTACACGTCCTGCACTTGCAGGTGACACCAAGTGTGGCTCCTGTTAGAGCCCACCTGGCACGCAGCTCTGGGAAGAGACTTAGCAGCATATTTCCAAGGACTTGCGCTGATGGGTGCCACTTGCCAGGATCACGACTGCAGGGTTATAGTTAGCACAGGCAGCACCTGCCAGCTCAAAGTCTGGGCAGCTGGTCAGACACCTAAACCAGTATCTTCAACAAACAGAATACAGGCCTATGTACTTCAATAAACACATTGAAGGAATAAAATATGAATTTCTCAGTAAATTTGATTTTATAAAGTAATTTCTCCACTACTGTAATGCAACTATAGAAAAAATGCTGCAGAGAGTATTTCAAATTGCCACAAGAATTCCTTAAACAGGAATTCAATTTTGTTATTTTATTTTGAGAAATATAATTAATAGGTATAATTAAGGCTTATGCAACTCCTTATTTCCACTTTGCTGAAACTAAAGTAATCATTGTATATACGAAACTATTTAAGATCTAGCCTTCCCTCCCCAAAACCATACAAAATTATTTTATGTCTTTATAAATTACTGCAATTCTGCATCTGTAAACTGTTTTCTGAATTCAGAGAAAGCTACAAATATATTATGTCATCCTTCCTACAGAAAGAATCATGACAGGAAACAGAACTTTTTCCAAGAACTGGATTCATACTTTGGAAGCCTCTTCCATAAGAATGGATGACTATAAATCTCATCACATTCAAAAGACAGTAGAAATCTCTCACTAATATCTCAGTTCTTCAATTAAGGTTTCTAATAAGCTGTTCTAGACACACATGCAATATACATATATGCAGTTTTTTCCTCACTTCTACAGAAAGGAAAATGATGTATGAAGAATTTAAAAACAGCAGGGACAAACACTGAGAGAATATGATAGGTATCATACTACTTGAATAGTACATTTAAGATTGGTCCATTCACTTCTCAGCCAGATCTGCAGCCTGCCCTTCCATACATACCATTGCTCAAAATGTTAACTTTCCTTATGCCAAATGTTTAAATATATATTATCTGACAAATCTATAGATTTCAGCTATTGCAGGAATAATTTTTGAATGAATCTGTTATTATTTCCCCTCTCTTTGTCATCAGTTTTCACAATGTTGTCAATGTAAGCCAGAAACTACAGAATTATCCAGCACAGACGGCACAGCAATAAAAATCTGGACATTTTTCTTGTGAATGTCTGGTTTTGGACCTATTTTCTAAGCATATGGAGCAGAAACCACTACATACTGCTGTATGTATGCTGGGTAACACTCCAGATAGTGATAACTGAGGAATGACTATTACTTGAGTATAATGTTAAGGGTCATTTGACATGAAAGAAATGTCTTAAAAAGGTTATCTAACTTGGCACTGTACTTAGCTCATTCTACTTCATCTGGTACAGTAAGAAATCCATCTGCGGTTTTTAGATATCTTCAATGTTGAGGCTCAAGGTGGTGATCTCAAGGATGAAACATCTGAATCTTTCTTCCAGTCAGCTGAAAGGAAGGTGGGGGTTTAACTTATTGGAACTGAACTTTTATACAAGATGGACTTGGACTATAGAAATTAAATTCTACGCTCCTAAAAGAAAAATACGTCTTACTATATGAATGAGCATGTATTACTATTATTTTGGAATGAGGGAGAAAGAAAAAAAGAGGTTTCAGAAATCATTTTAAGCCAGCAAGTCACAGCAGTTATCACACAAAGACAACACAGCTAGTGCAGCACTGTCAAGAAATAGCCAAGTTAATTTTAAGCTGGCTGGTCAAGTATGAGAAGTTTATATTAGAAGGCTATCCATGGCAGCAAGGAACCGAGTGTTAACCAGCTTACCTGCTGAGAGTCAATTACTCCATATCAAACTCTTGTATTGTCACTTCTGATACCTCAATGGCTAAATTAAAGCTAGTTCAAGTATTGATAAATCCCATTTATTATTTCTAAATATTTTTTTAACAACAGTTTTTGATATGGTAATGCATCTTCACAGTGACAATTCCTACGCATTCTCTCTCATTTTAAAAAGTAAATGGGGATTAGCCCAGACTTGAAAAGGTCCCTCAAATTAGGAGGTATCAATTGCTGCAAATCAAGAGGCATTTGAAATGCAGTTCTAGGAAAATCAGATTATTCAGTCTTTCAAGTGGCAAATTAATTTTTTGAAGGAATTGTTATGAAATTTCTTATATAATATTTGCATATATACAGCTTCCTTATATTTTTAAATTATTTCTGATTGATTCCTGATGTTAGAATAATTTAGTTTATTGTGTAGCTATCAGATGATACTTTTTTTTTTAAATCTAAGAGAACTCAGAACCATTTGTAAGTCATGGGGTATCTAAATTTTTTTTCCAGCTGTCCAGCTCAAATAAATCTGGACTTTCTCTGAAAGAATAATTGTCACATTGTTGTGTTTCTATAGCATTAAGCACAACTGTACTCTAAGAATGTCTGGCAACAATTGCAGCAGTGCTATTGAACACAAATTATATTATAAAAAATGACAACCTTCCAAATCAGACATTATCAATAACTGGAAAAGAAAATTTTAAGAAACATAAAACTTTTTAAGAATCATCTTCTAGATTCTTTCTGTGTACCAGAACGGTTGCAGTTTTTCTTGTGCAGTTAAAACTGAGCACACAACTACTGCTTACTATTCTTCTATTCTAATGTATGTCATTTAACATACCTCACATAAGGTCAATGAAGTTTTTGGTTATGATTTTTGCAAGTGCTGAGTACCTGCCATTCCTCTGAAACACAAATTTCTGATCACATGAGACTTCTAAAGAGTGAGTCTGTGACATCTGATACAAAACTTGCTATAGGCTGTAGACACAGTAGTGGTATAAACAAGGTAGAACTGTTCCTAAAACACTAAACCCTAAAATAAAGCAAGAGCAGGAGTAGAGACATCCTGGTGAATCAGGCAGGATGCCTGGAAATGCTCTCGGAGTACTCCAGATCAGACATGAATACCTGCAGCATTCAACAGGTCTCATGCTCCCTGAAATAAATCCTGGCCAGTTTCACAGCTCTTCCAGAAAGCCAGCTTCCACTACGAAGTACTTGCTGTCAAATTAGTTGCCCCTTGAGGAATCAAATTATATGCAACAAAATCTATATTTAAACCCTTGCTGCTACATAATCAGGCTATTAACACCATCCACTTGCACATTCTTTGAGATCTGGGACAATTCCACAATTACTACACTCTGGCTGGTGTTAGATTTCGGAGTAATTTACTCTGTATTAATTACATCATGTGAGAGTATGGTATGACTAACCTCTTACTAACATTACCCATAGTACATAATACACACATAGGGCCTCAGTGACAGATTATTTTTTTTTTATGCCATATTCTGGCTGACAACTGATAGTGCTAGAATTCAGTGATTTCTAAGCTAGTGAAGGAAATAGCAGCTAGTTTACAGTTACCATTATCTTCAGCTTTAAGCACTCAAGATAAAGAACATTATATAAAATCTCATTATGACACTGCCTCCCCCTACATTTCAGTTTCGTTCCTTTTATTATTTATTCCACTCTGCCTGTGCTGTATGTGCCTCCTTCTCTTCTGCAGGTGACAATAAGAACATGAAGAAGGACTAGGAATGACATGTAATATATAGTATATAAAAAGGTGAGCTTGAAGGTACCAGGCCTAAAATGGCTCTTCACCGGTGTCTTACACATCCTTGCTTCTTGCCATATTTTAAGCAGCAAATGCAAGCACTTAATAGTTTTTCAGCTCCCAACCAGTGAATTTAATAAGAGTGCTGGAGTCCCTTAATTTGATTTGCTGAGATGGTGTGAAGAAGAAACGCTAAAAAAAGGAAAAGTGTAATGACTTTTTCCTCCCTGTGCCACTTTCATATCAACATGTCCTTACCTGTAAAAGGTTTCAATATTCATGTCATATTTTAATAATCAAAGGAACTCTTTACACCATCAATGATTTCTTATTAAGATGCAAATCAAGAATAATCTCTGATCTTCTAGCAGAGCCTGAAAACACTTTCTTAATTAGTCAGGCTCCATCTAACATCTGAGAAGACTTCCTTCATCACAGGAAAACTGATTTTAAAATTATCTTCTGAATTCACATTTGTGGTCAGCAATCAGGGTCTAGAATTGTATATAAGCCATCAAAATCATATGATAATTTTTAATTGTCACTAAAAATCAGCATACATTCTCCTTAACAACAGAAAGTGTGAATGCTTTGGTTTAGTTGTTTAATCAGTATTTCACAAACTGGTTCTGACACCTGAATTCCTTTAGATGCTAAAATGAAATGTCCCATGCTAGACAAGCAGAACAGTATTTCACTGACTCAAGTCAGATTTAACTGCTCATTAGGCAAGTTTTTCTTCATGCTTTCTCTCTTACCACTTTTTGCAGTATCTCCCTTCATCTTTTAAATATATACCTTAGAAAATATAAGTCTATAAAACATCTATGGTGATTACATGATTACAACATCTCACCTGTTGCTGTCATCATATGGTCCATTAATTAACCTTCAAAGCGCTTTGTTGCTATCTCAGCTGGAGTAATAAAATCCTTGAGACAAGCACCATGGCTTGCCTTCATTTTTAGAGAGCTTGCTTTCCTCACAACCAATAACAAGTTAATAATAAATTACTAATATTTGCTTCTTTCAGAAGTTATATTGAGCAGAACTTTGCTAAAGCCAACAGATGTCTAAGTTCAAGCTGGAGGAGAACTGTATCGCATGGTAGCAGCTTTATGATTTCCTTCGTGCATTTTGGGAGGCTGACCAGTCATGCTGTAGTTATGGGCATATTGGGAAAACCGAAAGAAGGTAAACCAGGTGTGTTTTCTACCCACATTCAAAAGAGCAAATGCTCTGAAGAGGCTGAACATATACGCTGGTCCTGATTCAACTGATTTAACTTCCATACCAAATTTTGCATTTCCCCAACTTCAGCAGGACTGCTCAGTATCTTAATTTAAAATTTGAGCCTGAGGAGATTTGTTTAAGCACCTAATCCAGCTAACTACATGTTGTGGTTTAACCCCAGCCAGCAACTAAGCACCACGCAGCTGCTCACTCACTCCCCCCTCCCCCAGTGGGATGAGGGAGAAAATTGGGAAAAGAAGTAAAACTCATGGGTTGAGATAAGAACGGTTTAATAGAACAGAAAAGAAGAAACTATTATGATAATGATAACACTAATAAAATGACAACAGTAATGATAAAAGGATTGGAATGTACAAATGATGCGCAGTGCAATTGCTCACCACCTGCCGACCGACACCCAGCTAGTCCCCGAGCGGCGATTCCCCGCCCCCACTCTCCCCAGTTCCTATACTAAATGTGACGTCCCATGGTATGGAATACCCCGTTGGCCAGTTTGGGTCAGGTGCCCTGGCTGTGTCCTGTGCCAACTTCTTGTGCCCCTCCAGCTTTCTCGCTGGCTGGGCTTGAGAAGCTGAAAAATCCTTTAGTCTAAACACTACTCAGCAACAACTGAAAACATCAGTGTTATCAACACTCTTCGCATACTGAACTCAAAACATAGCACTGTACCAGCTACTAGGAAGACAGTTAACTCCATCCCAGCTGAAACCAGGACACTGCACTAATGTGAAGAATTTACACAAGCTAGCTCTCTACATTTGCATCTCCCCAAGGCAGTATTCCAATGGCACCATAGTGTAAGAGTATACGGCATTACTGGAGCATTGTCTCACAAATCTGACATGTTCAATCTTTTGAATAATTAAGGAAAAAAAAGAACATAATTATAGGTCAATAACCACCTGACTAAAGCTTAATTCAGAACAACAATCTCCATCTACATTTTAGTGAATTTTATTTCTATACTCCAGATTTCCAAAAGGTAACAGATTGTAAGCTGGCCAGAACAGTGCTCCATCAGCTCTGTTGACCACCCAAGTGCCAGAAGGTCAATTTTCCTTGTTATTGCTGGCAGTCAAGTTTTCATTCAAATTCCTTCACCAGCAGCTAAAAAGTCTGCTTCTCTTACAACAGAGAATAGAGGTGTCCCCGACCTCAACCCTTCCCCAGAATGAGCTAACTCTGGCACCTCCGCTTCTCCCAGGCAGGGCTGCAGCGGTGCCCAGGCAGAGGGGTGATGCCTTACCCCGGATGGTGTTTATCAGACCAGAGGCAAAGCACGGCTCGAACAGTGCAAGTCCTCCAGAAAAGGCAGCGAAGAGTGTGTCAGGTCCTGCTGCGCTTACCAAGCCCTTGCTTTGCTTCCCCGAGACTGTGGATGCTGCCTGGGCCACGTCCCTACCTCAGACCATGTTCTGCCCAGGCTCACCTCCGTTCTTGATCAGGTCAAACCTTGGGCTTCTCAGTAACCACGAACCTGCTAAATTTTTTTTTTTTTTTTGGGGGGGGGGGATGGGCGGATTTATTTTGTTGTTGTTGGTTTTGGATTTTGTTTTATTCTGTTCGAGGTTGTTTATTTATTTTTGTTGCTGGGGCTGCGAAGACTTCTGAAAAGACTACTTGCAATTTCTTCTCTGCCAACTCTTGTTCAGATCTCCGTAGCCTTCAAAAATCTGCACGGTGTCCCACAGGGTCACGTTGAGGGCTCTAAAATAGGTGCTCTTAATTATACCTAACCTTTTTCTTCTCTTTTTTTTTTTGTTTAATTATACCTGATTTGAAATGCACGCTCCATTGCCGTGCTTGGCTACCTTGCAGACAAGGCAGAGCAGGGGTGGCAGGACCGGCTGCCTTTTCTTCCCACTCAGTGACTCTCCACAAGGTCCACGTCAAGACGTGACCGGTTTCGCTTCCCACGCGCGGTTCTGAATTGACGGCGGACACAGCTACAGCCCAGCCCCGCCGCCCATCGCAGCCCTCCTCCCGGCCGCGGGAGGGGAACGGCGGCCACGTCAGCCCCAGCGGGCGGGAGGCGATCCCCGGCCGCCAGGCAGGCCTCCAGGCCGGGCAGCCCCACGGGCGGCGGCGGGCGGCCCCTCCGGGCCCCTCCGGCTCCTCTCACGTACCGCGCGCCAGCCCTGCGCCCGCCCACGCCCCTCACGGACGCGGCGCGGCGGCGCCACCTGCTGGGCGCGCCGCGGGCACCGCCCCGCCGCCGGCGGGTCCGGGCGGAGCTGAGCCGCGGCGGGTCCGCGGCTGGCGCCGGCAGCGGCTGGGCCCACTCCGCCGGCAGCTGCCGCTGCCCGCCCCGCTGCGCTTCTGAGGCGGGCCGCTGCCCTGTGCCGGGCGGGCGCCGGCCGCGCTTGTAGCCGCTGCGCGGTGGCGGCACCGCCACGGGGCACCCCGGCACGCTCGGCTGAGGGAAGGGCGTCCCCGCCGCCCTCCTCCTGCTCCTTCCTGCCCGAGACACCCTGCTGCGCGCCCGCACCAGGCATCCCGCCTGGCCGCAGCCTCCCCGGGCCGGCCGGCTGGCCGAGGGTGGGGCCCGGCCCTGGCTGTTTACGGGTACAGCCATGGGAAAAGGCCGCTTGTGGGAAAGCACAGTTAGAGGCAGTCCACGACGGTCAAGTTACGCCATTTTCTGCGGAGCAGGGGGACAACTTCATTAAGTGGCTGGTTGTGTTGGTACCTTTACGCTTCCAGTCAGGTCAGTACGATTTAAGACTCGCAAAGGACAGTCACTGCTGGTTCAGCCGAGCACATGGTTGGGGTTTTTTGGGGAAGCGGTCACCTACCTGTTGCCCACCTTAACATTTTCCAGGAAGTTGAGACCCTTGAGCACCAAATATAGTTGATTCCATTAGGTCAATCCACCTGTTGTGGAGGTGAAATACTTTGCTACTACAGATTTAAGGCTTTCATAAGTCAAATAAGATTCACAGATTTACAGCCAGCCTTACGGATCCTGAGGGCGAACGTGACCGATGATCAGCTTGTTTTGGGCGAAAACGTCCAGAACCTGGAGGGAAGGAGGGGGCAACAGTTCAGCCCATGCCCTGCTGCCCTCACACGGGGCTGCCATTACCAACGACCCTGCTGCAGCTTCTTGCCAGCCCAGCAACTGGGGACAAACATTGCCAGTAGCTGGGCAAGGAAGGGTGAGGAAGAAGGCAAGGAAGACAGAGCTGAAAACTTTTCTTGTGACTGTAGCAGTCTAGGGTTGCCCACTACGCTCCTGTCCAGGCATGGCCCTGGCACTACCTATTAGGAACAAGAGTCCTGCCATCAGTATTGCTGCAGCACAAAGGTAAGCCCTGGGTGTCTTGTTGTACCCCGTCAGTGACCTGCATGAGCTACCCTGCAGTGGCTACAGTGCATCCCCAGCTTTTGATCCTCTGAAGAACACACCCCTCTGGGTCTCACTCCAGTTATTTCCTCAGAAAACCAGTTTTCATTTGAGGTAACTGAAAGACTGAATTTCTGCTTGGTATGGGGAATCCCGAGTAAGCTGCTGTTCTTCCTGTACAGGCAAGCAAAACAAAGCTTTGGTTTCATTTATCTGTATGCATCTTCAGCAAAGTTTTCTCTGTGCAGGCTTAGCATATACTCACTGATACAGTTTTTCTTTCTTTCTTGGACCTTTCCAGATCCACAGTTATTCTCATGGCCCTTCTCTGAGGCATTTCCAAATTTTTCAGCATCTCTTCTGAAGCACTCATGTCAGAATTGGACATGGTATTCAACAGTGATCTCACCACTAGTGCTGAGAAAACAAAACAAACCAACCAAAAAAGACCCCATATCACCTGCTGAGTCACATCTCTTTCTTAGGACAGTAGAGTGAGGTTGCCTGCCTGCTCACAGGACAATTATACTGTCTGTCAATTTTCAGCTTTCTGACCAGAAAAAAAAGATTGCCTTTCATAATGCTAGACCTATTTAGTTCCAGAAAAGGGCCCTTTCTTCTAAATAAAACCTTACCTATAGCATTGGTATAGGAAGTCCAGGCCCTTTTCTCACATTGACCTATATATACTGCCCTCTACCTGAATTCAGGTTTTTATCCCTAATTCACAGAATTACAGACAGCTTGCAGGTGTGCCCAATCTTCTTCAATAGCTTCTTAACCCTTTTCTCCCCTGAGATGGTAGCAGCTATTAAAGGCTACACTCATTCTGACAGTGATTTTTTTTTGAAAGTTAAACCATAGTGTAGGTGTGAGATGAACACATTGCAGAAGACTGTTTCATGAGCAGTTCTTTTTCCAACCAATCTGGTGATCTAGTGTTTGGCTGACCAGATTAAATTTTCATGGCTAATCTAAGACTACAGTGAGCTTGCTGAGCATACCCATCTTGTAACTCTTGTCCACCTTCCTTAGCGTGTGGTACCTGGAATTTTGTGATGAAACCTACCAGCTAGTGTAACTCCTGTTTGGACTAACACAAATTAGCTCCTCATTTTCAGCTATACAGTTGGTCACAAGAAAGGATCTAGTTCAGTATAATCATAACTAAGGAAAGAAGCAACACCATTTAGTAAATAGACTGTTTTCAAAGGCCAAGCTAGAAATATTTATACATTGTTCTGAAAAAACCCCTGTATCCAAACTATTGGGCAATAGCAGGGTATTCACGTGATGAAATGGAAAGTGAGCCTGTGGATTTGTACATACACATGCGTATGTAGCAGGCCAATGGTAAAGAAGTGTCGTCCTTTGGAAACTTAGAAGAATCATGCCCATTTTTATGAAGCCCAAAGTCATACCTTAGAGGAACGAGTTTTCTACTTTGACAGGAAAATAGGCTAGAAGATCACTTCTTTCTTCCTTTCAGTTTAGTGGCAAAAATTTAGCAAGAAGCCCTTCCAGCACTTTGTATTTCTACGAATGCCAAAATACAAAATGTGCTGGAGAATCCAAGTGTTGCCTTGCTTATAAGCAGGAATGATCTAGCCTAAGTACTGTTTAAAAAGAACTGAAAAACACAGAAAGGAAGGCAGACAAAAGGCGAAGGTAATAATGAAAAATTTATCCTAGGGGCATGCATCTTCAGGAATTGGAATTATTTATTTCTCCTCTGGATAAGAAACTATACTATGCTATTTTATCTTTGCCATTCTCTTAAGCTCTTTGACAGATGTCATACTTTAAGGAAAATCATCAACAGTTTCAATTATTTATGAATGCTACAGAAAAACTGATCAAACAAGACATGGAAGGCAGGCAGTAGGTTGAAAAGCGTAGAACTGTAATAATTAGAGATAGGTTAGTGCTTCAGATTTTTTTTAAATGAGAAGGATTTTTCTTGACAAGTATAAAAGCATGTCACTACACAGTGGAGAGGCTAAACCAGGAGCTATCAAATTCCTGATAATAAACATCATTTAAAGTAACTTCATAAAAATCTTCATTTAACAACAGTCTGATTCAACTTCCTGGTTGGGAAAAAAACCCACACTGATAGTAGAGCTCACATTTTTTTACAGTGCCCTAAAACTGATGTAATCAGTCATTTGAGAAGAAGACACCTAATAAGGGTGCCATAAATGGAAAGAGGGTTTTTGAGTTGGGTCATTTCTCAGAACTGATTTAGAGCCTACATAACTCAGCCTATTCAAAATGAAACAAACAAACAAAACCCAGACCCAGTGGTAGGGATCTCTGGCAGAAGCAGCAGATCAAGGTGAGAACAAGCAGTTGTGTTGGGGGATGGTGTCAACAAATTATCAATTCAGCTCGTCTGTAACCAGAATAGTTCCTCTGACCATACCCGTAGTCCTTATCTCCTACTCCATCATATTGCCTGTACATGACTTCTTTAATTGAAGTAATGTATCTTTTGGGTTACTTTCCTTGTGTTAATACATGATGAAAGACTTAACAGTCAAGTGAGAGAGGAGAAAGAAAGAGGCGGCTGTTACACTTTGCATTCACCTTCCTAATACATGACTGGAAGAATCTGGAGGCACGTCTCAGGCAAACATCAAAACAGCTATTACACAAATATGTTAGAACATCAAAGCGAAAGCTCTTGTGTGCCCTGGTTGATTTCCATTGCAAATACAAAACTAACTCATTTATTTTTCCAGTTTGTGCTCATGATTATTTTAATTTAACATGTTTGTCTGGAGGCAGCCATCATGTTGATGCCACGGTGCTGTGTCACAAGCTGCGGCCTGAGACACCCCAGCTGGACATCTCAGTATCAAGAGAATTTATTCATGCCTCATACAAAATGTATTGTACAGGAAAGCTTGCAGTGGTATTTTGCAAAATAGCAAAACCTATTACTCTGGAATGTTACAGATATTTTAAGAATCCCATATGGGCTTATCTAGTCTACTTTTTCTGCAGATGGTCAGAATATACCTTAGTGGCAGATAGAAAAGTCTCAGGATGCACTTACTGGTATCAAGAGCGTATTTTCTGCAGATCCAGTTGTCCTTCTGCTTGAGAAAAGCTAAAGGGAAGCTGCTGGGTTAGTGGAACTGCCACTGGTGCCAAGGTTGACATCTAACTGAAATTTTATTATAAGGTCAGTTACAGGTCTATCGTAGAGCAACAATTATACTGAATTTTGAAGAGGAGGTGTCAGCTGTAATTGTGAAGAACCATGCAAATATACCCTGGAGCCACACAGGAGAAAAAAAAAAAAGTCCTAGCTTTATAACCAGTGAATTTAACTTCAAACGTTGGCTGTTGCAGGCATCTCACAGGTTCATGGAAAGCAGGAGTGGAAGGGACCTTAAGAACAGGTTACAGTTGGCAAGTTTTCTTAATGGTTATCCTAAATTTATCTTGCTGCAATTTCATTAAACTTTTGTCCTGTTTGTCAGGGAACAGTGTCAGTGGGGCTGCTCCCCAAGGGAGGATGAGCCAGGAGCCAAGGGTGACTCCAGCACAGGCAATGCCCTCACTGATCAGGGTTCAGCCTCGCACACAGCATGTAAGCGGGGCCGGCAGAGCCAGGGGCTGGTAACAGCATCTGTCAGCAGCCCCAGACACAAGAGAGGGCATAAACCAGGGCCAGGTCCATCCAGGGGCAGCACAAGATGAGACAGGAGACAAGGCTGAAGACACAGTTGGAGACAGGGTGACGACATGAACCTGAGGTCCATCTGGGAAGCCCTGTCAGAGAACCAGGGCAGGGGAAGTCGGGGGCATCCCGGGTGAGGCTGGTCAGGGCAATTAAGACCTACTGCTGACAGCATACTGACAGTATTCACAGTGGACATGGTGATCAGTTATACTCTTCTATTCTGTGGAAGGTGCATCTGCTGTTTTTATCCTTTCCTTTGAAGTTGCACTCTTGTGCTTATGGAAAGCAAAAAAAAAAAAAAAA
Source organism: Haliaeetus albicilla (assembly GCF_947461875.1). Taxonomy (NCBI): domain Eukaryota; kingdom Metazoa; phylum Chordata; class Aves; order Accipitriformes; family Accipitridae; genus Haliaeetus; species Haliaeetus albicilla. The sequence continues at coordinate 24,666,174 of NC_091488.1, forward strand.
AGAAAGTGAAAATGTACTTTAAAAAGGTGTATAAAATCATCCACTCAGTTCTTGTGTTTGGTGGTGTTCTGTCTCAATACAAGCCTGTGGAAGGATCTTGCTTCTTTGTTGTTTTTATTGTTCTGAGGTAGGGGGTTTTTGTCTCTTGGCAAGAATGAGAAATAAACTGTCTTTTTTTTTTGCTTGAACCACTGCACTCTAAATTCAGATATATGAACATGTTCAGAAAGCAGTCCATGAGAACTGTGCATAGGTTGCAGTGTTATTTCTTTTATCAAAATAATTGTATAAAGACTACTTTTTTTCCAGAAGGCATTACCAAACAATTTGGGTCTTCAGTATGGGAAAATCAGGAAAAGTGTAACAACATGACTACAACTGGCCGCAGTTTCAGGTAAGATGGTTGAAAACCCAGACCTCCGTCATCTCCTTCAGTTTATGCATCCAACTATTGTAGCATTAGAATTGTCAGTACTGTCTCTGAGCAGTAGGTCATCCTCCATGTTTTTGATATATTCTGGGACCAACTGTTTTTTTATTTGCTCAACACTATTAAATGGTCATACAAAAACCATAGGCTGAAAGCTGATAATTGCCTCCCGTCATCTTCCCAAGCTACCAGTTGTTCAGCTTTTCTTCTAAACATTATCTATTAAAGATTTAAGAGAGGATGGAAGAACTCTCTAAAGGCTGAAAATGTGAATGCAGTTATAACATGTCAAACTGAATAGCAAAATGAATAATATATAGGTTATACATATATTTTTTTCCATATATTGTAATTAAATGAAAGACCCCAGAGTTTCTAGTTTGCAGTATGTTTTCTTGGAATTTCTGTTCTGCTTTCAAAGCGTACACAGAGCTATACCTATACCCACTGTGGGATATTTCACACACATTGTGTGAACAGTGCAAACACTGAGTTATTTAAGAAGAAAGTATTTTGACAAGGAATAGCTGTGTACAGAGAAAATGCACATACTTGAGAAGCAGATCCATTTACAGTGCTAAAGCTTCACATACTTGACTATTTCCCACATTTTCTGCCATATGTTTTATTAAACCAGGAACTTTTGAACCTTTGTCCCTGTAGGGAATTTAATTTAATCAAGGCTCATTCACAGGAGTGACAGATACTATATCTTGTCTCAAAGTGCGGTCTAATTCTGCCTTGATGCTGCTGCATAATGGATGCATACTCTACACATACATTCCAGAGTGTATTTTTTAGCTAATATACTGTTCCAGCACTGTAAAAAAATCATCTGAAAATTGAAATGTGTGTCAGTCAAATGGTAGGGATTAATAAAAATTGCTGCCTGCATGAAAAACCTAAACTAGGTTTCTAGCAAGAAGATATTTTATTAGCAGAAATAAGAAGTTCTTTTCTGAATTCATTCTCACATGATAAATTAACTTCTCTTACATTACAGACATTAAATCATTCAAAGTTACCTTAACACAGTTCTCAGCATCTGTGCCCTTGCTGAGATTCCTTCAGTGCCCAGCAGCAGGACCACTCAGCTAGCTGGAAATTAAAATGAGTTATTTATATAAAACTACTGAGCCACCTTTGAACTGATTAAAAGTTCCGTTGTACACTGACTGCATAAGGGATTGTCTGAGATTATTTGCTTTGTAAACCACTCACCTCCTGTAGTTTCTATCTCATAACATTTAAGACCGATGACATTTTGCAGTGACACTTTTCAAGCCCAGATTCCTTACCTATGCATTTCTTTAAGGTTTTCTTTTTTAAGACAAAGCATTTATATGTTGCCCAAAGCACTCATATCATTGAAGTTTTCTGCATCCCTATAACTAAGGGAAAAAAGAAGACGGAAAAGTTTGATTGCGGAAGTTTGATCTTCATCAACTGAGGGGGGCAGGAAGGGGGATGGATGGATGGATGGGACGGGATGCATTTCCTCATTTGTTGCCAGAGACTGAACTTCGGGTTTGCTTCATTTGTCAGCAGATGATCTTAGACCATTGTGATTCTGTTTTTTTTACAAAATAATTGAGTAATCAAACTATTAATGGGGCATCTTCAGAAAACCATTCATAAGGCACTAATTTTCTTTACATATTGCAAGCGGTTAATGTACATGATGATCTGACAATCTGTCAGAATTGTCTGATGCATGAAACTTTTTCTCTTTGTATATACTTCATCTTGGCCAAACTGCATTATTTGTTAATAATACTACTGTACTATCTCAGGACCCTGTTGTATATGAAGACTGGAATGCAGTTTAATGAGAAAACAACCAAAAGAAAAGCATTTCCTTTCCCAGTCTCACTATAAAAAATAAATTATAAATGTTTATGAACAGTCAGACTAACAAGAGCAAAGAATGAACATAAAGCTGGTCAGCATGGTTACCAGTGATCTGATGCTTCAAGCCAAACAGATTTGACTGTCTGCTTTGCAAAAAACTCATGCTGCTTTCTTTTAAAAGCTAGAGGAAAATTTCCTGTAACTATAACCTTTATAAGTCCTCTCAGCGGGGGGCTGGAAGTCAAGAGCGTAAGACCTGGCAGGGGACGATTGTCCATATTACTCCCAGTTCTACCTACAATAATTTGGAATAATCCAGCTTTGCTTTAGAAGCACATAAATTACTGGATGGGACACCCCAGAAAGCAAGTCCTCCCAGCACGAAGTATGGAAGCACGTGTTCAAACCATTCAATATTTTTTGCACTTACTCTGAGCAACTGAACTAGAACTGTCTTATGAAGATTAAAACCAACTAAAACATACATGACTGACCAAAAATTACTTGTGTAGAGGTATAACTATAGGCTGCAAGTATCAAGGAAAGACGCTGTTCAGCATGGTCAAAGGGGCAATCTGAATAAAGAGGTGATATATGTTACTTAGGAATTCTGCTTTACTAATAAACTAACCTTCATCACTAGAATTTTTGCAAATGCTGTGATGTAAAGCACTACATAGTTTTAAGAATTACATTAATATGTGTGAAATTTTATATGCTTTATATATTTTTTCTGAGTTTATGGGTCTATTGGGATAAATAAGGTTTTATTAACTCTTGGATACTAGATCAAATACTTAAAGGATCTGCAAAAGTTAAGGTAAAGAAGGTTATGGCAACACTAGCCTGTCCTGTTTTTGAGGAGAAAGTGAACTGTGATAGGAGTGATGAGAGGCACATGGGTGTCATCATTAGCAAATCTACCACTGAACTCCTACAACGAGTTCTCCTTCATACTGAAGACTGATTTTTCTCTTTCTAGGCCTCAGTCTAGGAGTGTTTGTAGAAAAGCTGTCATTCCAGGAGATGATGGTGAGAGCAATCCAATGGGTGAAAACAGAGTGTGAGGGAATGGTTTCTGGATTGGTTACCTCTGTGATTCTAGGGCACCAGCAGTCAAAGCTGAGATAATGGTTATCCTTCACCTGGGGAAAACCTTACTAAGAAGCTGAAAAAGAGACCAGAAATCAACTTTGCTGTCTCTGGATGACTCTGTCCACTGTGCTTCTAATGCTTTTTGTGACAACACTGGTTTCACAGCTTGCCCATTCTTATTGAAACCTCTGGCACCATGTAACAAGCAGTCCCAAAGCACCAAATGCAGGCTTCACTTTATGCTGTAATCTAATTTACCTTCTTTTTAGCGGTCAAGTCTTCAGAGAATCTATGGGAAAAGCTCTCGAAATCTCTTAGAAGCACAGCACAATTATTCTTCACTAGGCTTCAAAAAATTCAAGATACATTTTCTACAATTTATTCAAAGCATTTGAGATATTTTTTTTTCCTCCCTGCCCACATAAGTTAGGTGTACCTTCCATTCCTAATGAAGTATTAAGCTGGGCATAAGCTTAGTGGATTAAGCTAATGATGAGGCAATAATAATTGCTCTTATTCCTACTTTGCATGGGGAGATGAAGCCTGCTAGAGTGTATAGTATTTTTGCAAATGCTTGAGGGACAGAAAACTCATGAGTTGAAAACTCAGTGAGAAGCCATGGGGATGGTAGTGCACTTTGTTGCCAACTAAAAATTTATTTGAGAAGACTCATGTAATTTAAGATAGGTTTCCATTTTCTCACTGGATGAATTTAACACTAATGAGAATTTTCATGACAACAAATGAGACTGAACACAGGTTACTGCCAGAGTCCCGCGTCTCTGCACACCCACCCAGAAATGCCATCTGCTAGAATACAAGAAAAAAAAGATTGCAAAATATTAGGAATATAGTTGAAGGAAAATCATGTGAAGATTGTATTTATAACTTCGTGGTTTTTATCATTGATGTTATTTAATCATCTTCATCTTTAGTAGAAAAATTCTGGTTTACACTTATTTTGTCTTTTCATTTTTAGGTTTTCATATAGTTCTGCTCAGATTAGCAATTACAAATAGCTAGCCTGGAAGGAAATGAAAGGGGAGATGGCACAGGTATAATACTGGAAAGCAAACATGTAGGAATACTGTTGAAGATTATGTCTCCTAGTACTTCAGCATTTGAGGTGAGGAGGAGAAGAGAGTGCTGTGGAAATTACATCTTCCTACTCCATTTTTCTAACCAAACTGTGCCCTCCAACCACTAAAACATCCTCCACGCTGCAATTCAGTCTTAGTTTACTCACAAAACATTTGAATGTAATGAATAAGGAGAGACATTTTAGTAAGCGTGATTGACGCACACAGACAGATCTTGCTGCCTGCCAAATTCACTTCATGCCCTGTAACTCAGAAGTGGCCAGAGATGCGTGGTGGAGAATAAAGTCTCCATATGAAAAATTTTCACAGGCACAGAACTACCAGCTCCAGACATTTGGAAATCACAGCTCAGGCCTCAAAATAGTGCCATGGGGCTTTAAAAAGTATGAAATGTACTTAGAGTAATACATTCTGTATTTTTGCATTTATGTTCTGGATTTGGAGACTCCTCCTTGTTTCTTCTTTCTTATTTTTGTTTCTTTCTTATTTTTCCTTAAATGAAAGCTGACATTCTTTTGAAATTTTATGGTCTAGCAGCTGGTCTCTATGAACACTTTCAGAAACTGCAAGGCTTGGGATAAAGTTGCAAGAGTTGGCAGTATATCTGGCACAATAAAGCCTGGGTCCTGCACAGGAAATTCCCTATCAGGTGTGAGATCGCTAGAAGACTGGTAACAGGAATATCAGACCAAGATGAAATATGTCAGAGAAAAATAAGGGAGCAGCTGAACTGAACTGCTTTGGCTCCTGTTACTGACACGAGCACGAGTTCTGTCTCCTGAACCCTGTAAGTCACAGAGGGCTTTGCCAGGGGGGAGAGCCTTCCTCTACTATATCAGGCTTTTGCCATCTGTCTTGATATCTCTTTTCTCCATCTCTGTGCAGTCCAAACAGGAAGGGAGAATGTAAAAGCCATTGACACGTTATTAAATGAAAAATGTTCAGGAGAGGTCAGGAACAAAATCTCAGGGCTGGTTAAAGTTGCTTGACTGCTGCCTGTGTAGCAAATAAGGCGACCATACAAAGGTCACTGTGTCTCATCCTATTACATCAGTGCCCTTTCAAAGTACATTGTGTCCCTTCAAGTTGTGTCACATCATGAGCTGGTCGAGTGCTTCATTGTGATTGATATTCATAGCTAATTTAACTTTCTGCTACTGGTACATTATTTGTCAAAGGATTCTGTTCCTGGAAGCACATTTGTTAGTTGCAAGAGTGTCTGAGAAATTTGTAGATGCTCCATTTGATCATTCATGTTGTTAGCAGAGTCACATAAAACAAGTGATTCCTGCTCCTTCTTGATCAGATGACACTTTTTTTAATAGCAGAAGAATAAGATTACTGAAGCATGTATATATTTGTTCATTCCTAAATAGCTGTAATCTCCTAAAAAAAAAAAAAGCGTGAGTAAAAAGAGCCAAAAACTTTGTCAAAGCAGCTGATGAGCATGAACTTCGAGGATTTAAAATACTGACTGTACTTTCAGTACATGCTTGTAAGCTGGTGTATTTTTGCATTACAAAACTGGTTAAAAGTCAAATCCCTTCAATGCTATCTTAAGAGTAAACCTCAGAATTCTCCGCTAGAGGACTCTCTCTTCTTTTAGATGACTCGCTCAGCTCAAATAAGGAATACAGGACCACGTCCTTTGGTCCTAGCTATCGAGTGGTTAGTTCATAAAAATGTGTGAATGAGGTTAATGCTGAGGAACTTGTGTGAAGCCTCAAATGTTCAGCCTTTGGCTTAGAATGGAAAAAGATTTTTAAAGCAGCATCCAAATCAATTAACCAAGCTGTGAAATTGAACCGTAGTGCATGGAAAATCTCACTCTGTCTCGACACATGCGTAATATTTTATACATACTGTTGCACTCTCAAAAATATCTTCACTTCTTTCTACCATTCACACTCAAAAATTAATCAAACATGATTCTCCCCAATGATCAGGACACACTGTTTTATTTTGACTTGAGTGAGTGTGGGAATATGTTAGTGTTTAATGTAAACTATTGAAAGACCAGGGAAAAAAAGTGTTGCTTTCTCTTTGCATCTATTTTCATATTAAACCCACCCCACTTAATGGGGAAATGCTAATGAAAGGGCTAATGTCCCCCATCAATCTGTTTGTACCTGGCTACGTGTTCCCTCTGCCTTTCCTCTAGCAGACCTAATGATTGTGCAGCTGTGAGGTGAGCTGGATTAATCAGCTGGCTCAACAGAAAACAAACCCACCAAAAGAGTCAGATAGGCAAAGGGAGACAGAGCACTAGGTCCTCTGCCAGGGAGCTGGAGGTACCGCACCGCTGGCAGAGGGCTGGCTGGGAGGGAAAGGCAGGAGCAGGACTTGCTTTCAATAGCAGTTTGCAGTTGCACCAAATTAGGTGCAACATGATAGCGCAGATTTTCGGGCCACTAAAAATGTCAGGCAAACACCACTTTGGTTTTTATTTGTTTTGTTTCTGAAACTGAAGTTAGGTCACATCCTGGCTTCTGATCTGTAATATTAGACTCATGCACTTTCCTGGAGTTCACAGCTGCTTGGTTTTATGCAGCTACAGAACAGGTGGCCTGAGAGAATTAGACCAATAAAAGATGTGTAAGTAAACTTGGGTTTACTTGTTTTTTATTCCTCCTCATGAACATTATAGTCACATGGCTGTTCTCTGTGACACTACAAACTATTGTGCTCAAGGGATGCGGTCACTGAAAAAAACGAAGATGATATATTATGAATCCACTGGTTTGTGAAAACAGTCTCTATGGTGCTTATTGAATAGAATAGAGACTTACTTGGACAATGTCTACTATATGTATTCAAGTTATAACACATTGTTACATACACGGTACATTTATGTTAAAAGCCAGATCCTCTCTCACTATGTATATGTGTTGAAGACACAAATATGGTGTGATGATTTGATGTTTTTACTCTAAGAGTTTTGTTACCATGCCCTAACTAGAATGAATGAGAGGAATGATAATTATTAAAATAAAACATATGAAACAACAAAAAAAGTTGACGGTTTAACATTCTGTATATTTTTTTGTCTTGCAGGGGTGACATTTTGATTTAGCATACAACAACTTTACAAATGTTAATGCCTTTGGTAGCATAATAAAATGTGTAAAATATTTACTACTAAACATGATTTTCTGGCCTTTTTTATACTTGTTTTTGAAACATAGTGATAAAAAGCAAACAGACTTTCAGTAGGCAGACCTAAGCCCAGAGAAAGCAAACTACTACCTAGACCTTACTATGCTAATTAAGTATCTTGCCTTTCTTCTTGATGGACTTAAGATGAGGATATCTTTCATTGTAAAAAGGTAGACTGATTACCTTAGTGTTAGTTACCTGATGCTGGATGACATGTATGGTTTATACAATAGGCACAGCTTAGAAAGGCGTGCTTGTATGGATAAATTCTACAAAGTCTTGGAATAAGAGTGCACATTTCCACAGAACAATGCAATCCGATTGCAAGACTTTTTGAGGTTAAAACCTAAGAGCTACAGGTAAGAAAACACAATTCTATTATCTACCTACTTTCCTATAAGCAGGTAGTTCTGTTCTCGAAATTTAACATTCTCCATTTCTGTTCAAGACAGACGTCTCAAGGACCTAGACTATGATATGGGCCATGTTCCCATGCAAGGGAGTGGAAGCCCTTTTATTTGTACTTGAGATGGCTCTCATGAACTTTAATCTGGACTGTTTGCCTGTTTGTCTGCTGCATGGTGCTGGAGGAGGAAGAAAAGTAGAGGGAAAATCTGTGCTGTAAAATTCCATTTGCTGGCAGGCACAGCTAATACAAGGAGGGAAGGCATCATGGTGTACTGCTAATACAGGCCCACGACAGGGCTATGTCTGAATCAGTTCTTACTATGTGACTCAAGGCAAAGTTTAATTAATAATTGTTTACTTAGTGCCCTTCATCTAGGTCTGAAGCTTCAAACCTTGCCATAAGTAATGTCTATTCAATCCATGATGAAAAGTTCTGAGAAAAAAACCCAACAAAACAACCAAAACAATTCTGGTGGTAATTTTAGCTGGACTAATGGTGGAAATAGCCAAAGTTCCCAAGTGTTAAATTAAGGCAGCAATAATCAGAATGAATGAATATAAACCAGACTATAAAGACAGAACAAGCCATTCAGTATTGTCAAAGTACACTTTAAAACTAGCTAGATAGCATATACTCAGCATTGCAGAGTCTTCTCAGGCAATGTCTGCCAGGTATGTATGATAATTTTATTATGGAATAGAAACCAAATGGTCCAGCAAATAAAAAGGAATGACTGAAGTCAGAGAAGCAAGAAGAACCATCAGTGGTTTAACAGGAACCTCAAAAAAATAGATACAGTCACAAAAAATGTTAGAAGAGCTTAGTGGCAGTATTTTGGAAGAAAGTACATATTTTCTTAGACAAACCAATAAAGTTGGATAAAATGGAGATGCTTTTGGATTTGGCATCCCTTAAGGCCAAATCCAAAAGCATAATGTTTTTCACAGTATATTAGCTGACTTAATAAATGATACATCCTCTTCCTTTCCTCACTTGTATCCTTAGGTCATCATGGTTGTAAACAACACTAGTCTTATTTTGGCAAAATATTACAAAGTAAAACAAAGACGTCTTCTACAGTGACAGGTATCAGAATGAAAATGAGAATACACATTCCTGCAGAAAGTAGTTCAGTCATGAAGATTTTAATTCATCATCTGTGACTCCTTTCCTATTACTTCTTGTGATGAAGGCATCTTTCTTTCTACCAGGCACACGCATAGGTGGCAAATTAAGTTCATTCCTGATTATGGTAAGTGGAAGGGTCCTAGTTTCTAGGTGAAAGTTTCAAATCTTCATTTTCCTTTGGAAGCAAAAGTGAGTGTCTAGTCTCACCTGTTTTAAGGTCTACAGAAGTTAAACCAAAACCAATGGAAAAGCACAATTATGTCATCTAACAGTAGCTACCCACACAGGGTCAGCTTGGTGCTGTTGGTGCTGAGCTCTGGTAGAATTTGGGGTGTCAAATTCAAAATCTTGGTCTTTCTCACTGACAGCCATCCCCAGCCTTGGCTTATGATATGGAAACAATAATTCAATATACCAGGACTGTGGTTGGCACCTTCAAGCTTCTGGCACAATGTTGATCAAAGCAAAGCTTTCCAGAAAAGCACACCAACCCCATTGAGTGAAATTCCCCAGAGCCTGTGAACCACTGTACCCCTTCATCACTTTCTGCTCCAAGTGCATTTCTTTGACCATTCCCCCCTGCCCCATATAAATTTACAACAACATATACACTAATAAACACTTTAAAAGCAATCCTCCTTCCCTATCTTGTTCCCATAAAAAAAATATCCCTCTACCAAAGGTTTTTCTGTACCCGGACTCCTCTCCCTGGAGGCAGCATGAAAGGAGAGACAGATGTTAGCTGTTTTGGTTAATGCACTATTAGACAGCACTCAGGCACAATGGCGATGAGGGCATTATAAAAGTCTGTGTGGAAGAGAATAGAAAAGGCACATCCCATGTAACACCAGAAGCACAATCAGTGTAACAACCCCACGTACAGCTTGTTTGCTGCACCTTGCTAAAGCATCTTGTCCCCTTGCCAAGCCACACCATTTGTCCTGGCCCGCTGTTGACAATGGGACATAGAAACACACAGGGTGAGCACTCGTTCAGAGAATGTACACTCTGTCTTGCATGTCCTAAAGCACTCAAGGGATTAAACAATAGGAATCACAGGCAGAATTAGCGTTTTTATGGGGAACAATGAGTTTGAAAATTCCCATAATTTGGCCTTTGAGCACCATCTAAAAAAACTGCAGGCGCAGGGGGATGGAGACATAGAGACGATGGAGAATGTGCTCTGGCCAGACTTATGAGAAATTCAGCCTGTGTTTTAATGAGGGATGGGCTAAAGTAAGTCAATGCAGCTGACCTTGCTGGAGACGCATTTTCCTCATGCCAAATTTGACATTTCAGACCTGCTTTCACAGGTTCCATGAATAGATGTCATTACTCATTATCACATTTATCATTACAAGTCTAAAACAATGAGGTGTCAACGAGGGGAAGGATTAAAATAGGCTTTATAACTCCCCCCCTCCACCACCCCAGAAAGTACCTGGCATGTGGCATTGTGTTCTAAGACAGGAAAAAGAAGCCAAGCTTCTGACACCAAAAAGTGTTCCTCAGAGATGTTATTCTACCAGGACCAAAACTTTCCATTATCCTGTGCCCTTCCAGACTAACATAAGACATTGAGCTGATCTTGGAGAGATAATAGCCAGTTCTTCCCTGTACTGGGGTTTTTATTCTCTACTTCACTGCAGGTATCATCAAGCACAGAGTGCAGTTCTTTCCTTCTGTTTTGGAGGAAAGTCAATGCAGTTTTCATGTATGGCGATAAAGTACATTACAAGGAATGACTTGACAGTCAATTTCTGAATCTATTTGTAGCAAACTGTCATGGGATATTTAGGGTGAATGGAAAATAACACAGTTACTGAGGTGTGGAGAAGGGTGAATACCTGGCATGCAAAACTAGAGAGGCTGAAATTATCTCCTTACAGATGTCACTCACTAAGCCTAAAGAGAGCCCAGCCACCCTGTGTTCCAGGATGAGGTGATGCTCAGAGCAGATCACAGGAGTCCTGCCCACCCTGTCCCATAGGCGCCTTGTTCTGCTGTGCCGGAATAGCTCCATCCATTGCCCTGCCAGCAACCAGATCCTGAAAAATTAGTTTTGAAAAGAACTCCCCCTTTTTTAGTAGGGTTTGTGGGGTTTTTTGTTTGTTTTGGGTTTGGGTTTTTTTAAGCCCTATTAGTTCTTGGGGCTGCTTCACAACATGGCCAGACACATGGCGGTGCCAGCTCACAGGGAGGAGGCAGAACACCATGGCACAAGGCAGATATGAGCAGGAACTATGAGAAAAAAAGGTGGTTAAGAAAATACAGGGAGGTATTGCTGTCATATAGCTTGTGTATTGATTCCTAAGCCTACTCCACAATCCTAAATCTGGTGATAAATGTCATATGCTGGGAATGGGAATCATGCCTTTAGAACTGTTTTAATAATCTTCTTTTTTTTTTAATAGAAAGAAAACTGGCATTTCACAAATAGTAAATCCTGCTATTTGCAAATGAAATTTTTAAAAAACCACATCAGTTAATAGAAGTCACTGTCATTTAGCCAAATGCAAACTCAGGTGAATAAGTTTGCCAATTATCAGTATATTTTGAAAGAAAGGTATTCAGAACTAATTGTATGCCTCACTTGGATAGCCATTCTCTATCACTTTGTGTTTGCAGTGCCATCTTCTATCCAGTTGACAGCATTATGGCTTTTTTAATGGAATTTTCTCATTTGAAAAAATTAAAGCCTTAGTAAAAGAAAATCTAGCCTCCCCAAATTAAATCTGTTACTTTTTGATGCCACTCCATCGTGACCAGCAGAACAGTCAGGAAGACTGGAAAACTTAAGAGAACCTTGTTGAGGATGGTTGGAAAATTGCTAGTTCTGTACACACATATAGTCCTGGTGGGGAAATTGCTTATCATTTATTTTGGTGGTGCAAAGACCCTGATCATGCTTACATCAGAGTGAGTGCTATGTGAGAGCTGAATAACCTTGCCTTTACTCAGGTATTCCTCAAGTGCAAGCCTAGAATCCACAGAGCACTGATGGATCTATTTTGCTTTCTCTAGCACTTGCATTACTCAAGTGAAGAAGTGCTGTATGACATACTGACAATGGAAGGGTATCTAAAATGGCTTATGTGATACAGACTGTGATGCAAAAAGCTTTCTGTGGGAATGGGTAATGCCCTTACACCTGCAGAATATCATATTAACCTCTGTGTATTTTCCAGCATAAAATGTCAAATGCAGATGCCACTATGTAGACCAAATGAAAAGAGACATTGCCTGATTTTGCAAACAATTTGATTTCCATTTACTGATCACAGATTCATAGATTTAAAAGGCCAGAGGGACCATCATGATCATTTTGCCTGACCTCTTGTATCACACGGGCCAGAGAATCTCACCCATTAATTTCTGCTCCAAGACCGTAACTCCTGCTTGTGTGAATATAATTCTTTTAGAGACAGATTTTTTTCAGTGCCCAGTCCCATGACTGCAAGTAAACAAGAATTGGACAATTTTGTGCAAAGGCTGTAACCATCTAGTAGGGGATATATTTTTTTTTCTGGGCTTTTTTTAAAACTTCTGAATGATTTTGCCATCATCTCTGACAAATGAAGTTCTGCACTTAGTCTGTCAGTAGTTAAAAGCACAGCAATACTTGTTTCTCCAACACCCACCTAACCCTTGGCCTCTGCCAATGTAGGTGCCAGGTTTGGTGGCAGGTTCTGCAATATGGAGAGTTTTCAGCTCCAGACTGGACAGACAAGTTAATTCCCTTCACATGGTCCACTGAACAGCCATCAGGTGATGATAAATTTCAGCTGCTGTTCACCTGCACTAGGTTCAATTTTGTAATTGTAACTGAAATATTGGAATGTTTTACTCTGAGCTTTATTATTGATATTTTATAACAATTTTCCCCTTTTAAATTGTAAGCATAATTTACCATGCTAGGTATTTGTTAAAATAGAATGAAGGTATAATTTAGCATATAACACTGTATACTTGTTATTTCACAGAAGCATTAAGAATAGTTAGTCCCCATCTTTAAAAGTTTTAAGTCTAAACTGCATAGAACATGCCATGGTAAAGATCTTGTGGTATGTTGTCTTAAATAACTCTTAAGATAACTCCTGTCACTATGCTTTGATACCTTCCTTGCATTTCCTGTAAATTAATCTTTAGTTTCCAACTGTTAACCTATGGAACTGCAATGCACAATATAAATGGGATCTTTTAAAAATAGCACAGTAATATAATGAATTAAAATGACAGTAAAGAAAAAAAATCTTACTTTTGTGCCAGAAATCAGTTCAATATGCTGGCTTAGTCTTTTTTAAATGAAATTGAATTGATGAAGTTAAATGCAGTTCTTGCACAGAAAAATATGTATGATAAATATTTATGTGGTCAGCACTTTAAAAGTAACATATATTCACCATATATACCCATATGATGAAAACTTGGGATATCCTTATTATTTTTATGCAGGATGCAAACAAGCATAAGATTGTAGTGAATGCAAAATAGAAAAATTTTGTCCTATGTAAAGCCGTATTTATTAGAAGGCAACAGTATGCTGTTACCCCTTTTGTCTGAAAGTTTAGGTAGTTTTCAAGGATATGACTCTAATTAGAACTAGAAATGGTCTGTAGAGTTGTTGTCTTTGCTGCAAATTTATTATTTGTGCATTTTACACAAAAAATGCACTATATGCATACATTTGCAGACAGGAGGATTCAAACAGGTGATATTTCTTTATGTTCCCAGCCTGCTGCTACTTAGGTCTCAGCCCAGACATCTCTCCAAAGACTTTTCTCAAGGCCATGTTCCCAGTGCTTCTTTAAGCTGTCTATTTTCTTCTGCTTCTTTTTCAGTTTCTCTTTCCCGCTGAACTGTTACTCAGCAAAATCTTCCTGACCGTTGCTGCATTAGTTTTGAGGAGCGATAGGCTGTAGTACTTTGTTTAACTATCTTCTTATACTTCAGCATTTTATTTCCATACTGGAAAGCAAAGATTTTTTTCAACCACTGTAAGCAATGTCAGTGTTACATCCTCACATTTTCACTGAAGTGTGAGAGACTCTATATTAATATTTAATGTTTGTTCACCACTTTTATATTGTGTTCATGAAAGACACTAGAGAAAAATGAGAAACAGTTCTAGAAAATATGGCAAAAACCAAATACCACACAGAACATAACACAGCACTTTCTTCTGTACCTGTTAATGGTATCACTTTATTCACCACTGTTCCAAATTAATTGTTAGCTGGACAACATTAGCAAAAAAAAAAAATTACTTGGTATCATCTAATATCAATGCTCACAAGCATAGATACTAGCCCTCACAAATCCTAATAACTTCTTGCACAATAAAAGGCCATAGGATGGAGCCTTTGACTATGAGTGCTGTTTATATGCTTAGCTGGGTTTCTTTATTACTAGAGCCCTCCAGGGGATTTTGTTTCACTCATGACACAGCTGTCCACCCCAGATGCAGATGTTGTATTTGGGCTCTGATGCTGCAGTGAGTTCAAGTCCACAAGCTTTGGCAGAATCAGGGAACAGTTCCCAGCAAAAAATATGTGGGGGAGGACCTTTCTTTGCTCCTGTGAACAGCTTCAGCGATCTGTCTGTGGTGGGTGGGGGGAACCCGTTGGTAGAAATTAGGAAAATAAGGTAAATTCCGGTCCAAAGATGGTGTTAATTACCTCAATCATCTAAAACTGAGAGTCTGTAATCTTCTGAGACTTACAAAGGTCTCCTCTTGGATCAGTGATGCAGCAGTAGCTAAATAACTGCTTCTCCTAAAAGTCAATGTTGGATGCAATTAATCTAAGTTTAACTGTCTAAAAATCAATTGTCGATTCTGTACCTGGGCTCAACAGAAACGAAAGTTTCCACAGCAATGATAAGTCTCATTGGACATAGTGCCAGTAACACTCCCTTATAGCCTAGGTGCTTATACACTAAATGCCTACCTTTAAGAAGATAAGGTGAGTAGTATCCCAGCTTTGGTATATATTTACATGGCAGTCACAGAAACAAGCTTGCTTGGGTACCACAAGCAGTCTGCCGGTACTCTACATGTGATGCGCATTTCTGATATTCTAAGTTTGAACACTTGGAGGTGTACAATTCTGTTTACCTAGGATTTGAGACTTTGCACAGGAGGATGGTGGCTTAAGCCACTACTGTTTCTTGCAATGGCAGGCAAGGATTCTGCAATCTGTATTGATTTGAAAACATTGCTTTTGATTTTGGTTGGTAGTTGCTATATCTGAGGTAACAACTAGCTTAGGAATAATAGGCAACTGTAGGCAAAATCCAGGAGGAATATTTTACAGTAAAATATTCGTTACTCTATTCTTTTCATACTATTTCACATGACCAATTGTAATTTTGCCAATATTTTAGGGTTAGAACCTATTAAAATGCTTCATCTACCATAACGCTTTTCTCCATGTTCTTGTAACAGCTCTGAAGTTATTTGTTAGTAGTCATAAGAATTGGTAAAAGGAGGAGGGCAGCAGGCATCAGAGCTGATATGTGAAGTGTCAATCAGCTTTTGGATCATCATTTGCTGTGACAGCAGTGGGAAGGAAGAAGAATGGCGGTAGCAAATTTATTTTAATATATCCTGCAACCTTGTGACTGATTAGAGGAAAAACAGATTGTTTCATCCTTTTTCCACAATTGGATTTTCTGGTTAAATCCAGAACTGCCAAAGTGCAATAAAACACTCTCATGAAAGCAGTAATCTCCCTAAATCTTCAAATTCCTCCCCCCTCATTTCATACACAAACATGGAACAAAATGATGCATAAAAGCAGCAAAACTGATTACCATCAGCAGAGTTTCCTTTTTAATGTATTAGACCTTTAATCTTTTCTTAAGTGTTGGCCATTAAAATTATTAAACTACTTCCCCTCCTCTTGCCAATGTATATTTTTTGAATTAATTGACTAAGGTATTTTAAAAATGTTACTGTGCTATTTCCACAGCTCTCCTGGTTTGGTTTTTAGTGTAAATTTTGCATTGTTTAATGAAGTCATCTCATCACTTTCTGCAAAGCCAATGGCTCCTGTAAGCTGCAGGAACTGCCTCTCCCCTCAGTTCTTACTGGGAGCCCAGGGGTTCAGGAAGGTCCTCTGGTCATGACAAGCAGGCAGAAGGACTGCTCTTTCTGAAGTCATCTGTTGGGAATGGATATGCAGGCTTTTCAGACTACCTTTTACTTCTCTTTCAGGCCCATGAATGGAGTGAGTATTGGTCTTAAGAATGTCCACAACCAGTAGGTTAACTACCGGTTAACTAAATGTTATGACAGCTGATAATATAATTATTTACACGCTTCTGAAAGGACCACAGCACTGCAGGCTCCAGAGGGGCAGTAGCAAACAGCAGCAGGTTAGGCAGGTCCTTTTCTTTGCAGTATAACTAAAATGACAGGCAAAGATGTTCCAAAGTGGTGTGGGGTCTCAGGAGACCCTCCTGAGAGGTCTCAGGGAGGCAGTGGTTTTTGACAGGGCAGAGGACCCGCTTTTTGAATATCACGCTGCCTGAAGGAATCTCTATAATGGAGCTACCCCAAATCATTTGCAACATTTGAAACTACTGATCATTAAGAAACTTAATACTATTGACCCCAAATTAAGTGTTATCCTGTATATATCAGTGAGGGTGGGGTTCTCGTGCTAGACTTAAGAGCAAGTGAAAAGCCTTTCTTCAGCTTTTCATTTAGTATAAATCTAGTGCCTATGACTGACAGAAATTAATAATGCAGTCTTGAAATATGAATCATAGAAAATGAATAAGATAAATTCTTTTACTAAATAGGCCGTACACTGACCACAATGACTTCTGCTCTATGCTGTCTGTTCTCTCTGGAGAGTGGTGACTAAGAACTGGGTGCTGTGGGAAAAATGTTTGGGTGTAGCAGCTGAGTTTCTGGATGTTGTGATCTGATCTTGTGAACACTTAAGCAAATGAGTAACTTCCCACATTTGAGCAGTCCCGCTGAACAGAAGTCACTTCTTCCTTATATGTTTGCAAACTTAGGAGCATGTAAGTACTCAGCTTTCTCTACAAACAAAATTTAGTAATTTAATTTTCATTTGTAACAGTCAGTTTATTTTTAATTTTGTTCAAAACAAGTGATGTTCTTATTTAAATGGGAACTGAGAGTGTGCCACATCAGTACGTTGACAATTAGCCAACCCAGCTAACATAGTGTATGAGTTACAGTAAGCACACATGAAAAGTTGCATCGGTCATTTATTTTGAGCAAGTTTGCCAACTTGGCTCATCTTCCTGAATAGTTCACTTGTTTGATACAAGCGATGAAAGGCATTCCACTTACCTTAATTGCTTTACTTGTGTCTTCCATATTCCTGTAATGGTTCTTGATCATTCAGCCTTAGAAATTAAATGTATTGTCTGCTATTATTTCCACAGTTACCAAGTGTGAGCAGTTAGGTAGTATTGTTGGTAGATATATGCTAACCTTTCACTTTTAAAAGTCTGAAATTCAGCTTTCGCATTAGATTAAAAGTACAAGCAAAGTTGGCTGGATTATTTTAGCTCCCGGCTGGCTCCTGAAACAAAGCAACTAAACCAAACTGGCTGTGTAATCAGTTATCACTAGCTGTACTGCTAACTGCTGTTCTTGTGCATAACTTTACGTGTAGATAACCTTGTATGTGATCGGAGAAAGTTTACTTTCAGTTAAAGCAGTTGCTTTCTCTTCACATGAATGACTTTGGTTTAGACATTTCTGTAACAGGCATTCATAGCTAGTAAAGTTATGTGAAGACAAAAAAGACTAGGTGAGTTAGATCTGGTTACAAAAAACCCTCCAGAAGCCCACATGAAAGTAGATCGTTTGCTTGGGCAAACATGCAAAAGCTAGGAAATACCAGAAATAATGTTGTCCATGAAAGGTTAATATGGCTGTCTATATATGACTCAGTTCCTTGGCCCCTGGTACCTGAGTGGGATGTGAATCAGAGTTATGTAGACAGGGGAATTTTAAAACCCTTTTCAAGTAAAGGGTTGCTAGGACAGTTTTACAGGATTAAAACAAAGCATTGCCAACCCCCCATGACCTTGTGTTTGGAGACACCTGCCTTATTGTAGATGAATCATTTCAGAAGAGGCATACTTCCAGCATGTCCAGTTCTGGTCCTGCTGCTTGGAAGCCTGGCAATTTTGAAAAATAATACAACATTGGGATTTATAATGGAAAGTGTATGGCACCCATGGTGATACAATTATCTGGAGGAATTTCTGTCACGAATTGTGGTCATTTGGGTGTTTCTGTGCTAGATTGCTGAGAGGTGAGACTCACAGAAAGGTTTTCCAGCTGTTTGCTCTCTCCTGTTTCCCCGAGCCAGTTTTTTAAGTGCTCAGTTGTGCTCCATATGTGGCTACACTTGAAATTGTTCCTTTTTTTTCTGATTTATTTAAAAAAATGGATGATTTCACTGATTGGGTTCAGAGAGTGTCTTCGCAAAGAGTTGTAGCAGCTCGGCTGAGGGGCTGGTAAATTGTGGTTGTTGACATAGCAGTTCTGAGACAAGGGAGAGATCAGGAACCTGTTAAGCTGGATTTTCTGCTGGAAAAAATACAATGTGGAACAAACCATTCATTTTTACTTGTGCTCTCACCTGTAACTTTAATTTACATCTCCAAAGATACAGTACTGTGATGCTACTCGAATAGCAGTTTCTCAACTAGCTCATGAGCACATTTTACCCAGACCTCACCTTATCTGCAGGCAATCCGGTACTTCTTACCATTACCCTGCTCTCTCAGAAAGAGGCTGTGAGTCGTGAAGGCACAGTGAAACCAGTACATTGCTTCCTCCTGATCAGATCTCAGTAAGAATTAACAGACCTTAGAAGAATTTCCCAGCAGACCTCAGTAGAAATTAATTAAGTACCCCTTCTTCACTGGATTAACGAAAACATACTGTTTCATTTAGTAATGAGAGCTTCTTTAATATGCAGAACGGATGCTGCAGCCCTGTCCTTGCCTGGCCCTGGGCCCCACTGAGCCGGGCACTGCCCTAACCCCATCCCCATCCCCTCCCAGGGGATGCCTTCCTGGCGGGGCCCCATGGTGCCTGGGGATAGCCAGGCTGTGGCCAACGCTAGTCACCATCCCCAGCCTGGCCCAGCTCGCCTGGCTAGGGTCTGCAGGATAGGTCTGCTCAGGGAGGGAGGGCAGCACACTGCCCTGGTGGCCCTGCGGTCCCCAGCCTCGCCCGGCTGCCCTGGTGCTGCCTCTGGTCCAGCCCCACAGCTCCAGGGCAATGCCTTCCGCAGGGTGAGCCCTCTTATGTCTGATTTCATTAACAAACTAATCCATTTTGCTTTAAGGACAAACTGAGGCTGAAGCTCCAAGAAGCACACAGCATTAGCTTCTCAAAACCCCTTCTACATACAGGTGATATTCCCTGTGAATGAAGTTTTCCATAAAAATGGGCACAGAGCTGAAAGGGTCTGATTCAGGACCCGTGAAGGACTCTCAGCCCATGCTGAAAACAGTGAGCAGGTGTCAGTTCTGTAGGTGACACTTGCTAGTCCTTAGAAGGCAACAAAAATCAAAGCATTTGGCCTTAGGACTTCCTAGAGTCATGGGAACGTCCTAGGAGATGCACGGGTACCCTGACTCCCCATCCTCATGTTCTTGAGGCCACGGACATGGATCCTCTCCCTGATTTCCGGTGCCATGGCTGCACCTTCATCTCTCCCAGTTCTCCCCCTGCACAGAAGCCATGACAGAAAGCAAACTAGAGGAACATCATTAATATTCACTCCCTTTTCTATTGGGTTCCTAGCAGGAACCATGCCTGGCAAAATGTTTCCTTCTTAAACTCAGCTAACCCTTTCTAACTAGGTCCAGAGCACACAATGTCGCTACCAGGAGACTTTCGTGAGGAGGTGAAAAGAGGGCAGATGGCTTCTCTCTGAGGCTTTACCTTTCCTTTTGGCTCTTATTCATCCTCATCTGTCTTACAGTGTGAGGGAATGCAGAGGTCTCTGAGCAGGCTACCTAGAAAATTCTCTGCTGTGCACTGGAAACTGGAGAAATGCCCGATTCATCACAGTGCTGCAGCCAGGCTGAGGGCAACGTAACACCATGGAAATCAGCTGAGATGAAGCTGGAATAGAGCTACAGTGGATCAGCATAGAGAATAAACAGTAACATCATTATATGTATACTTAAGGCCCTTGTGCATCAAAAGTGCTCCTTGCACTGCAAAGCAGCAGCCTCACGGTTGTAAGTACCAATAAAACACACCCCTTTGCGCAGCATGACCTGCTTAGAACAAAAAAATACAGCAATCCAGTTTTGTGTAAACAGCCTGGTTTTCCTTTTCAGAGATGTGAGCTTGTAACATATCACTACTGACTGTCTTTATTCAACAAGAATAATGTCAAATGCTCTTCTGGCAGAAAAAAATGCAGACTTTGACCACACATTAACCCCATTAGTATGGTGTTACCTTTTGACTTTAATTCTGGCACAGCATTAGGGATATTTAAAAGCAGAACAAAATGAAAGGAAATGTTAAACACATTCCTCTTTCTCTTGAAAACTGGAATGATAATTTAATGCTAATGTCATGAGATGGCTGCAAGGGTTTCATGTCTCTATGTCCCGCATAGAGTGTTACTGGCGGTAACCTGGGCAACTTGCAAACAACAGCTGAAAAAAAGAAACACGTAACACGGCTTTTAAAAGGAGTTACATGTGTACCCCAGGAAGTCGTTTCAGATGCTTATCTTAGGAGGAGTAAAGGTATTACTTCAGTAACACATTCATTAATTGATGAAAATATGATGGTGATCAAAATAATGATAAAATCATTAATTATTAAATCTCCTATATTCTAATGTATGCTAATACTTTACATACAAAGAAATCTTTCCTAATAAATATTGGTTAGGGGAGTAAACCTCCTAAAGAGGTATAATTTTGGTTCTGAAAGGCTACATACGCTGCCTCCAGAGGTTTAATATCTGGCATAACATAGTTTGCAGCTTCAGCTGCAAAAAGTGCCTGAGAAAATTAGGGGCCATAAATTACTAATTACATAAAACTTAGAATAACCAAATGATGGTTGCTTCCAACAGTGAGATTACTATAACAAAAGCCAATACTCTGATTTCCCAAGATTGCAAGATTGTAGACGGATAAACATGAGGCATACAAAGAGAGTTGTGCTCAGCACTCTCTTAAGGTAAACCTGAATTTTATTTTTCAGTGGTTGCATATATTTACTGAAGGAGAAATGTGGAGTCAGCTGCAATTGCATGGAGAAACCGTTGTATCCTATGGGTAGTAAACTCCAAATGTGCCCCAGGGGACTGATTGGAAGTTACCTATGGTTCTGTCATTATCACAGCACTTTGTGTCTCTGGTGACTTTTGTCATGGTAAGCAGATTGCAGAGGAGTGAGTGCAGGATGAAAAAAATCAAAGTACATGAGCATATTTTATGAGATACCTACACTTCATCTACTTCAACAAAGCACAGGAACAAACACTCGTAACTCTTCTGTATCTCTAGTTATTTGTTCTTCCTGCTTTGGTGATACCTAATTTTGACAAGATTACCCCACTGTATCTATTTGTAAGTACTATAAAAATGCAAAAAGATGATCCACACAGAGGATTTTCTCATTTCCCTTAGTAATTGAATGGGCAGAGGGTGAGCTTGAATTCTTCAAATACCGTACACATGGCCAACACATCCAGTAGAGGGACAGGTAAGGCAGTCCAGCTCTCTGAGACCTTTGCTAAGATGTGAGAATGTTTCCATTGACTACTGAGCTAATCACCTTGGTCATACCTTCTAGTCTGTGCTGAAAGTTGTGCAGGGGGCATCTCCATGTTGCAGTGTACTGAGGCACCGATGGCTTGTCTCTTTGCATATTGCTGAAGGCTAAGCTCAACTGCTTCTACAGAAAGGGCCAGTGGTCAGCATGGACATGCTAAGACTGTAGTTTTCTAAGTCAGTAGGCCCTCCTCCATGTTGAAGAAAAAGATCTAGCCACCTTTTCTTTTCCTTTTTTTTTTTTAATTGTATGAAGAGATGCATTTGTTTGAGCTGTATATGCACTAGGAGCAGATTATGTTATTTGGATGTTAAAATTAATGCGGTTCTTTGCTGTCAGCCAACATAAAATGCATTGCTTGGGATTTCTCTGAAATTTCTCATCACAATTGTTGTAACTTATTTTAAATAACAGGGATGAGAAACATGGTACAATGCAGCACAAGAATTTTAGCTAAGATAACATAGAAATAATGGATGTTTCACAAAATTTGTTACAGTAGTATAATTTATACTTTAGTAAGTGAAATATTAGGCTATATTCAGAATATCATTGTATTAGACATTGTAGAGATATACCATAACTGGTTGTCTGTGTCTCAGAGCTATGATCTAAGAGTCTTAACAGAAAAAAAAGCAGCAGAGGGGAGAAAAGAGTGACAAAAATATCTCAACAACTAAAGTGTGGTTCATAGCCAAACATTAAAAGCAAGAATCTCACCATTTCCGATGTTGTCCTTTCTTCATGGATGCAAGATCAAACAATGTGATGAGTAAGAATTCCCTCTGTTCTCTTTCTCTGGCCAGAACTGCACCAGGCACTACCAGCCTGAGAAAGGCTGAGGCCATCTCACCGTTCAGCTACATGCATGAAACATGCCTGGCCGAAAGCTGAAAGTGCTTGCTACATGCAAAACAGCAAAATTCATTGTAGGCATTTTTTCTGTCAACTACTTCTGCTGCAGTTACTTCCAAAGACCAAGCATCAAAATCTATCACTTAATATCTAACACATCACAAAAGAAATTTAGAAACTAAACCAGTGTGTATTAATTTTTTTATTGGTTTAGAAATGCAGCTAGTCCAGCTTCTTTGGAAATCCCTAGAGAGCAAGTGTTGACACAGAAGAAACACTGGGCGAGCAGTTAATCCCTAACACAGGCACCTCTCTTAAGGGCTAAGGAAAATGGCTGTAGTAATTGGATATGGTAAAAACAGTAAACATTGTATAAGTTGCAGCTACCTTTCTCAAAGTCATGTGTTTCCTGTTTATTTTCCCTAGCTTTTCTGTTACTTCCTTGCATTTAGAGGAGGAACAAGTAAATATTATTTAGGATTCATATAGCAAATAAAAGGCATTGCGGTTAAAACTTCTAGATAAACACATGTTCTAGAAATAAGCTTCCACATAAAAGCAGACAGTTCATACATATCTTTCGTATGATTGTTTAACCGCAATATTTTTTCTCTATAAGGTTAATATTTTATTCCATTTTACTTCCCATAAATTCTTGAGAAGCACACCATAAAAAAGTGACAAGAGGTATCCAATTTCCTACTAAGAAGTCATAGAAGTCATTGCAGGTTCATTGAGTTAGCTCCCAAGCACTGATTTTCTAATCATACTTGGAACCATATCTTCATTCTCTTCATTAGTGTGAGTAATTAGTAATTAATAGGAATATGCAGCCTCAAAGAAGGCAGTGCAGAAGACTAGGCTTTCCAGCCTAGATCCCCCTCAGAAATACCGATTAATGCAGTCTCCCTTCTGATTCTCCTCTGCCCTCTTTTCCACAAGCACTTTTCATATGACCACACTCTGAATCCACAGCTTCAGTGGCTAGTCACAACCATGCCCATTCTGCAGCAAAAAGTTACTCACATTGAATGTACATCAATCCCCTTGCAATAAATGTGTCACAACCTGCTGCTGGTAGCCCTATGCACTCCGACAGAGCCTCTCCTGATCCCAGGAGTTCCCAAAGAGCCCCACGCTGTGGTATGGTACAATGCGTTGTCATCATCATGTTTATGCCTTCACAACAGGATGCTGCTTAGCAGGGATGCTGCCGATTCTTCAGCTCAATGTGCTCTTAATCACAACCCATAGGTCAACTGTCTGCCAGAATGCCAATGTAAGAACATAAACTATAAATAAATGCAATGCAATAAGCAGAAAGCAGCATTTATTTTTGCTAGGTTTTTTTTCTCTTTTTCCTGCTCTCTTATTACTTCTCACCAGGTACTCCCTATTCCATCTCTAGTCCTATGCTTTTTCATCTCTTTCCTCCATCTTTTCTCTCTCAAAGATGCCTATTTTGTATGAAATACTACTGTAAAAAGTGTTGGCCCATAAAAATAGTTCAGGGGAGTTTGCTACTAGTCTGCAGATCAGTTTCCAGGGAGCTATGTTTATGACAAAACTGATCAGGAGTCAGCCTACCAATATGAAAGAGAGGCCAGCAGCCATCAAAGAAAGTCCGAGAAGCCATTTTAGAGAGCTGAAGAAGAAATAATAACAAGGTTTTTTTCCCTGAACAATAGGAGGTTCCACAGGCTGGAGGAGAGCCACATGCAAGAGGGAGAGAAAAAAGGAAAGAACCTGGAGAATTTGGGCCTCAGCGTAAAGAGTTCTCCAGAAAATGAGGAAATGGGTGCATGGGGATACAGAGAGGACCTGCATTATTTTATTTAGATTTATTGTCTGTCTCTCACGGTACTAAAAGAAAAAAACAGTCTAGAATGTCTTTTGAAAGGCCTTTGTGTCAGGAGCTTTAAGTGCTCTGTAGCCACAAAGAGGCTAAAGCAAACTCAAATTGCTCATGTGGCTGGCAATTTGGGAAAAGGAAGTCCCAGGTTTAGCACTACTCATGCAGGGTACCCATACCAAGAAGCTGCACATTGGTGAAGGCAAGGAAAGAATGGGCTGGACTTCACCCAAATCAAAGACAGCTTTGAAGTGCGTTGGTCCAACATCTGAAACTAAACACAGACATCTAGCTACATGGCCTCCCCTTATTTCTTTCTTGTCTTCTATAACCAGGCTTGTCCAACGTGAGGGAGAAATGAGTTGCTTATTCACCATTAATGGCCTTTTCCTTGGGTGGATCTCATATCTCTGGGTTCGCAAGCTGCACATGGACAATCCTATCACAGCTGCTTTGCCCCATGCCTGCTAATTAGAGTCTATAGTGAAACTCAGTGGAAGTTCAGAGCGGCTGTGATGCACTCAGATCCACTCGTGTGTGAGTGGTTGCTGGCCCTAATACAGCCAGAAGCAAAAAATAGGCCAGACCCTATAGGTCAGTCAGTAATGTACAAATGGTACTCAAAAACTGGAACTTGCTATGGGCTCATTTAGCATTTTGAATAAGCTTCTAGTTAGCAACTGTTTAAACCTTTAAGCCTATTGTGGACATACTGAACAAGTCTCTGTCCTACATTGCTCTTTCCAGTTCTCTCTCAGTAGATGGATTTCCAAGAATCTCCAACCATGAAAATCTGTTTTCCTGCTGTTATTTTATAGATGCGCATTTCCGACTTTTCAAAGCCAATGCTGACTAAGTGCCCTTTTCTTGCCAGAGTGAACCACAGGGTTCATGCATGCACCTTCACAGAGTCCCAGCTGATGTCAGACCCCCTCAGATGTGTCTTTGTACAGGATGGAAGGCCAAACTCTTTAACCTCAAGAGTGGTCTTGCATGAATTAGAGGGTTGTGCTTCTGACTTTTTCTTCATTACCAGTAGGCCAAGTTGCCCTAGCTGATCAAAACTGGCAACTCCTTTGCTCAGAATCTTTATGACTATAGTTATTTACCACTTAATGTTTCTTCTGCCAGATTTGTCTCCATATGATCACACTTCATGCCAACATGAGATACCTTGTTAGGAATTCATAAGTACTGCAGCCAATACATTCCTAAATACAGCCACACTACTATAATTCTTGTCTGTTTTATATCTGTTGTACTTCATGTCTCTATCTAAGCTCTCTCTTGCCATTAATGTTACCTTGATAGTCATTTGATTACTAATATGCTATGACCCTTGCTTAGCATGATTTCCTTGTTCTCTTGTCTCTACACATTATCTGTTGTCAGATACTTCCCATAAGCTGTTTGTATCACAGAGTAAATTTTTTCCTGTTTTTTTTGGCATATAAACCATGGAGAATCCTTTTTCATACCCACAGAACTAGCAAAATTAGTTACAACATAGGCACCAGTTCTATTTTTTTGGTTATAAAGCAGTAGCTGAAACCAATTGAAGTGGTTAGTATTGAACTGTCTTGGTGCCTGTCGGAAACTCAAGTGAAGAGGCTCAAAAGCTAAGTAACATTTGTTTCAATTATAGAATACTAAAGATCTTCCTATTTGGACTAACGTGCAGATTTTCTCAACACTCTTGCATATCTTCTTTCATAATAAAGCCAGCCTTATTACATTGCATTTGGCCACCAATTTGTGAGACATCTTGATCTTTTTTTATTCATTGGTCATCACTTTACTTTCACTCTGACAATACTTATTTTTCATTCCTGGAACGTAGCTATGTACAAAATTTAATACACAAATTTGCTCCCACCTTTAATTCTTAAATACTTCGGTGTCTTAGTATTCTGCAAGGTACACAACAAACCTGATTCTCAATTATGCTAAAGTTTTTTTTTCAACCACTCTTCTATCTAAAAGGATCTTAAACTTTATGGAAACAGCCCCTTGAGAATAACTTCTGCATGAAAAGCCCTGTAAGCAGCACAAGAGCTCTAACTCCCTGGCCCTGCTGTCAGGGGAGAAATATAAAGACAGGAATTTGTTGTTCTGTACAAGTTCTTTGCTTTGCATGACTGTTTGAAGGTCATAGGAATCAGAGCCCTTGGGTGCCTCAAATTCATGGCACAAGCACATCCATTTGAGTGCATGTCGTGGTTTAACCCCAGCCAGCAACTAAGCACCACGCAGCCGCTCACACACTCCCCCCCCATCCAGTGGGATGGGGGAGAAAATCAGGAAAAGAAGTAAAACTCCTGGGTTGAGATAAGAACGGTTTAATAGAACAGAAAAGAAGAAACTAATAATGATAATGATAACACTAATAAAATGACAACAGTAGTAATAAAAGGATTGGAATGTACAAATGATGCGCAGGGCAATTGCTCACCACCCGCCGACCGACACCCAGCCAGTCCCCGAGCGGCGAATCCCTGCCCCGCCACTTCCCAGTTCCTAAACTAGATGGGACGTCACATGGTATGGAATACACTGTTGGCCAGTTTGGGTCAGGTGCCCTGGCTGGGCATGAGAAGCTGAAAAATCCTTGACTATAGTCTAAACACTACTGAGCAACCACTGAAAACATCAGTGTTATCAACATTCTTCACATACTGAACTCAAAACATAGCACTGTACCAGCTACTAGGAAGACAGTTAACTCTATCCCAGCTGAAACCAGGACAGTGCAGAAAGTACAAATGTTTCACATCGAGAAACACGCACAAGTTGCTGTCAGGTCCCACGTTAGCTGCTGCAGACATTCCTTAATATTATTATGTTTTTTTTGAAAAGCTGTCATTTGTGGGGTAATTTTCATACGCCTGAAACTGTACAGAGGTACCCATTTTTTGTATTCTGAAAATATGACAAGGCCTGCATTTGTTTCTCACATTGGCTTGGTGGGTGTAATGCATCCAAGCCATTCAGAATGCATTCAATACACCATTATTTTCTAATAAGCAATCATAGTCCTTAATGTTTAATGAGAAATGGAAGACTTATAAGTCTTATAACCTTATAGGATTTAAAAGGTATGCCCAGGTTTGTTTCTGTGACTGCAGCTCGTTTAAGGATCTGAATGTGATCTACATTTATTTTCTGTTGATTTCAAACTCTTTAATTTGGAAGTACTTTTGCCAGGCTTTACAATTTGTATGGCTATCGTGCATTTTTCCAGCAAGCCTGGCTTAAAAGACCATCACCCTAAGAAAAAAAATCTACAAATGTAACAAATTTTAAACATAGAAATTTGTCTTGGCTGCTCCATCATATTCCCTTTGGTCCTATTTGGATTCTTCTCTAGCCGAGAATAGTACTGTCATGCATCCAAATACCATGATGGTAAGTGTATACAAATCTTTCAAATGAAAATAACCAATACATGTAGTCAGTGGTAGAAAAATATTGAATAAAGATTATATGCTTTGGCCAATGATCACAGGAAAATTTCTAATGAAATTTTAAGTGGTTTCTAAGATCAGTGGAAAACAGGGCTAGGGGGATAGAATTGGGGGGGAGGGTGGTGGTGGTTAAAAATTTTGCCTAAAGGATGGGTATGCAGCTGTCAAGACAGAGCTTACAGTCTGTGGGCAGACGAGTCAGTATGGCTGAGATTGGAACCTGTTGGTCCATAGCACTGACATGTTTGAAAGCAATATGATTCTATCCCCCAGCAGAGTAATTAATATTAAGTATAAAACAAGCAAACAAAAATTCAAAGCCTACTTCTCTTAATGTGTGTCCCCCCCCCAATCCTACAGAACCAGACTTGAAGATAACGAGATGATAGAATCGCTATTTCCCAAGCAAATTCTATTTTGATCTGTGAGCTACCCAGTGCAGGGGATCCTGCTGTCAGAAGAAAGATCGTCAATTTTAAACAGCTCTTTTCAAATAGTACCAGAATGCATATGTACTAGAGGAAAACTATGATTGCACAGCCAACCTTGATTGTGTCATTTTCCAACTTTTGAGTACTTTACTTTGCAGCTTCAATTTTAATTATAGTGAAATTATATAATTTGGATGCGTTATTTCTGAGGAATATTTTAAGGTAAGGTTAAAATTAATTGTAGTTTGTATATGTGATGTACATGCACAAGAAAAGAAAATGGGTTAACTTCTTTAATAGTTTTTGCTCAGCTGTAGCAGAGGAGAGCTTTAGAGAAAACAGACACTTCTGAAGCTTGAGGGTGTTTCTTTTGTGGTATATCAAAGCCTTTGAGCAAACAGTGAAGCTGTGAGAGATTTCGTAATGGAAAAATCACAAGAATCCTTTATCATGGAGAGTATTAACTAACCTAACTACTAGGGAGGATACCAGTTTCTCTAGAATAGTCCTGTAAAAGATACCTGTGTTACTTGAAGAAAGAACAGCAGCCTAGCACACGTATTACACTAATGGAAAAATTACTGAAAGCTTCTAAAAGTCAGGGTGTCAGTTCTGCTGGGAGGAGGAACCCCTGGAAGCTCTTGCAGCAGCCCTTACCAGCCATGGCTCCATGATACAGGTATCAGAGCCTTAACCTGCTAGATCACCAGCCAAGGCAGATTTAAGCCAGTTTAGAAATCAGTACCAGGCATAGCCAAATTAGCGAAAGCATGCAGTGGTGATTTTCTGCCAGCACGTGTCACTGGTATCCTAGACAGCTCCCTGCGTGTCTGCCCTGTGCATACCAGGACACCAGCCCTGCTGCACAGCAGGAATATTCTGGGGCAGTTCACTTAGACAGGGCCAGCTTTCCATTTCCAAGGTCAACTGGTGACCCAGGAAATAGCTTCATAAAAAGTACCATGCCACTGGCAGGCCAAAATGCCTTGGGAATCTTGGCATTACAAGTACTATGGGCTATTTTTGCCTTTGCCTTGAGCAACAGAAATAGCAGCCACAGAGTGTATCCATGCCTGGCAGGACGAGGCAAATGATGCGGCTGCATTGAGGCTTGGCATCAGCTTTTTGTTCACTACGGACTGTGCAGAGAAGGCAAGAGGCAGAAAATGGGAAGCACGGACCAACAAAATAGTTGCAGCACACACAGGTGTGTTCTGCAAGAACTTCTCCAAGGCAAGGAAGAGAAATGTTAAGTTTTTCCCAGCAGAACTGATGTGTATAGGTGTCCAACACAGCTGGTTTTGGCCTGGGGCTTGGTTCTGGCTAGACTGCAATGGCATCTGCTGTAATTGCTGCATGTAGACATAATGGCCAAGGTCCGATGCCAGTGTCCAAAAAGGAAGACGCTACAGGCCTGCATTGAAGAGTAGGCAAAAAGTTGGGTGAAAAATGGATAAGGATGGAGGGGCAAAAGAGCTTGCGACCTTCTTGTGGCCATGCTGGTACAGAAAGGTAGCATGCCAGTGTCTTTTCAGCACACCAGTCCTGCCAGGATGAGTTTGTACTACGTAAGTCCTTTCTTTTATGGTATTTTTGATATGGTAGTAGAAAACCTAAAACTAAATTTATGGCTTAGGGGAACCATAACTGTCATTGAGCTGTCAGTGCTCAACACCACTTCCCTCCTGTACATTGGACTGTGAACTGCTGCCAGTGGAGAACTTGCAAATATTTGCTTTTGCATCCTTTGCTGCAAGTGATAAGTTGTCTGCAGGCTGAGGGTACAGCTGGGCTGCTATGTCTCAGACCACCACAGCTAGACCTGGCAGATGTCATGTGTATGACTTGTGCTCAAGCAATACAGTTTCTTAAGGAATCTTTTATGTGGATTTGTTCCCACAAATATGAAAACCTAGAAAAAAGAGAAATAAGAATTGCTCCAAATCTGCTGCTCCCACTGAAGAATAATCAACTC
This sequence comes from Haliaeetus albicilla, assembly GCF_947461875.1. Lineage (NCBI taxonomy): Eukaryota > Metazoa > Chordata > Aves > Accipitriformes > Accipitridae > Haliaeetus > Haliaeetus albicilla. Next base: position 24,696,734 of record NC_091488.1, read on the forward strand.
ACTAATCCTGACCATAGGATCAAAGATACAAATGTAGATTATTAAGAGGGATATAAGTATATTAATATTGCTGAAAACAAGCAGACACTATTTCTCCCAGATTTACAAAACAGAGCAGCTTAATTCTCAACTTTCTGAAGCCTAAACGTCTGGAAATTCTAAAATTAGAGATGTGAAAGTGGTGTGCAAAAAAATTTAGAAGCTTTGTATAAATACCAGTGTTTGTATGTCTTATTTCTGATCTAAATAATATTTAGCCATAAAGCAGGGCAACACCAAGTAGGACTAGTGAGAAGGTCATTCTGGAGCCATGATGGATTTTGTCCTTGTAATACTGGCGGTAAGGAGACAGTGTGAAATACTAACCTCTGCTTTACATGTTATGCCTTGGAGAAAGCCTGGGGTGTTATAAAAGAGTTAGTGACCTGGCAAAGCTTTCAGGAAAGAGTTAAAAGCTAGTTTTGTATGTCACATAGCCAGCAGGGGACTTACTTAAAGAAGGGACTCATTTTTCTCAAGAGTTAAGAAAATCAAAGAAGTTAAGAAAATCCCTACCAAAGTAGACAGGTGAATTTCTTTTTTTTGTTGCTTGTGCTCAGAGCTGTCTGGATTGTTGACACGTTTTTTTTGCTTCATGGTCATTTTCCTCTTAAGTTTTTTGTAGATCTAAAATTATTAATTTTCAGTCAAATTATATCTTTTTTTTAAAACTCAGACAAAAATATTATAATTGCAGGAGCTGATAGCACTCTTTCAAGGGCAGACAGTACCAGATCTAAACAGGAGAGCTAAGCCCTGGATCACAGCTCCTCCCACAGAGTCTGGGCCACTCTTACCTCTTTATGGGGCCCATAGCAGGACTGCACGGACCTGGTAGCAGGTACCCCTATTCTTGGCACCAGCATGGGGACGGGCCTCAGAGCACTGGCAGGCAGCAGTGCATAAAGTGGAGCAGAGGAGAGGGGGGAATGGGGGGGAGAGAAGGAGGTCACATCCCCCTCGGCAGTCCTGCTAAATCCACACCTGAGTTTCATTATGTTATTGCCTTACAGCTGACATCTAATTATGTAAGCCACAGAAGGCCCGGGCTTTTGAACTGAAGAGCAAAGGTCAATTTTTGCCACTAAATCAAGGTGGCAGAGAAAACATATGGTCCGTGGTTGATACGTCCTCCCTGTCCCAATTTATTAGAAACCAAGAATTGATTTTTGGGAACAACTGTCTTTGCATTTATTTTCTCTGTATTTGGTATTTGGGATCAGTTAGATCTCTTACCCCCCCCCCGCCCCAACAGCAACATTTTAAAAAAAGCAAACCTTTATATGCAGGTTTCTATTTAGGTAGCTGATATTCTGAATCTTTTTACTTCAGAGAGCATTTTAAGCTGTAGTCTCTGACATTGCATTCTGTTGAACTCTGCTACTGTCCCTCCTTGCAATCCCTCTAGGATTTAGTAAGTTTTCATCCTCTATCCATATTCCATTGTGACTGCTTTTGGCTCAGATCCTGCACTAACACAGTCAAGAAATGCAAACATGATAGGAAAAAAACCCCTGTAGGTGAACTAAAAGTCCTTTTCTGGGTAATTTGTATGCTCTTTCCAGTTAGCTGTAATAGCATCAAATCTAAGTAATAAGGATACTGCTAACTTGCTTTAATTAATGTCAGTTTTACAGTCATAAATCATTATTAATTTCCACATTAATTTTTGGAAATGGCCTAGATTTTTTTGGCCATTGCCGCAGTTTGTCTGGAAATTCTCCCACTCCTGGACTTTTACTTGTTCTTCACACTCCTGTCCTGATGTTTTCCCTGTCAGGTTGAGCTTCTATCTGGCTTGAATGCATGCACATAGTTACTCTCACTTCTTTAACAATGACCTAACTCCACTTCTGTCTGTGTCTGACCTTTTTCTAATTCCAAAGGTAGATGAGATGTTGGAAGTCATTGCAGCACTGCCTTTCAAGAGACAGTATCGTTGATCGGCAATTGTGTTTCCATACTAGTGCATTATTGCAATTCAACAATACTACTGATGTCTATGGAGAAAGGCTGAGCATGTCACTAATACATCTACATAGCTTAAGCTATTCTTTTTAAATGAAACACAGCCACTGTCTTCACTGGGACTTCCTGCTTCCAGAAGTATTAATGAAGGTGAGTAAAATATTTAAATTACTTAACAGCTCATATATTTTACTAGATGTTGACTATCCAGTGACTATTTATCAGGCCTTTCTTTAATTCCATTTGGGAGCTTGGACTAGTTTGTCTTTGCTGTTTTATACGTATTGACAAAATTCACTTTGCTGGAGGGAATTCGTTCTTTAGGAAGGCTGTGATTCTCTTACGGTTTCAATTTTGATTTCTATTTATACACTTGCCTTAGTTAACATTATTCAGCCGCCCTGTTTGCTGTGTCATTTGTATGCAGACGATATTCGGATATCCTCTCAGTCCCTGCAGAGCCTACCAAGAAGTTTGATGTTTTGTGTAATTGCCTCTGTGATATTTAATCACGGGTAACTTCAAATTTTGTTAAACTTAACACAGACAAAACTGAGTTGCTATTGATTAGTTCACTGGCGCAGAGGTCTCAGGTGTCATCTGTGGTAGTTTCCATTTGTGGTAGTTCTTTTATCCTTCAGATAATGCTTGTGACCTTGGGGTCATTGTGGATTCGGTGCTTTCTTTTGAAGCCCACATCAATCATGTAATTAAAGTGTCTTACTAGTGTCTTTGGAATCTAGCTGGGCTGAGACCTGTGCTCTTTCCAGCCCACTTGCTAAAACTTTAATCCATATTTTGTTTGTCTGACTTGACTACTGCAGCTTTTCCGTATGCCCTCCGCTGTTTGCATTAGGGACACAATATAGCTATTTAGGAATATGCAGTGCAACACTCATGAATTAATGACGTTCATTGACTGCCATTCTAGAGTAGAGGATGTATTTTTGAAACGTGGTTAGACACTGGGTATCACTTGGATCCTTCTTAGCTGGGGGCTTTTAATGGTATTTCATTTAACAGGATACTCTTTCCAGACAGACCAGTATAATTTTACATGAATCATATCAATTTGTGCTGTTATTTTTCAACCTGTTTCTAAATGTGGATGGCATTAAAGCATTAGAATTTCAAGATTGCTGTCACTTCATATTATTAAATGCTATATACTTGGCAATTTACAGCAGCATTGGTTATGATTCCACTACAATTCTGTCTTTACTTACTTGTCACTTTGGGGGCTAATGTATTCCAGAACAGTGTCTACTAAAAGATGACTTGTTTCAGTTTCAGTAGAATTTAGTTGAAACAATCCTTTTCCTCACATAGATGTTTTTGCCAATACAATGTCATAGGCCGCATTCTGCTCTCACTTATATCTACAGAGTTCAGTGGGATTGTACAGGATTAACAGAAGCCTTGACCATGATGGAGAGTTGTGAGGCTTTTAAACAGTCCAGATAGATAAACAATACGAGTATGTATGTAAACACTTATTTAAGTTTAAAATTTGTTTAACTTTATTTAGTTCAGGCTGATTCCCGGTAGTCTTAAGCTGCACTAAAACAAATGAAAATAAACAGCGATGCAGCCTGTTGTCCTGGTATAAAAATCACGCTATATGTTTGCATATTTGAAAGTTTAATGTGTAAACATAGCTTAAGAGCAGGCTACTGTCACATACACCTAATTATGGTTCATACCCCTTCTGAAAGGTGAAGAACTTGAGGTGAAGTATGCTCTGACATACAGTGAGTAAAGGTAAAAGCTAAAAAAGGTAATCCATGGAGAAGCAGGACAACTGTTAACTGTATCTGAAAGGATTCCCCTTAAAATCTCTTGAAAGGAAGAGTAACACGGAATGCCAAGAGAATTATCAATCAACCATGTGCATGCCAGGGTGTTGAAGCAATGCACCTCTGCTTCTATTACTTGACACTAAGAGTCACTCCTGACACTACAGGAGACAGGAAGCTGTCTAGCATTCAAATACAACAAAATTGACAATGGTAAAAATATTTTTTTTTCAGTTAGGTTCTGTAAATAGGTGCCTGAAACTATTCATTAACATTGCTACATGCAGTCTCAGTGTTTATAAGGCAGCCAAATGGGTGAATTTCACTGCAGTAAACTGCTACAGGAAATATTCATTTACACAGAATTAAGTGGAGTAGTCTATTGTCTGCCTTTGCTATGATGCTTTTTGTCTACATGCCCAACTGTAACCCAGCGCTGTGTAGAGTTTACTTAGATGTGAAAATCAGATGTATGGGATAAACTTAATGTTTTATTTACAGCAAGAACATTAATATACGGCACACTATGCACTATGTGCAAGGATGGTCTAATGGCATTCTGGAGCAGCTTGTTCCTAGCTGAAATGTGAACTTTCATCTCTGACAAAGAAGTACTGGAACACTACAGCTTTCTCTGAAGTTGGATGCTCTTCCTGAATCATTACAAAATTGTCTGGCAGTCACTGCAAGTGTTAATTGCTGCAGTGAGAAGGTAACTTAACCTACCTCTCTAATTAGAGAAAGCACACTGGCCCGAGCAAAGGAAATGTCTGAAGCTTTGCCTAGTTGTCTAAAATGGATCCCAAAAGCGAATAGATTAAATTTTCAGTACATGAACAGCACTGCCTGCTTCTCTTCTGTCCATCTCCAGCCTCTGTCTGGAGACTACTGGACTTGGAGAAAAGTAGAGCTGTCCTCAAACTGCGAGGAATAAGGGAAATTTGAAATTAAGTAGGAAACTTTCCAGACAAGAACTTTCATGGGAATGTTATTCCATAGTCTCTAGAGAAGTGCAGGTTTTGTATCAAAGATGCAAAGGCTCATTTAAAGCTTGTGTAAGCAACCAAATTTTTTAATTCACCCACAAATGCAGCTAATTGATTTTAATTGGCTACACGTTTGCTCCAGGGTATATAACAAAATAGCAAGAATTGTTCCAAAACATTATTCTAAAGATATTACTCACTTCAGGACGTGTTGCAAAGTCAGTTTCTTCCTTTTGCACTTGGGCTCAAAAAATTTGTGGAAGCCGTCCCAAAAACAAGAGAAGAAGTTGCAAACTTTTTCCCACAACATAATGCAAGAGTCAAACACAAAAATAAAGAGGATATAACATGAAGAAGTATTTGTTCTGCATTATGATGTGCTGGGTTTTGGCAGCAGTGGAAGTTCAAAGAGAATTACTTTATCTCTAATATGGACATGAGTAATAGATGGCAGAATGTACTGAGACTTATATAGGCAGATTTATGAGGCATGCCAGAAAACAGTGGCCCACTGAGTTTATTTAAAGCCATAGATTCTAAGCAAGTCTGCTGCAAGGACTACAGCGTTCATTGCCCTCCTTGCAGTAAAACTGTCTCAAGCTTGCAAAGGTGAGTGTAGCACCACTGCCTCCTACCTAGAAGAAATTGGAGCCATTCAATAGTCTCAAAGGCTCCAACAACTTCACAAAAGTTCTTTGTTAGTGAGTAAGCAGCCTTTGGTTTTTGAAGCAAAAGTGTCTCTGTTGTAAGTCTGCTCGACTTGGTTGACTGTACAGTGAAACAGAGTTCTACATAACTACAAACTTCATTACAATAGATTTTTAAGACGGTTTGCTCACTCTGGTCAAATTTAGATACTTGGCATTTATTCTGTTAGCACTTTGATGTTTATATCCTCTAGTTAGTAAAAAAAAGTCCTGTGACTCCAGAAAAACATGGCCTAGGAAAGTATGAGAAAACTTCAGCATCCCTGAGGAGGAATGTAATGTTCAACTGCTGTATAATGAAGAGAGGTGGAACTGGTAGTGGAGTTACTGTGCAGTAAAATATTCAGAACTCATAATGTTTCATGGGGCCAATGCCCCTGGGAAGAGAAATAAACTCTTTTCTATGGCAGAGCAATAAATATTTATATATTGTATTGGCCAAAGACCTCCATCAGAAGGGACTGAGAGGGAGCTGAGCTTGCAGAAAAGAAAAAGGTGCAATCCTTCTCTTGCATTTACAACCTGAAGATACAGACAGGCAGAGATGAAGAACTTGTTCCTATCACATTTAAAGAAATTAGCACGTTGTAGAATTTGCAGAGAATTTGTTAACTAGAAGTATTACTGGAGTGCTGCTTTTTCCCTTTCTTTGTCTTCACACCATTTATGAGTGAATCATATATGATCTTTGAATCAACGCACTGACAGATTAGCAAATTTTACTTTTTGATGGAGGGAAAATTGATTGTACTTGAGGTCTTTTCCTGCAGAATCTGGGTTATCTGAGTAACCACTTAACCCTTAAGGACAGGAGTGAAGGAACCACATCCCTCTTAAGCACAGAACGTTAACTTTCCTGACTTTCACAAATGCCCATTGACACAGTCCCATCTCAGAAGACCATAATTGGTTGAGAAAAAGAAGAGAATCAAAGATTACAGGGAAATCATTCTCACCCACACAGACTGTGTTAAAGGTATTTTCCAAAAGTACAAGCCTGGTATACTTAAATGTAACACCCACAGCACCTATTCATAAGACACCACATGAAAGAAATAAGTTTCAACTTGATTTTCTACTTTGGGGAGTTTAAGCTATCTCCCTAAGACATCAAAGCAGCCCAACTAGTCTTAAGTAAGACAAGTGAGGTTTGGAGATTCACAGAGCATCACAAACAATGCACCTCCCATTGCAGGCATGAGAAAAGTCATTCTTTGCACGCCTAGTGACTCTCAAGTGCTCCGCAGATATTAATGAGATTGAGAGGTGCAATGTTCATTGAAAAAGATTTATTCACAATTTAAAGATAGGAAAACTGAGGCATTATTATCATGAGCACAATTTAAAAAATTGGTCTCTGATTTTGCATTGGTAGTTGTTTTCCATCCTGAGCCAAGCAATGTATAAAGACATCTGGGAGTTTCCAGTCAAAATCAGGTTTGGTTTCCTTTTCCATTGAGCATGTAAAATTGTCAATAGCAGAATGTTTTGCAGAAATACATGAATTTAGATGAACCTCTGCTAAAAAAAGCCGCTGGAAACTGCTTTGCTTTCTGCCTACAGGCTCCTAAGAAATACAGATTTTTAGGGTCAAGATTTCTGTGGTGGTCCCTCTGTATGGACTACCACAGACTTAGCAGGCTACAAAGTTTTAAGGTTCCTGCAGCATGGTTGGGAGCCCAGAAACCCAGGCTGTAGCAGAATTTTTTCAATATCTCAATTCTCCAGTTTTCCAGAAGCTTGGAGAGGTCTAGCTAACATCTAGATGAATGAAAAGGCTTAGCTTAAACTTGAAAGGCTTTTGGTCTTCTAGGAGCAGCTCAGTAAGATGCAATAAAAACAGACATTAGGAAATACTTAGTTAGCTAATTAGGAACCATATATTTTATTTTTTCTTAATTATTTGTAGGGGGTGGAAATATATTTTCTGCAGTGGAGTTCAGTATGTATAGGGTTTTTTTCCAGTGATAGACAAAAATTTTGAAGTTACCAGAATCGCTTTGCAGAACAGAAATGTTACACTTCAGTCTTCTCTTCCCTGTTGTTGCTCAGCCTTCAGAGAGATCTTGGCACCCTTTCTTTCTCTATGCAATGACCAAGTTTTGAAAATACAGGACTGAAAATGCTGGACACAAAACATACCAAGTGAAATCACTAGGAGTTCCCATTTCACCTTTCAGAGAGGTGCATGAAACCGGTGTGAAAGACAAGGCTGAGAGGCCAGGGAGGACCCAGGGCTGTGCTGGGAATACAAGTGCTGAGACTGGGAGAACCGAAGATAAAAGCGGGGAAGCCCAGTTAGACTCCCCTGTTTCTAGAAGAGACACTCAACACTCAAGATGGAGTAATCCTCAGATTTGGGCAGGCAAAAATGGGGACACACTGAAACCCAGGACTGTTTCTGAAAATGACCAAAGTTTACAGATGCCAAAAGAAATAGTCAGGTGGACCCTGGTTCCAGGGATGTGAGGGGTGCAGCGCCTGGACGGACTATAGGAGGAGGGGCTGGCCATCACCTTGGGTGGCCTAGGGTTGCTTGAGGGACTACAAAAAAGAGGCTGTCTCTGGCATTTGGGGCTTTGTTATATGTGTGCGAATATTTATCACTCTGAGCAAAACATTACTCACATTTCTTCCTGGCAAGATGCTATCCTTTTGTGAGGGTTTAATGATAAGCAAGTGCAATTCAAAGGAGAATTGTAAATTGAAGTCTACTCCAAAATACTTCTTAAAACCCTGAGTCATTAGAGGCTGAATCACATTATTCCTGTCAGCAAGATCTCTTCTCTAACATTATCCTCTATTTACTGTACATTACCTCATGGTCCTGGTCAAACTGTGCATCTTTTACATGAACATGAAGAATCCTAGTCATTAGGATGAGTTTGACATGATGCAAGCTTTATTTTCTGATGCTAGTTAGAAAACAACAATCCCAATTCAAGGATTTACTTAGGCTTAGTCTGCACACAAAAGAAGCTTTTCCTAGCAAGCAGGTCAAATAAGAAGCCTTGTCTTCTGTTTTTCACATTTCACTTATTTGCTGAAGCTCATGGCTGTCTGTTACAAGGGCAATTCTAAAAGTCAAAAGGTTCTAGAATAAAGCATCACCCTTAAAAATTCATCATTTATCTGTCGAACAGTGACCTCATAGTGACTCTCTCTCAGCTACAAAGCCATTGATTGCATGGCCTTTCATTCTTCTTCTGTAAATCCTATAAACAAGCCCCTCTGAAATGCCGGAAGAAAATTTAACATGCAACACTTGTCACATATTAAAATAGAGATGCAATATTAGATTAGATATTAGACTAATTACCACATATTTAGCTCTTTTCAACAATTCATCATATACAATTAGGGGATAAATTATCAGAAAAAGACATTATTTGATTAATTTTCAAATGTTTTAAAATTTGTCTATAAAATGTATACTTATCTAAGTATATGTAACTTTAGGCTCACTAATATGACAGGTATTATGTTAAGGAGATAAGCGCCTCCCGTCCAAATATGGATCATATGTCTATGAATTTTAGTTCCTTTAGGCATAGAGCTGTTGATGTTGGAAAGGCACAGGATTAGAAAGTTTAAGCAAGCTGAAAGATAAGGATCAAAATTAAATCAAAAGTTACTTCAGTTCATTTGTTTCAGTGATTAGAGAGGCCATATTATTAAAATAGCAAGTCAATTGTTTAGTGCTGTGTATGACACAACTGCTCAAAGGGCAGAATTAACGATGAAAAGTTTAGGAATTAGAATTGAACTCTTTGCTGAAAGAAAGTGCTCAAATCTGCAATCAAACAACTATATTTACACTTTGGATGATGACAAACTTCACTGACAATATATATTTCTTCAGCAATACTCCTGAGAGACCTGAAAGTCAAGATAGGCTCTTTTCTTCTCAGACATTGCCTTCTGCAGAGAAAGTTCTTCAATCAAAACAGACCTCTATATTACAGAGGTGTAGCTTTATTATCATTACTGCATCCCCTCTTTTCTCTTTAACACCTGTTATTTCTGGGGATGATGAATAAGAGGAAGGGTTTGGGACCGAATTCCCTTATACAAGTTCATAGGGTATTTGCTAATAATAGCACACAGTTCATAGCATCACTGAGACAAAGCCCATGTCCCAGGCCAGTTTACAACCACACTGCAGAGAGACCCTTACTGTAGCCAGCCTCTTAACCAAGAAAGTTACTATTGGAATTGAACTTTTCCCTGATCGCAGTTAAAGTACTCCTGAGACACCTGGGAAATAAAACTGTGAAGAGTAGTCTTGCTGGATCTACAGTCTGGAAATTACAGTGTTGGAGCTACTCTATCAGTTCAGACAGCAGCTGGCCTCTGGCAATATTTTTTTCCTTCAGATTAATTAACATTTCCACTCAGCCCCCTGGTTACAGGCATGATCATAAAATCTGTGCATGTTAGTAGAAGTTGCATCAGATACTGTTCACCTAGCCAGCTGCATAGCAGTGATTTTCTACCTCTGCACAATCTTTCATGATGTTTCTGAGGGGTGGGAGACTTCAGTGCTGAACATGAGAATGGTCAGATCTCAAATGACTGGGCTGAAAGCTTGTCAAATCTTTCCATTCACCTAAAACTTTGTCTCTTCTGGGCTAATTATGCTTTCATAAGAAGCAAAGCTGTCATCCTATAGAGAGTCAGGTTTTCATTTTCAGGAGTCAGTAACTTCCTCCTGTCAACAACATCAGGTCAGGATTTCACAGGTTGCTTCAGGGAAAGCGCACTTTCTGTTTCTCCATCTCATTGACAATATGCATCTCAGCTTCTCAGGGTGACAGAAAATTTCCTTTAGGATATCTCCTTGCTTCAGTAAGCTGTTGTTGGACTATGGTCTCGCTATTCTTCAAGATAGATTTTTCTTATTAAAAAAATCTTCTTCCTATATTACTGAGAAATACTCTTCTTTCAATGAGGTATGAGATCATGATGCAAATGTATAAGCGATGGTGCAATTTTCTGAGTACCTTTTAAGTATCAGCTTGATAATATTAAGTAGTTCCAGTAGGAATCCTCATGGATGTGAACGAAGCTTGCTGTGACTGAAGTTTGTAAATAACAAAACTGCTGCAAAAGAAGTCTTACTTGTCAAATTTCTGCAGAACTGCTTCCCTCTTTCACTCTCAACACAACACTAACTTGCTCTCATTCAATACTCAATAAAAAAAATTAAAAATTGAACAACAAAGATTGTTCACCATTTGAATTTTAAACCATTGTGCTGATTGAAGCTGATGAGAACCTTGAAAACATAAACTATTTCTGGCAAAAGAGGGACCAGGTTTTGGACATAATGATTTATACGCATTACCTCAATTGTATGATGATGCTCAGTATGCCCCTAGCATTATACAACTGCCAGTGCTTTGTTCTTTAGATCAAGGTAACATCCTTCCCTTCCTATTACTTTCCTGGGACTTCTGGATGCATTGCTCTGGCTCTTGAAGCAAAAAGAGCAACTGAAATTAGTAGAGAAAACTGCAGAGGAGGACTTAGGTTGTGAAATCTGGCTACACAGGTATCATAGCTAGCCTACAGAGATATCTACACTAGTTCTCAGAAAATCTCTTGGAGGCCCTTGATAAGTAACAACTAGAGGGCTTGTTAGAGAAGAAGTAGTCATGAGACAAAGCCTGTCTCATATATTAATGAAATGTATGCACTATTTGGCTGCATTTAAAAAAACCCAGAACACCGAGGGCAACATAAACCCTATATTTGTGAATAAGTCAATATCAAAGATCATCTGTAGATCAAAACCTGGAAAATGCAAAATGTTCAGATTAGTATGCAAAATAAAACATCAATGTGGAGAGTGGATTTATATGATTATACAATGAATAATTCATTAGCACAAGAAATACAATTAGCTTTTAAAAATGATCTAACTACTATGCTCATGTTTAGCAAAGCTAACATATAGTAACATCAGGAGGTAAAAGTCCATAATGCAAAAGAAATTAAAACAAATTCCTTTATGATTCCAGCTGCCTTATTACTAAGGGGGAAAAGGGCAGTGGATTAGACGGGTTAGATCATGCCCAGAGAGGTTAACTTGCCTGTAGTCAATACCCTTGCATTTGCAGGTGTGCCCTCAATTGACCTTATTAATATGTGCAACCCTTGCTGGAAACCTTATTTCAAAAACATTAAGCTCTGGTTGTTTGAAGTGCCTCTGACTATGGTGAAGCGTTCCTTAAACTTGCAGGGATCTTATATGGTGGGAGGATGCAGAAGAGCCTAAATTTTTTTCATGAGAGGCTTTTCTGCACTTCCAGTAGATAGAAATCAGAGGGCTGAATCAGACAGAAGATAATCGATGCTATAGCTGGCATACTAAATCAATACATTACTGGCAACTGTAGCTAGTTTTAGCTGAACCTCTGCTTTCCAGAGCAATCACTCCAAGTCCTGACTTAGTCATTTTCAAGATGAAATTGCATCAGGCTCTTAATCTGTATTGTACCAGTTTGATGTTAGCCAGCCTGATTCCGACAGTAATTTCCTATGAGGCTGACTTCTGTCGACTGATACTACTCAAGAAGTGAGCAGAGCAAGTGCAAATGGACAAGAGCTTGCCATGGAGAAGCCTTCTAGTTGGTGTTTTACTTCTTCCCTGTATCCTATTTCTGCAGATGGTTTATGTAAGGGAACACAGATGGCACTTACCTACCCTTTGGTATTTTAAAAGTATTGTGTATTTGTAATAGTTGTTCTTTCAAGAACGAAGAGTGCCACAGCTAAGTGACATTATGAACAAGAAGCCAAAAGCTGATACAACAGTTCAAAAGCATACAAATTAAAGGCGATTGTCAAATGGATTTTCCATTCCATTAAAAATGTCAGGATTGAAAAATTTTGACATATAAAAGATCATATTAAATATTCATATTAAATTAAGTGGGGACAAACCCAAAAAATAATCCAAACATTGTGCAAAATTAAATTCTGAAAATAATTAGTTTGCCCCAAATGTTTAAATCCAAAGATGTTGTTGACATTTGGATCCTTACTTGGATCCTTTTATTTTCTATTTCAGATAGCAGCTGTTTTTTAAATAAAGCAAAACTTTCTTGCATGATATATCAAACCCAAAGGATTGCTTTGCTATGGTATTTTGTTTCTTTTCAATTGTTATTGTTACCATTATATTATTGTTATTTGTTCAAATAACATAATTTATTTTTTATTATCTATTCAAATAATTTGTCATAAATTTGCCAATGTAAAATAGCTTTAATGAAAACTTTCAACATACTCTAACATCACTGTAAATTAACCATTAGAGTTCTACTGGCTGGACTAGGAATAGGTATAACTATTACAACACGATGATTATGTTCTTCTCTTTAAAAATATTCTCGCTACCAGGTGAGTGCTTAACCTCAGATATACTCATTTAACACAGGTTAAATACACACTGAATAGCAGTGGACTTTTGAGTTTGGCCTTCAAACAGTTTGGATGCTTCTGCACACCCAAGTAAAGGAGAGCCAGGGGACAGTACCTGGCACAAAAGGTTGAGTGGCCCCGACTGGCTTGCTTCTGAACTCATTAGGGCTATTGGCCTGCCAGAGCAGACTGGCTGTTCGATCACTACACAGTGCTTGGTCCTCTGTCTCCTGCCCTGTGGGGTGCCTCTCATGCCTGTTACTATTTGGGGTTGAGGACACTAGTTCAAAGCATATTAAATAGTGCCGCAAACTACCAGAGTGCTGCCTTTAGCTTGGAGCTGGGAGGGTGCTTTGCATGCCACATGGTTGTCGTATGGGAGTACAAAAGAAGTACTGTGTAGGATGGAAGAAGTCAGACTCAGTGCAATGTGGTCCTTGTCATTTGTTAGCCGAGATCACTGGTGTGAGCTACCTCCGAAGTGAATCCAAACTGTTCCCTGGGCAGAGCTCATTGGAGAGATCCCAGACAGAGACAGCTGTGAGCTAACAGTTCAGCAGTGTCACCAGTCTGGAGGATTGTGCTTAGCTGCTCCCTGGCCCTCTTTTACTCAGAAATATAAATCCTGTAATCTGGGCAAGGCCCAGGTCTTAGGAAGTGTGGCAATTTAATTAGTGGGAAGAAGTGTCTAAATTTCTTCCTTTTCTCTTAAAGAATAGAGATGAGGGCAACTGTATCACTACATGTTCATCACACTGTGCCTTTATTCCCCAAGTTTGCTTTGTCTGTATTAGAAAGCTCTGTCAACAGAAAGAGAGCCAGCACAGTGTTAGCAGCAATATTTGTTTGGCACATGATGTTCACTGTTGCCTATGTGTGTTGATTTTGTTCTCACTCAGCTGTGGGAAGGTGTCTCCATGTTTGCTGCACTTCTTCTGTCCCATACTGAGATTTTCTTGTGTTCAGCTCTGTAAACAGCTCTTTCTGCACCCTTTTCTCAAAGAACAGCGGCATTTCTGAGCCACATTCGCAATACCTCCATCTTTTTCATCTCAGCAGCTACTCCTTTTCACACCATTTTCAGACTCTGTTGCAAGCATAGGTATAGCTCTATTCAGCAGTTGCTCATCTGTCCAGTTTAAAGAATGCTGCATACCAAATGTACCTGATTAAAAAATCACGTTAAACTCCACTACCAGAATGCCTTTTCTAATTCTTCATCCACTTCAATATGTGTGACCCATAACTGTACACTACAGCTGTGACCTTGCCTTCTGCAGGCACATCCTAACAATCTATTTGCAGAAGGAGGAGTTGTAGGTGCCTGTGAACTCACCTGAAGTGTGTTTTGTTTTAAGATGAATAAGGCATTATTCATTCATAACAAGTTTTTACTAGAGCTGCTGATGAAGCAGCTTTGGAAAAGTAGCTGAAGACATGGGATGGAGTTATCCTTAAACGCTGCATAGAAACTTCAAGACTGTAAGAAGGACACAAAGTGCTATGACCCAGATTTTGAATCTGAAGTACCAAAGACATAAAGACAGCTAGGTAACATAAATGTAATAAAGAGAAGGCACAGCAAGGGGAATTAAGGTGATTTGATCATAATTCACAATCATGTACAAGAGGAAGAGATTTTTGATAGCAGAAGCTCTTTTATCTATTAGGAAAAAAAAATCAGCAAGACATGCAGTCACTGGAAGCTGAAGCTAGGTAAACATAGGCTGTAAGTAAGAGGCATTTTATTTTATTTATTTTATTGTATTGTAACAGACCATTAATCACTAGCAGAGTTTACGCAGGGACATTATGGACTGTTTGGTGAGTTTGTCCTGGCAGTGACTCATACTATGGTCCTTTCCTCTTGACACAATTTTCCACATCTAGACTCCTGCTTTCAGTGCACTCTGATATGTAAACAATAACTCAACGTTTATCCAGTAACTCTGCTGCACATTTATGAATTTTAATCAACCATTGACACACTTACATGAAGTGAAACAAATGAGCAGAGTTGACAAATGAGATTTTTGCTTAGAAAGGATTTTAGATTCATATAAATATTCAGTTCCTCTCTAGGACTCTTGACATCAACTGTGTTTTGGCACTTGTATGGCTGTCTTGAGCCTACATGATTATTTTCTATAGCCCAAACAGGGAGCCCATTGTGCTAAGCATATAATAAAAAGACAGCTGCTGTTTCTGAGAGCTCACAATCTAACACAGGGAGAACAAATGGCTGGTAGATGAGGATAAAGTAAGTTTGAACCACATTTAGCAAGGTAAGAAGCACTGTTGATATACCAGTTAACTGGCTGTTGGAGGCACATAATTGGAATCTGTTCCAAAGATGCAGCAGATTTCTGTATGTAACGCAGTCCTCACAATTTGGATCAGATTTTTTTAAAAGCTGTGCCTGGTTTGTCAGCTAATGCAATTTTCCCTCTTTTCCCTCTGCTGCCCTGAATTACTCCCTGACCAAGCTCCCCTCAGGTAAAGGTCTTTGTGCCTTTGATTATTTTATGGCATTTGCTGCAGCCCAGTTTTCATCAGAGGTCTTTACCAGCAGCCTAACAGCCCCATGAATGAAATCAGCAGGGAGGCTCTTCATTATCGCAATTCTGGCAGTGAAGTCTCTGTACTTTTATCACTGTACTGGTATCAATTATTTGGAGCCACATTAAATAAATGAAGTCAGTAACATGAATATGTCATGCCCAATTCATACAGAGGCTCATGAACTCTCTTTAAAAAAAACTCTCTTTTATGCCTGCTGCTTCCCTTATGAATTTTTTGTAAGCTCTGACCTTAGACATTTCTCAATCATGGCAAGCATGCTTAGTTCAAGATTGAATACGCATCCATTTTATATGGGTTGAGGGGGGCAAAAATCATGAGAAAAGCAGATGGCATTAGAAAAAAAATGACTTTTCAAAGAAGGTTCAATGACCTCCATATAGGTATGACATGTTAAAGTCACTGACTTCTTTTTAACTCAGCATTTGCGTTTATATATTTAGTATTATATAATGTACTTGTAAGGGCAAAGCCTCTTCAGCATTTGATCTACAATATTTATTGTAGAGTTCTGACTCACCTTCCTTGGGTGTAGCCCAGAGTCACCATAATACCAGTAATGACAATGAAATGGGACTGAATTCGCTGGTGCCCTTTGGTTGTTCGATGGGTCACAGCAGCATACTGATGGCAGTTTTCTGCAACTTAAAGACAATCATCTTACTTATTGATTGATTCTGCTGAATCAGAATTAGGCTTGGCAAAGCCTATTCTCCAAAAAAGGAATTAAGAACTCTCTGGGATTTGGAGAGTATTTTTCTAAAACCTTTCTAACCAAAATTAACGTATTTTGGTCTTAAGTAATAAAAAATTGTAAGTCTCTAATGCATAGTTTATTAACTCCAGAAACCCTAAAGCCAGTTCATTTTGCTTGTAATTTAACTGACCTGTTTAAACAGAGTAGGAGAAACACAGAACTGTGATGGGAAAGGAGATTTCTTGGACATTGCTTTGCACATACTCAGAATAAAAAATCCCTAGAACTTTTGAGCTTTCTGAGAGTAGAATTACACATAGATGGAAGGAGTAATGGGTAAATGCTTTGTGGGAGTGTTTGCAAACTCTGAAACTCAAATTCAGCCACATTCTAATATGTTTCAGCTTCTTTTCTGCTAACGTTAATCAGAGTGGCTTTTGTTTAAAGGGATGTTGGAGAAAGGGTATTCTAAACTCCAATACTCTTGCAAACACACTTCATTCAAACCTGCCTGAGAAGTGGTTTCTCTGCTTATAATTTAGACAGTCAACCTGGTAGCTGAAAGAATGGCATGTTTCTTAGGTGGCCAATTACACACCCAAAGTAAGGAAGAGTGAATAGTTAGAAAACATAATTAAAATAAATACAGCTTGTAAATAAGGCCAGTCAGAATACAGTCTGATGAAATGATTAGGCAGCATGTACCCCATGTTATGGTTTGCATAGATGCTTAGTCCTTATGCACTCTAAGTCTGCTGAAATTTACAGGGAAAAATCCTGTCCTGTTACAGAGACAAATGCATTGACCTCAGGATTTTGGAGAGAGTGCATCGAGCTAGATCCGTGGCTTCACTAGGACTTCTAGTGGTGTGCAAATCTGAGCAGGTGTTTGCATCTTTGCAAAACTAAAGCCAACCTCATAAGAAAAACAATAAAACCTCACAGTTTTTGGGAAGTTATCAGAAAAAAAGGGGCGTGGGGGGGTGGAACTCAGATTAGAAATACGCAGCCAATGATGAGTAAAAAGAAGAAAATTAGTTCTTTCTTGGAACCCTCGAGTTTGGATGCTTTCTTGTTTTATTTTTAACCAATTTCTTAAACATAAAGTGAACTGTGAAACCAATTATTCAGGTATCACTTCTGAAAAAAACTTGACTGCCAAGTCAGCAACAGGAATAATTTGGAAGTTAGTATCACCTGAGAATTTCCAAATAGACCATACTAGATGTCAGTGCTCTTTGTTCAGGAAGCAGAACTGAAGCATAGAGAGGGTCTTTATCTCAGTCTTATGTCATATGATAACCAGCTGGAAGAATTTAAAATAAGAGGCAACAATCCTGTATTCCAGTTTACCATTCTCCTATCTCTGGATCATGCTCTTTCTGTTTTCTGTAATATAAGGTAAATATACAGTACTTTCACAACGGGCATTTCATCATGAGTTAAGCCATTTTTGAATAGCATTCATCCTGCAAAGTTGCCCAACCACAATGGAGATATCAGTGTAAAGCTTTTTGGTTTTTTTTCTGAAAGTCTCTCTGCATGTGTTGTCTGGTAAGATAGGTGTGGGAGATGTAGCAGTCCTTCATCTAACATCCATTCCTGGCATCATCATGTTTTTTCATGAAGTAAGACTGTCAGGTTTATACCCACATTGACAAGAGAAAATGGTATTGTGCTGCTGCTGTTCAGGGTTTCTCCTGAAAACAAAAGACAGATGAGTCAAGTATGCAGCTCACTCATCAGAAATTGCAGGTGTCTCTCAGTTTGGACATATTTCCACATATTCCTAAACTGTTCATTATCATTTTACTGTATGATTGCCCTGCAAGTGCTTGTCATCACTGCAGGGGCAACCCTGAAATCAACCTTTCTGAAATCCATGAATTAAAACAAACAATCAGATAAATGTAATGCTATGTATTAAACATGAAATGACACATTTGACTGGCGGTAAAGGCGAAAAGAATTTCCAAAAGACCTTACTGCAATGCAGACTGCCACATCCATTTGTTTCTGATTGCTATCACACTGCACAGATGCAATGATTGAGAATGAAACTTGAATTTGGTGCTAGAAGTCCACTGTAACATCAATCACTTGAAATAAAAATGTCATGCTTATGATTCTTTGGAAAATGCTGCACTTAACTTCCAAACTGTTGCTTTCAGAAAAGGCTAATTCAGGGTTGGGTACATTAATGTCAATGTCCTATAAAAGTGCCAGCTAAAAAAAAAATGTCAGCAAAGACATTTTTTAAGCCTGTGTCAGCACAAAAGGGTGCCTCAGTTGTTTCATCTCACAACAGCTGCATGCTTTCATTGACATTTGTTGCCCTTTCTTTGTGCACTCATCCTAACCTCATAGGTTATTTCCTGGCCTCCCTTCTGTGACCTATGACCGATGATGACCTTTAGCTAGAGAATGTGACATTTTGTTCTCCTCTGGCTGACATGTGATGCCCTCATTATTCAAAGGTATGTGAAAATAATGACCTGTACTGACCTCTCAGTTTCCTTTCGTTTATTGGTCTACACTAGGTGCTTGTTCAGCAGATTGCTATGACTAGGTGGTGGGGTGTTCAATTTCTTTTGAAGAAGGAAGCTCGTGAATTGCACCAACATTTTAGCTCTTTGTGTCTGTTGCTCCATTTGAGGAGCAGGACATGAGGTGGTGCAGCTGGGGGAAGAGGATTCAGGGGTCACAGTTCAGTTCAGTCTGGGTGTTGGGAGCACCTTTGCAAGGCTGGCAGATATGACCAAAGACCTGTGGTCTTACAGAGTGGCAGCTGAGTCCCAGGCTGGATACCTACCTTAGGGCATCTCAAGTGGCACAGGATGCCAGTGCATGAGCTACTGATTCAAGTCCTCAGTTCTCAGTCATCTGAAAGAATGGATGACTAAGGAACCTTAAATATTCAAAACAGGAGTGACTGTAGCTTTCCCATCACCAAGGTTTCTACACCTTCCCTGTCGTGACCACAGTGGCAACACAGTCACAGTTATAAGAAATACAATATTAGTCTAACATGCTAACAGTGCTTTCTTGGGTAAGTCGCTTTTTGCATTTCAAATGGTGGAAGTTTCAGTGTTCTTCAGAAATGCAAGCCTGAACACATGAAATTTTTTTCAAGAAGTAGATTTTATCACCTGTGAGGTGAGACGCGCCCTCATTGACTATAGTAAATGTTTCAAATGCTGAAAGTCTAAAGGAGAAACAAACCACTTTTGTGTGGGAGGTTCTGATACCAATTAAGAGTTTATTCAAGACCTAGCCAGCATGAATATTTAAACCTCCTTTCCTTGAAGAAAGGATGGTTACTTCAGGTCAGGCATGAGGGCATGTATGGAGCAGCATAAGGAACAGATGGCTGCTAAAGACAATTTCTGACTACAAATAGTCCCTAATAAGAATATAGAAATAATCGATTAGGGACTAAGCTCTGCTTCCTGTTGCACAAGAATAGAGCAGCAGAAGAAAATGTTAACACATATGTCAGTGTGTGTTTCTGGCTGGGAAAGAGATAGCAGGCCCTTTCCCAATGAAAGGTGGGAAGCTGCACCAGGTCTGAAGGTTAAGATGGAAGATTATCAACAGCTCTATGGAAAAGGTTTTAGGTATTTGGTATGCAGACCAGGAAATGTATTGAAAATCAGGATCGGGATTTTGACCTTTTCTCAGCACTCTGTGCAAACTAATGCAGAAACTACAGTAAAAGTCCCAGTAACAGCCTTTATTGGTAAAGACAGAGCATTCCCCACCACCTGGAGGTTGTAAAGAACTTCATGTAGGAACATGTCCACTGTGTAAAAGGTACTAATAACTGACGCCCAGACGTCACCTTGCAAACTTCGAGGTTTGATCTGGACATCTGGGCCTTCAGGCCAGACATTCATCCTGAACTGTAATCCAGCTAAATAAGCCATTGAAAGTCCAGGCTGACACTTACAGGACTGCAGTGCAGTGGAAAGGGGACTATTGGTTTAGATTAGAGATAGCCTGCTGTCCTGGTTTCAGCTGGGATAGAGATAATTGTCTTCCTAGTAGCTGGTATAGTGCTATGTTTTTGAGTTAGGTATGAGAAGAATGTTGATAACACTGATGTTTTCAGTTGTTGCTAAGTAGTGTTTATACTAAGTCAAGGATTTTTCAGCTTCTCATGCCCAGCCAGCAAGAAGGCTGGAGGGCTACAAGAAGTTGGGAGGGGACAACAGCCAGGGCAGCTGACCCAGACTGGCCAAAGGGGTATTCCATACCATGGGACGTCATGCCCAGCATGTAAACTGGGGAGATTGGGGGTAGGGGGAATCACTGCTTGGGAACTAACTGAGCATCATTCGGCAAGTCATGAGCAATTGCATTGTGCATCACTTGTACATTGTAATCCTTTTATTATTACTATTGTCATTTTATTAGTGTTATCGTTATCATTATTAGTTTCCTCTTTTCTGTTCTATTAAACTGTTCTTATCTCAATCCATGAGTTATACTTCTTTTCCCATTTTCTCCCCCATCCCACTGGGGGGGGGGCAGTGAGTGAGTGGCTGCGTGGTGCTTAGTTGCTGACTGGGGTTAAACCACGACACCTAGCTTTGGGTTGAAATAGAAGAGTTAGTATAATCTGATGAAGGAAAGTATTTTATCTATCTTGGTAGGAAATGCTACCTACAGATACTTCTACAGAAGTGGCCTAACTACGGATATGACTTATCAGTCGTAGGTATACGTCTTCATCTAAAGGAAGCATAGCTGAAAATTTTTGAGAGTATTGTCCTCTGTCTACCAATATCATCTTTGTCCTGTTTGGACTCAGCTTTGCTGCATAAGTCCTAGCAGCAGGTCTGGGCAGAAGGCTGAAACCCAAAAATGGCAGAAAGAAATGGCATCTATGATATATCACATCTATTCTGTTGGTCATTTCACAAATGTCCCTGGTATTACATTTCTGAGGGCTAGCTATTGATGGATGAATTGAAGGAAAAATAAGAGCATATAAGTAGATCCTAGCTGGTGCCAGGCAGTCCTCCTGTCCCTGACCTGACAGTGCTCCAAACCCTGTCACCAAGCAGGGCTGTTACGTGAATCCTGCTGTTCCCCTTTGGCTGACAGTAATTTTCATATAACTTGCACATGGAATGCTTTTAAAAGGATTCAGCTAAGGAACAGACATGCTTTTATGTGTGACCCAAGCCCAGATCAGATGTCAGATTGCTTATGACCAATCATGTAAATGAACTAACCCATCATGGCAACGTAACTCTGGAAGGTCTTGCAGAAACCTTGTAGAAATATATTTATCAAGTGCTCAAAAGATTGTGACACATGAAATCATGAGTTGCTTTTGACTGCTTTGGCCAAGAAAGACAACTTCTTTGTATGGCAAGAAAAATAAGTTTAAGAGGATAGCACTAAGGTAAATTTTTAAACCAAGAGCTTGTTTAGATTTTATTGTCTTTGTTTTTCCCCAGAAGCACAGTCTCAGAAATATTCTATTTTTCTTTCCCTCCATCTCATTTGCCTCTCATTGTTCAGGAGCTCATAGGGTTTCACTCCTCCCAAGATCCATAAATCAGATGATTAACTTTCAGTCCAAGACTGTTTTATATGAGCAGAAGAAATCTAATTGGAATACAATCACCCTCCTACTGCTTTTCACAGCTTTCTTTGCATCTCAATGTGATCTGAATTTCAGATACCTCTTTCTGTGAGATATTTATTTTTCCCCATCAGGTACTGAACTCAATTGTGCTGCTGTCTTTTTCTGCCCTTTTAAGCTCTGGCTGTAAATTAACCATTATCCAACTGAAATAAGTTCCTTTAGAGTTCTTAAACAGTATTTCAGCATGATAGCTTCAAGACTAGTTGCACAGGAACAAATGGCCTAATCCCCTGAATATGAGGGGTTAATACCAGTTTCATTTTCCCCTCTTGCAACATGGGTGCTTAGGGGACAAGTTTTTTTGTAACATGGGGTGCTGGATGGACTGAAGGAAGAGGGAGGCTGGAAATGCAGAACTCCATTTGCAGGTGCTGGATGAACCCCAGGTTGGGGAATGTTTGCATTACACTTATGGTTACTTGTTTTGATTTATGCTGATAGAGATTTAGTACAACTGAAAAATCTTGCTGATTATGGACCAGTTATTGCCCTATGATTTACTGGCTTCTATTACTCTTTAAAGAAAGAAAGTCAAAACCTTTTCTTATTAACTTAGCATTTAAGGAAACTGGCAGCCCAGAAGTCCTCAATACTAGGATGCTTCCTTTAACTGTGCAACCCACAAGCAGCACAAACTTTACTTTAGTTTCTCCCCTCCTGCACTCCAAGCCTTCTCCAGACCAAACAGAGCATGTCTATGGGAGCAGTTAATACTCATGACTCATGAAATCCTTGCATCTCTTCTCAGATGCTGTTGCTGCAGTGATTTGTTTGTATATGTATGTGCTACAAATAGTAGGCTATCTGAGAAAAAATAAACTTTAAATCTAATCACTTTTACATATTCAGATATCAAAAGAAAACAACTTAATTATTACCATATGACCACGAATGAAGGCTGAAGACAACAGGCATGATTCCTACAACTCTATGAAACCTGCGGGATGATGCACCTTTCTGTCCACATCCTGAGTCATTTACACCACGGACCTGTCAGAGAGCATCACAGCTTCCGACTTCTCCTTTCCTATTCCAACAGACACCAGGGTGCTGTTCAGACTGAGGCGTAAAGGTATATACACCTGGATTTCATCCTGATGTGGAGTCTAGACATGGCAAGATGCCAGTTCCACCACATCCCACAGTTTAGACATAGCTTATCAATCCATTAAGCAATGGAATGTCGTTTAAATAACTACATACCAAGCCCAGCTTTGGTTCTCATATTTTCAGCAGTCCCACCTGCCTCAACAAAGCTACTTGTACAAACATCTTGGGGACCCTGACCTGTCAACTGTTAGAACAAAACCTTGCAACCAGGTTCTTTGGAATTTGAAGTGTAACATGGATGTTGAATTGGATTTCTAATCTAAAGTAAAATTAATTATTAAAATGATTAAGCCATTAAATAAATACATCTCAATTCACAGCTGGTTGTGAATCAGTGACAGGCCAATTAATCAAAAAGAAATAGACATCTCATTTTCTGGACCTTCACATGCATTGTTTTACAGTGGTATAACTTTTCTCACTTAGGTTTTCAGCAGTCTGAGGGAAAGGAGGATCTGACTTAGTGTAGCAATTCCACGGACATGATACGATACTTTTTTTGTGCCTGTTTTTGTTCAAAACAGCTTTTTTGTCTCTGAGTTTTTGGGTAGTTATTTTCCAATATAGCAGAGAATGTACAGTGGGGACTAAGACAGTATTTATCTCACCTTACTTTAGGTATCATCTCTAATGTAAACATTTAAATCTGAACCAATCACTAAAGGCTCCCATTATAATATTCTTTAATGGGAAATTCATCTGGCCAAATGAAGACTCATGTTTTTCCCACTGCTAAATGGAGCCAAATTTGATTAGCTCAGAGGTAGAGGTCTACATTCAATCAGGCTAATCCCATCCATGGGTCTGTCTCTGCTGACGATAGTAGTGCTATGTGACAATGTCCACACTGGTGCTCCACTAGCCGTACTGGAAGGGACTTTTTGTTCAATATTCTCTTGGTTCCCAGTAATTCATTAAATGGTGTTGTCATGGGGATACAGTCTCAGGGTGGCCTCGCTTTCTTTTTCTCATCCACTCATACATAGTGTGCACTGTAAAATACTTTATGCAAATAAGTTCCAAGCAGAGTTGTTTGTCATTACCACGGAAAACTCTAGAGGCAAAACCAAACAGAATTTGTCAGTGAGAACTCTGTCATTAAGAAATTTTGTTTGCACCCCTGCAGTGATTCACAGTGCACTTGACTGTTTTGTGCCTACCTCTTCGTATCTTTTTTTGTTCACAAACTGTTATTTTGGGTACCTTTTCTCCAATTACAGGTTTTATTGATATCATACCAGAAAGCCCGTTTCAGCTCCTGGCAAACCGGTAGCCCAAGAGAAGGATTTCCTGGATGTCATCTTCATTCAAACACTGATAAAGTGCAGCCAAAGCAGGGAAGAAAAACAAAAGATTTAAAGCATTGCTGGAGAAGGAAACAACTAGACAAGAAAATGCAGCCTGGTTGTAATGAATAAGTAAAACTGGACAATTATCAGCACTTAGGCTTTGTTTTTACAGTGAAAACATATATATATGTATAACCTGACTTTGCTGAGCATGTCCTGCTTGAACCTGAGGATAAGTTTATATGATGCAGTATGTAGAGATACCTGAGTTACTGTGGACACCTCGTGTTGAGTGTTATCCCAGAAATATCAGGAGAGCATGCTGATGCACTTGGACTTCCCTGGTATCTGAACTAGCCTGCAGATTTCTATACTAAACTGTTGCATACCACTACATGCACTGTTCCTGTCTCAGGTCCCACTATCTTTGTTGGAACTGAGGTCTGCTTAATAATTCACTGGTTCAAGCACTGACCACCCAGCCAATGTCAACTTAAACAAAGCCACCAGTAAAACTCCCACTAGGCCCAGGCCCTGTCACATCTGCTGCCTGAAACAGCCAAATTTTTAAACTGTGAGCAGCACAAAATCTTTGGTTTACTTTCAACTACTGAAGGAAAGAAAATAACGTATCATCCACGAAAAATTCAAACACAGCTTTAAAAACATTAGCTACACAGAAATACTTGTGTTATATAAAATGTTCCTCATGAAACAGTGGGAGATCTGTCTGAAATTAGCAAGAATTACAAAACCTCCCACTCTGAAGGTGAAAGGAGAGCAAGGTTATAATTATATAAATGACTATGGGGAAACAGTTGCTCTGCATAGAGTGTGGGATCCAAGCAGTGTCGAACACTACTTGGAGACAGCTTTCCTGAAACCAGGGATTTGTTCTCTATTTTTTTCTTTTTGTCTCTTAAAGCTCCAGTCACTTCCCTGGAAAGATTTCCACTGGGGGCTACACCCCACCTGTACTCTCAGAGCAGGGGATTCAGACACTCTCTAGTCTTAACCTGATTTGGTGGCATCACTCTCTTTCCCCCTGTCTTTACATTCTCACTCTTTTTCACCATCACTTCATTGGGGTGATTCTTAGTATGGACCTATAGCATCTGCAGAACTGGACTACAGGGTTTATATATTTTCAGGCACTGCAACTGTATTTACCCAGAGTAAACTAGGATTATAGTCCATTCTTCTGGGACATGTGGCAACAGAAACAAACAGAAATATGACCTTTGAAGGGTTCTAAAATCCAGTTGTATCTTACATCAGCTTGCCTTAATTGACTGAAGAAACATACAAACACATAAAAATATGGCATTTGCGCGTATTATGGATTAAATCTCCTAACCCTTTTGAAGTAATCCCTGAATCTGAATCACCAGCAAGTTAAGGTCTCTCTCTTACACTTGGCTTCCCCTGTAGGTCAAGCTGTGTCTTTTCCCTTGGCTTTCTCTTCTACCTTCTCTGCTTTACAACTTGCTTCCATTTTCTCAGCAGTCCCCCAAAAGGGCATCTGTTACAAAAGCATTTCCCACTTTTGTCTTCTCTCGCTATTTGCACACATCTCTTTCCCTAATCAGTTTGCAGTCAGATCAGCTGACCAAAACCATTTTGTGGCCAAAGCATTCCTAGAGCCACGTGAACTGTGGAAACATGGGGTCTGGGCTGAGACAAGGCAACTCTTCCTCTTTCTGCATGGCTCGCTTCAGCTTAAATTGAACAGAAAACCACACTGAGGCTGTATAAGATTCTACTTCCCAGTATATGCCTGAACATCTTCGCTATAGGCTTGTCCACAGTGGCAATTACAGTTGCTGTTGCAGGGGGTGGGGGAGGAAATCATGCTTTTTTTCTGCTTTTCCCTCTTCATTTTTGTACATTTGAAAAGTCAACAACATAATGTTAGCAAACATCAAATTGGCACAGCTGTGACTGCTGCACATCTAAAAGAACTGTTAGGTGCCTACGGTCTCAGACCTCAATAAACAATTCAAAGGATAGAGCAGAAGTCAACATTTGCTAACCATCATCATGTGTAATATATGGTATCCTTATTGTAAGGAAAAAGAAGTACAGGTCCCTAATACTGCTGTGATAACTGTTGACAAGTGCTGACATTTAAACAACAACCAAAACAAGACCTGACCCTGCAGTGTCCCCACAAGTATCATTAGTCACCTACTCAAACCCACTGAAATCAAATGGGATTGATCTCTCATGACTGCAGATTTCAGGATCAAGCCCTTAGTGGGAAAAGAATCTCTCCTGAAGTAAGATCCTGCTCCACTCATGTTAATGGGCATATTCAATTGTAGCATGACAGAGCTTGTAGTATAAACATGAAGTCTGTAATTTTAAGGCACTAAACTGTTATTAAGCCAAATAGCTAAGGTATTTTAATTTAAAACTTCAAAGAATACTTAGCTGGGCAGTAGGAATTCTTGCCATTAATTAAAATACAGTTGATGAACAAAGCACAGGTCATGAAACCATCCGAGAACCCAGTTGTGACCCAGCACTCCAGTACAGTGGAGTTAGAGGAAACCAAAAAAGCTATAAAGCCACATCTTTCAATCTGACATATTCTTAAAGGTAAATCTGTGTCACACGCTGCCCCCCTCACCATTCAAAAACTTGTCAAAAGTGCTTATCATCAGAGATGACTTGTCACCACCTCAGTGATGTTTGGAGGCATTAATTTCTTTGGCTTTTAAGGGATTTAAATAATGGAAATGTCCTTGACAGAAGTGCACAAGACTGCAAGTAGAGGATCTTAACAGTTTTAAAGGAGCTATTAAACTTCCTGATGTAAATATACACTACCTGATCTTTTCTATAATGTGGATTACATAAATTTGAATTAAGTGACTTTTAAGAACATTGATTATTGATCTGATAAACTATAATGGCAAGCCATCAGGAACTATTGTGTAAATAACCATTTTAAAAAATTTGTTATGTCATAAAAATTCTTATGAAAAGTACTTATGGTACTTTAAATGCTGAGTAACCACTTTTCAACATTAAGTACCTCAGCCAAAGATACATTTTTAAATTAAGAATCTTTTCATTTATACATGATTTTAAAAGAATACTGCTAAACCACTCAGCATATACTTTTTTGTACTTGTGTAATTTTAAAATGGCCCAGTCAATGTTTTTTTTTTAATCCCTGAGAATGAAGATAATAGTAAAATAGGCGATCAAGTGGCTGTACTAGGCTCGTCAATGGCTCTTTGTGACCATACAGCTTTTGTGACAATATGTACTGACAAACATGCATAGGTCCAAAGAAGAGCCTTTCAGCTCAAATCTCATTAACAACTCTGAGAATTTGTTTGTGTCAGCTGATTTCCAGCAAAGATGGAGATACCAGCTATCTGTGTTCAAATCTAGAGAAGTCTTGTTGAACAGGGTTTATACCATGTATTAATGGCAGTAGAGGAGTTCTCCCCTAACACAAGTGGTCTGCCATGCCCTACTAAGAGGGAAAAAAAACCCAAACAAACCAACAACTGAAAAGGTGGAGTTATATGGGATGAAAGGCACCGACACAGAAGAGTCTGCATGCATGGAGTTGTCAAAGGCAAACTGAATGGGGAGCAAGTGAAAGTACATACAAATGATGCTAAAATAAAGCAGCTACATTCAAGTAAGAAGACGTGCAATGAAAGCAAGAGTCCAGACTGTGACCCAGGGCTACCTCATGTTGCAGTGGGGACCTCTGTCCTTTGACAGCGGGACGTTCCTATACTTGCATATTTGTGCAGAGTTGTAATGTACCTACTCCTCCCTGCAATGGCATGGCATGAAGTTCTCTGACAATGAGGCTCTGTGCCACAGCGTTGCAGGAACCACACTGAGGGTGGCTCCAAGACAGAGCTCAGAATATATGGGAGAGATCCCTGGGAACTGGAACTGACCCCAGCCTTACCCATATTCCCCTCTGGCTTTAGTTAAAGTTGACTTGACACACTCAGCTAGCACAAACAAGAATGACAGGGAAGGATAATTGCACTGTGAATGCACTGCAAATCACTGTAGGGAGGAGTTTCATCAGGATAACAAACTACAGTTTATGGAAAGCTGTCTGTTGCAGGGGCCAGCTTGTACAGAATTAAAAGCAAAGTCAAGCAGAAGTGGCAAGGTCTTAACTTTCATTCCTGTTTTATCAACATGTATTTAGGGTTGCTTCTCTCTGTGCTGCCACCCAATACCAGGCAGGACATTTTCTACATAGAGCCAGAAGACATATATTTGCGAAGAGAATATACTTCAGGGTAGCTTAATACTGCTTCTCTCATGCATCCCTCACCACACTTCATTTTTTAATCTCTGGCATACTGGGAACATGTGCCAAACAGCATGTGTACTGTTCAGAGATAACCTGGAGTCAAGGTGTCTCACAGAGAGTCACCAGTACAAGCAGCATGAACTTTGGCCTCACATGGCCCATTCCAATTTGCCCACGCTAAGGCCTCATGTTCCCACAGCAGATGCCAGTGCCTTGTGTTTGCTGGCTACACAGATACTCCGAGGGAGTACTTAGGTATGCAGTTACATACATATTTGCTTTTGCTCAGCTGCTGGGTTTTTTTTTTTTTCTTTCTTTCAAATAATGGAAATTCCGCTTGTAATTTTGGTGGCAGTTTAAAGTTCTGGGACTATATGCCAATGTGCAACACCATACCGTTTCAAACTCTCAGAGTAATAAAATGCTGAGAATCAGACTGATTAAACAGAGGTGAAGACGTCAGAAACTGCTCTGTAGATATTTGGGAAAAAAGATAAATGTTCCATCTGGCTTGACTACCTGTGTGCTCTTTCTGTATTTAATTTCCCTGAATGTTCTAGGAGACAAGTTGCCTAACAGCTTAGCAAGACCTGAATTTATTATTTTTAATATTTTTGCAAAAATTTTGGAAAGTATGAAGGAACAGTAAAGTGAACCTACTTTTACACATTGAGCTAGATTCAAGAGTTACATCTATCCACTGAGGAAGCAAAGCCCAGACCCCTGGCCCTTCTGTCCAGCAGGTTTAAATGCTACATGCCCATGACAGATGTCTTGAGAACAATCTAACGACCAGTACTTATTTGCAGCAACTGAACACATGATTTCAAGTGAGGAAGAAATTTTTTTAAAAGTGCTTGGATTACCAAAATAAAAGCTCCTGTTTGCCAAACAAATTATTCCCTATGAACTACTCAGTCATCTGTCGTAACAGCATAACTTTTTTTTGTGCATTTTAATAATTGGTCAGGAATATTATTCAAAATCGTTTATGAATGTCTGGTGGATAAAGGGTCCTGTACAGTAAAAAGCATGTTTGATGTCAGCAGGAGTTCATGAGCAACCTAGGGAAAGGTCATCTTGGTGTCAAAGGCTGCAAGAAATGTCACATGCTTTCTCTTAATTAAGGCAGGCTGGGAGAGAATCCTCAGGGAGGACCCAAGATCAGAAGGAGGAAACAGACATTGTTGTACCAATTATCACTGCTTATTTGAGCGTCTCCCTCTTTGTGATTACCGCAATTTAACCAAACATGTAATTTCTAGGCTGCATCAGTTTATCATAAGTGAATCCACTTGGATAAGTGTTCATTCCACATTTAAATATAGATAGACTCTCCTTGCCAGGTGCTGAGTTTGCTCAACTCCTACTGAAATTAGCAGGGGCTCAGCATTTTGCAAGAATCACTTAGCAGTGCCTAGAATTGGGTTCTTTATGTGTCTTATACATCAAACCAAAATCTGTGCTCCTCTAATGTCCGTTTGCATAGTAATCCATATTTCTTTTCATTCATTTATTAACAAACATATCCACTTGGTGTTTCTCCTAAACAAATGTTAGTGGTTGTCACTACTAAATACTTAGGCAAATTGAATATATTCCTATTCCCTTTTGCACCACAGCAATATTATGCAGTGTACTTTAGCTTTCAGCTTTTCCTTATGTACGGAATATTTATGGTCCATTTTGGAGTTGTCATCCAAGCACTTGGGGTCATTTTCTTATTAAACAGTACAATATTAAAGCAACAGAGCACAGCAGGTAGTGTGTTCCTGGCTATTTTGTCATCCCTCAGGCTGAGTTGCCATCTTCCACCCAAAATAATGTCATATTGAACATTTTTTTTGTACAAAAAAAAAAAAAAATCCCAGTAAAACTATATTATTTAAAAAAAAAAATGTTGCATTGTAAGTTCCAAACTTACATGGGGGCATTTTTCATGTGGGAATTCTTCAGAGAGATAAAGTGATTGATTTTTATAAAAGTTGGCATGCATGACCAAGGGCAGATGGTGCATAAATTTGGGTCCCAGTCTTAACATTCTGCTCTGTGTAGGTGGACCACTGAACTGCTGTGACTGAGAAAAAAGAATATAGCCATGAACAGATGTAAGACTCCTGGGTACCATGATCAGGCTGTAGGACTAGGACTCAAACTTGCATTGCAATAATAATTTTAAAGCCAGCTTTTGGCAATACATTCAAGCATATAAGCTAGAATTTATATGCTGGTATTTATATGCTGCTGATTGACTGTGTAAAATGTGTGAGATGTCTCTGCTTAAGATATACTTTGTGCTGTTATAGATTGTGTGATAGATGTTTGCTCATACATCCTGCTAAACATTAGGTCCCAGCCATCATCACAACTAAGAAGAAGAAGATATGAAATACCCTCCCTAGCTAAACTTATTGCAGTGATGACTAGAGGGATGACAGAAAGGTGAGGAAATAGAGAGCCAGGCACTGTAGCAACACAAAGGACACTGTTCATTTTCCATCAAAAGACAATCCACATGGCTGCCTCAGATGGCTAGTAGTGGGTCTCATGTCTTCTCTTTTACTGGATCCCCTGTCTTCTATTTTACATTTGTTGTGTTCAGCTGATTTTCTACCATTGTACCAATCTAATGAATCAGTTCAAGCCAGACTGTTGTTTCATGTCTGATGACACCAAAAATATAGCATGCTCCCAGAATATATGCTGCCAAGAGCCAAATGTACACAATTTATCATTTTGTTGTACATTTACATACATAAAGCATAGGTTGTCTTCATAGGGTAACAAGCCTATAAGGCTCCAGTTTGTTTAGCATTTTCCAAATTGGAAAATGCCTGACATTCATATCTTTTTCCCTATGGGACTCCAGAAAGGTGTGCAAGGGTGAAGAAAGGGCACAAGGTGGCCACAGAAAAGAGACAAATAGATCAGCAAAGCTCAAAGGAAAATTTCCAGTGTCCCTGAAAAGAGCAAATCAAGAAATGTCAAAGAATTACTTTAGCAACCTTGGGAAATGAGGAACAGACATCATACACTACAGATTGGGACTCTCACCATTTACAAGCTTTTCCTAACATCTGCAGTAACCAGTCTACTATTCCAAACTGTAACAGCAAATACATTTCTTTGCTGTCTAATTACCTTGGGATTATCACAGTACCCCTCTCACAGAGAATGAATTCTCCATTTAAGTATGGGGGATAGCAGAAGCACACAAAATTAGACAGTGATGTACTCCATCCATTTTTAAAGCATTGCCTATACCTTGCAATTTCTTCAACTTGTTGTGCTGTGGGCAGACTTACAAAGCAGCCTCAATCTGTATTTCAGTTTCACAGGATCCTTCTTCAGCACTTTCAGAACTGCTGAGAAACTGGACAATGCCCTCCAGCTGGGATGGTAGAAGAACTTCCCATCATTTAGCTGAGAAATGAAAGGGTCTAACTGCTGGTCCTAGAGCAGCTGGACTAGGTAATTGTACAGAGCGAAGGAAACACTGGGTGAAGGCTCCATATATTCCTGGTTACTTCTTTGTTTTACCTGGCTTATGAATATTTACATGAACAGATTTTGGCTCACACTGGAAGACTCTCTCTTGTATAAATCTCTATGGTAACATAGCAAAAAGGGGGTTTGCGCACAAAACTGGTTTTCTAACTAATTTCTCTTGATTTCTAAGATGATCAGCCCTGACGGAAAAAAAATTTTTAAGTGGTTAGTTCGTCTTTGAAACCTAAGCTCGTTGTTTCTTGAACATTTTCAAGAGTGGTTCTGCACAATAATTACTACGGCTTCATTCTTTAGTTACAGATGCCTTAAGGACATTTTAAATTTGGCTTTATATTGTAACAATATCAGTGCTAAGATGTACTTCAGGTGGCCATTCTACAGCATGTCTTTTTCTAGAATTTGTATTTTAAAATTAATCATGAAACCCTTCCATCATATATTAAATAGGTGAGGTAAAGTATAAAAACAAGGGCTGTACCTGATACTTGAAAGTTGCTATTCCTGACAGCACTTCATCTTTTTCATACCCATATTGGCTTTTATCCCGGCCCATCTATTCCTTAATGTAAGTGTTATAAATTGTTGTAAAGTGCCATAAAATATAATAAACATGAATCAATATTTCTTGGTTAAAAAACTTAGAAATGCTGATGAAGCTTAGGTTTATTATAGATGTCCTGAACCCAAAATATGTCTTTATTTTTTTTACCTTCATCATTTTTTCAAGTCTTGAGTTCATGTGTGCATACACATTCATTCTTCACAAATTAAAGAGGCAGTGAAAATTAAAATTACTAATGCAGAGCTAACCAGCTGTTTTAGGCAGGATATCCAGTATATACAGGGTTGTTATATTTGGTATATATGATCCAATTCAAGCAAATTCCTTATGGATCTAGTGAATATTAAGCATGTGCATGGCACCAGAAAGTTTGGGGATTACTCAGATGCTTAAGCATATGCTTAAATGCCTTGCTGAATCAAGGCTTTAATGAAGAAGCATGGCACAGTAGTGCTATTTGCCATAAAAATTCATCATTGCCATGGATCTCTGCTCATTAAAGAAGATGCTATGATTTGTGTTTAAAATATGAAAGAAATATGATGCCTGCATGGTGCATTAAATACCCAAGCGTACACATGCATTTAAATTCTTGCTATCTTTTTAAGGATATTGTTGTGAATTATGTTCTTGTATATGCAAGAGCATCCTTCATAGTGGAGTGACAGTTCGTTTCCACATCCAGCTGATGCTCTTTACATATTATTAGTATTATTTATTCTCAGTCTGAAGCTAATGATGGATTTCTTTGGCCTTGGTTGGTTTTGCGGTTTCTCCACAGGAACCGCCATGGGCTGCAGCATCGGAAGACGCTCCCCAGGGCAGAGCAAACCCAGTCCCTTTCCCCGGCTGTGGGGGCAGGCACTGCAGACACCATGCTCCTGCCAGTTGCCTAGACTGGGGGTGCCCCAACCGCCCCCGCTCCCACCGGCTTGCTGCTGCCCAGCTGGGACAGGGCTGCCGCCCCAGCCTGCTGCAGGGATGCTGGTGTGCACCATGTTGGTGAAGGCTACTGCAAACTGCCCCCACTGTGAAACCTGCCTGGCTCCGTCAGTGATACAGCCTTGGTGAAGGGAAACATCCCTGCTCCGTCCTGGTGATCGTCACGCGGGGATTTAAGACCCCCTTTAGAGCCGGCCTGGCAGCCAAAAGGAGAAACACTGCAACGATGCTTTAGAGCCGGCCTGGCAGCCGAAAGGAGAAACACTGCAACGATGTCAGGGCATCGCCTTTGTCCGGGCCCTTGGCCCCGCAGTGCCTGGGCAGGGAGCCCTGCGGGGGTGGGTGCAGCCTCAGCGGTGGCCGCTGCAGCTGCAAGAGAGTGGCTGGGGAGAGGCCTTCTCGGGGGGGGCTGCCGCCCACCCTGGGGCCGTGCCCTCGGGCCGGGCCCTGCTGCAGCCCTATCGCCCAGGCTGGGGCACAGCTGGGCTGTTGCCAGCCCCAGTCACGGTCCCTGGCCCGGCCCAGCTCACCTCACCGGGGGCTGGGGTACACGGCTGATAGGGGAGGGAGGGCACCGCACCATCCTGCGGCCCCACAGCCCCCTCCACGCTGGACCTTTGCTGTTACCAAAGGGAAGGAAATCCTGACAGAAATCTATTGTAAAAGATCCACATCCTGGTAAAACAAAATAGCTGCTTGATACTATGACAATAAATTTGACCGAGCTTTCCTGGGACAGGGAGGCTGGCAAGGATCAGGGCAACAACTGCAGCCTCGTGCCACATGCTATGACAGGCCTGTGCTGTCTCGCCGTTCGGACCAAGCATCCGTGGCTGGAAATGAGGCCACTAATGGGGAATAAAGATAATAACATGTCTAACCTATGTGTTGTTGTGCGTTGTTTTTTCAATTCAGCTATTTATAAATGTGATATAGTCCTCTCTTTCTCCTGCCTCTTTCAGCACCCCAGTGAAGAATGTGTGAAAAGCTCTAATTTCCCTTGAGGAGAAGAGTTAGTATCTTGTGATTTCAGTGAAAAGCTGTGTTCGCACTGTGGTCAATAAATTACTATAGACAACTTTTCCCCCTTGGAATTCTCTTATCTTATTATTTTGTTAATGCTTGAGATGAATATTTCAGCTCAGCAAAGACGTGGTGGAAAGCCATCCTATTTCTTGTAGGTCAGCTTCAGAAGGAGGATACCAGAGCCTTAACGGACTGTCCTGGCATTAGGTTTCCCTTTTCTTTCATGAAAACTTAAATACTCTTGGTTTCCTTCTGACTTGGAGCAAGATCAAATTTCAAAATATCCAAATCCTGCCTGAAACTGCATTACATCTTTCTCTAGAGCCCCAGCCATTACTTCTTGCAATGATAAATCCCACCAGTATCATAAAAAGAAATTTTTCGTTGAGAAAAAGGTTGAAATGTCTCCCTAGACCAAATCCATAGCTTCCTTTTTTTGCAGGCAGAAATACAGTTGGAAATATCCAAGCTGAAAAGTTCCTGCCTCAGTGGTTAAACTGCTTCTGCATTCACACCCCACATCTCTGTGAATTCCCAATGAAAGGAGGCAGACTGTGGGGATGACCACAAAAGAAGGTGCGGCTCCAAATCAAATGTCCTCTGAACACATGTGCCAAACTGCTATGTGGTAATTCCAAAGTCATGGGAAGATCCTGCACCCTCTAAGTCCAGGGATCACTCTGATCTTAGACCCATCAATAAACTCTAGTGCAGGTCTGCATGCAGAATTTTAATTACTGCCTTTAGATGTGCCATCCTTCTAATATATTTGAAGACTATATTCCTTCTAAGAAGGCCAGCAAAGAAAAAGTTTGACAATACTGTTCTCTCTGATGATATTATTTTTCTCCATGTATTGGAGACCATTGTATATATGCCTTTTTTTTTCTTCTTTTTCTTTTTTTTTTCCCCCTAAGATTAGATTTGTCCTGTTAGTGAAGTGGCATCACTTTACACTGTAAGACTTCTTATTTTCCAATAGTTAGTTTGGTTTTCTTAAGGTAAACATAACTGTCAGGACTATATCAAAGCACCGCTGTACCGAACACCACAGCCATGCTGCTAATCTGACTGACAGCACACAACAAGATGGAAACAAAGGCAAAAGAAAAGTGGTTTAGCCTGATGAGAAGCTGCACTCAGGTCTTAGCAGAAAATTCAGAGCAGGAACTGCAGCCACAGTGATTAACAAGGAGTTTCCAGAAGTTAATATACCGGGCAAAAGGGTTGCTGCTTTGGAGGCTGAGCACTGGAGAGTGGAAGTTAAAATGACTTGTGCACCATTGAGCTGGAACATGCTGCTCCTGGGTCATTGATCTGCTCTGCTCTGGCAGGGCACTGCTTTGGTATTGTTAATTTTCAATGACATAAAGACTTGTATTAGTACAGGAAGCAGGATTGAAAGGCCAGAGACTAAAGGGAAGACAAAAGAGAGGCCAGCGGTAAACACAGAGGGTTCCGAAGACTGTGATGCAAAACCAGAAACAAATACAGCCCCTGAACAATAAGAAATTCATTACTTCACAGATCAAATGGACCAGGCCAGATCCTCAGCTGCCATAGGTTAGAATTGTTTCTTTCATATCAGGGAAAGTAGCCTCACATGAACTGGAAGAGTAGGTGATCCATAGTTTACCTAGGCAGTGAAGCTGTATATAAGAATGAATTTTTTTCCCCTAAAAGGTGAGTGCACACAGAATTGTACAATGCATTTTTTAATAAATATTTAACATCTAAAGCACACTGCCACTGCAATCCCTTTTTATGACCCCTACTATAATGATAAGTATGAAAAGGTGCATAAACCTCGAAGAGCTATTCATTTATCAGGAAGAGAGATGCTCATTCTAAAAACTAGGGGTAATAATTTATTGTTTGGATCTTCTGTAATAAACTTGAAATAATGCCCTTAAATTTCAGAATTTTACTGTCACTGAGACAGTCATTAGTTCTTATGACTGAATTTCCACGCCATAACATTCATCAGCATCTCCAAACAGTCCTCCTGTACTTTTCCCCAGGCTTTATATTGCAGTGGGTACATTGCCCTGGAGTCTCAGTGGCACAGACACACTCACAGCTTCCGCTTTTTTTTAACAACCAAGGCACTGTAAATGTAGATATTTTCCTCTTTTTCTTTGACGTAAGTGAAAGTCCTATCACGCCTCCACCGAAGCCACCTTGCGAAGGCAGCCATCACTTTGCCAGCGTAACATGTAAGCTGGCTGAGTTGTGTACGGGGGAAACAAGTTCTACTGAAATGTTCATCACGTCATTGTCTGATAGCATTGATGTACACAGAGAAATGGACAGCTATGAAAGGAATTAAGCTGGTAAAGTGAGCTTTTGTCTACATATTTTCTGTGGTTCTGTATTTGCAAAGCAGAGAAGACTGCCTACTCCTTTCAACATAACAAATGGAGAAAATAAGCAAACATGTTGCGGGGGGGCTGTCTCTGGACCTCCTCTGGGCACTGAGTCAGTTGCTGGGCTTAATATAAAGTAGTAATTATAGAGAATCAACATTTATTTAAAATATCAACAGTCTTCAATTAACTAGGGAGGATGAAGATAAGACAGTTGAATGGCAGCATGAGAACAACAGGCACAGTCAGACGAACTGGAAGGAAGCAAGAACTGTTGCCTGAATGAACTCAGTGGATATAGTGGTATGTCTGATTACATCAGTTGCTTAAGACCAGAAGCAAAACT
Source organism: Haliaeetus albicilla (assembly GCF_947461875.1). Classification (NCBI taxonomy): domain Eukaryota; kingdom Metazoa; phylum Chordata; class Aves; order Accipitriformes; family Accipitridae; genus Haliaeetus; species Haliaeetus albicilla. The sequence continues at coordinate 24,734,048 of NC_091488.1, forward strand.
AAGTGTTTAAAAGGACACAACATTTAGCATTTAAATACTAGTCTCAGATTTTATTCCCAAAGAGAATCTCTAATTCAAAATTTTCTGAACTTCACAAGAGTTATTTTTTTCTGTCATTCTCATTCCAGCCCTTCCTAATTCAAAGGTGGATTCAATGCAAAAAATATTTAAGCACTAAGGCATTGCTCCAATTTTTTGTTTGTTTGTTTAAATAGTTCAATAGCTTACATGGTGTCAGGAACCATGTAAATCATTGACACCAGCTCAACTCAACAACAACCTAGCAATGCAGAGTATCTCTCAATTCTAATAAATGCAAAGGAAGTATCTGAGTCTTCAAGACCATCTGCAAGATGTCTCAGATCTTAAATACTCTCCTATCCTAGGCTCGAGGGTGATCTTTTACTTGCTCTACAATGAATGAGGGCTCAGTGGTGCATAATGAAAAAATAAAGAGATTTTACATTAGGAAACAACAGCTTTTCTTTGCAGATTTATATGTAAAGCATAAGCACTTGCTGAAATACAGCCAGTTTCACTGAGATTCTTTTTACTTTTTATTGCTATAGCAAAAAAATTACTGGATTTCAATGCATGAAAATCACAAAGCATGACCAATTTGGGTTTTATTCTACTGAGAAGTTATACCAGTACTGTGTTGTGGCTTAAAAATGCTTGAATTTTTTAAAAGCACAGGCAAAAAAAACCCTACACATAATTTGATTCAATGATTTTCTTTGGCTGTATCTTAATTAGTAATTTAAGTAGTGCCTGGGCACTGAAACTCAATTGCCTAAAAAGTTCAGTAGTTTGAATGTGGCTTTATTTTGTTCTTTCACTTACAGATTACACTGTCCCAGAATATTCCCAGACAGATTCTGAGGGTTAGCGCGGGACAGTTTGTATTACAGACTGCCATATCTCACTGACCAGTGTAAATGCAGCCATCCTGCTTTGAGGACTATGAGAGTATAATAATACAGACAGGCCATTCTGTGCTAGTTAGCCTCAGTGCCAGGAAACTAGGATAGAAGTAATCACTCTGGCCATGGGACTCCTGAAAGTGTAAGGCTTCACTGGATAGTCATTGTAGGCTTTGTTATTTACTGACTAGGTGTGATTCATATTTTATACCTAAGCAATTCTCTCCCATTCTTTCTCATGTTCCATTGTACCTCCATATATCCGAGAGCCTATGTTTCAGGTCATCAGTTGGAATATGGAATAGGGTAAAGTCTTGTGAGTACCTTCTCCAGAAGGTAGAAGAAAGAGGAAAAACCTCACTAATTGTCATAATAACACTTATCTGTTTTTCTAACTTCTCCTTTTGTTTGTCATGACCACCATATTTAAAGCTCTTCAAGACCAAACCTGATATATTAAAAAAAATATTCTTAGACTCTGTATTAGGAAAAGAGTCTAGTAGCAGCTTTGCAAAAGAACCTATTGCAGTATTTTCTTCAGAGCCAAGAAAGCAAAATCAGTCACTTCAAATCTTTGGTCTTCCCCAAATGTGTAGAGTCAAAGACAAGATTCACAATAAATTGTGGTCTCAAAAGAAAATTAGAATCCACTGCGCTCTAGCATTTCCTAGGGTTGCCTGGAGTTATCATTCTTGGCATCCAGCTACCACTCCAGAAAAATGCAAGTCTCCTGTAGGTCCTCTCTCATATCTGCCAGTCCTGCAAGGAAGTCTTGGATATATTTGGGTATCTCAAGTAGTGCTACAAGTTTTTATTTAATCCTCAGTGTTCAGGCAGCAAGAACCTGGATGGAGTTCTGATCACAGATGAGGCTTGTAAATACCACAGTGAGACTAATCTTGAAAAACACGTTAGGAACAAGTAGTAATATTGCTCCACAAAACTGGCAATGTCCAGGCCATACTAATTTTGGGATAGATTTTTGAACTCTCACACTGAATAGTTCTCACTCAGGTCAGTGGTCTCCCTGCATATGTTCTGGTCCGCATGAAGGAAAATGACAAAATAAGACGTCTCATATTGCAGCAGATTTGTTGCTTGGATACTTGAAAAATGGCAGACACTTGGTAAGAGACACCTGTCGTGTGGTTCTGAGGAGCATTGCTTGTGACTATACTAAAAAGCCATGCATAGGTTTAGGTTGTTTCAAGTACTAACAGAATGCTACAAGTTTCATAGGCTCTTAGTAAATACTATGAACCAATGCACAGTCATCCAACGTCAGCATCTTTTACCTGAGATTTACAGGCTTACATCTGATCTACCAAGGTGCTTATTTGTGTGGCTGCTGCAGAGCTATCTCTGTATCTTTACAAATCTGGACCCTATTCTTTCCATTCCTAAATCAGCTGAACACTCTACTAGCCCTGTGAGTAAGCAAGAGTGAGTGATTAGATATTCAACTACTCCATCAAAATTAGAAAGAAAGGAGACCTATGGGTGCATTGGGTGTATCTCTCTTTCAGTGTGATGGTTAATATCAACAGTAGTCAGTGGAGGGGAGCAGGGAGTTAACTCCTAAGCTGAGATCATTCTACAGGTCTTCAAGGACATTTGAATTATCCAGCCATCTGAGTGCAAAATCTTTGGGGTGCAGACTATTTTGCTATACCTTTATCAGCGGCACAGAAAAGATTGTCAGTGCTTAACCAATAATGAGTAATTCCTCAAATGCTGCATTCAAAGCAGGTATTACTCATGGTTGTTGACATCTCCATAAGGAGCAGCTTTCCATTGCATCAGAGGGTATCAAAAAATAGTCAGTCCCTAGATCTAAAGATAGCAATTTTATCTTCATGGCTGGTGCCAGGAAACCATTGCCAAGTTAGGTGGGTCCATCTCTATTTTGAGACCCTTTGGATGGAATAAAAAATTGGGTTTCATGGTAAGACAGTCTTACTGATGTACACCAGATGAGATTTTAGTCAAGTTATATGCTAAGATTGCCTGTGGCAGTTCTAAATATTGAAGTTCCAAAAACCAGCAAATTTTCCAAAAACCTGGAAATTGATCACAGTTCAAAAGACTGCTCAAAGCACATTATCATAAAAAAACCCCAAAACCCAAAAAACCGAAGAAATAAAAATCAAAGGAAAAAAAAAAGGTTGGATGGCAACAAGGTAATCAAATACTAACATCTACATAGTTTGAAAGTCATATGATTACTCAAACAACTGCCAGCTTGCATTTGTTTCTCATCTTCCATTTACTGAAGACAGGTTTTTTTCTCCTATGTGCAACTGCAGCTAAGAATCCCAGACAAATATTATCTAGCAATTCATAACTACGTTTGTATTTTCATTGTTTTGCTATCAAGGGTTAAGGTCTACTCAGACGTATTAATTTCTTTTTTGGATTTTCAAACGCATAAAAGAGTAAGAGTTTCTGATAAGGCCCTATTGTAGTTATCATGTGATATAACTACAGCTAAGGTCATGTCGACCTGCTCTTGTTAGAGTACATCATCTACTTAGGAGAAAAGAAAACAAATTGTGTCACATTTTATTCCATCAACGGCTGTAAATGAAAAGGATATTTTGAGAAACTGAATTAATAATACATTAAAATAACTATAAAGAAAAGCTGATAATTAAACATGCTCTGTAATTCAATCCCAGCCTGAACAATGAATCTACTCTTTTGGTAACAGTTCTTTTTAATTATAGAAGTAACAATTCTGAATGACTCAAACCTTCTCTGTCATCTTGCACACAGACAAAACCAATTAAGGTGAGACCAAAGCAAAAATATAGTTCATTCATTTTGCACCCAGTTTACCCAATCACTTCACTTCTCTTTGAAGATTGCAGAAGGGGAGCAAACCCCAGATCTGATATACATGTGGCGGTTTTGGTTTTTTTCTTGTTTGTTTTCAGCTTTTTTTTTTTTAAAGATCTTAACAATTCGCTCCATAGACACAGGGATGTTCAGTAGCACAGCTTTCCAAATGTGATACAGAATCATCAGCAAACTCTTTCAAATCACTTCAGGTATTCTTGGAGTGACAAACTGCTCTACACAAGCAAGCAGGCAAAATAAAGCCTAATGATAGTTACAGTAACTTATCAGAAGCAATTAAAACTTTGGCTATCCAGGTTAATTTAATATGGAAGCATTGTGAGACATGGAAGCATTGCATCCTAGAGACAAATAACATTTACTAAAAGGATTTTTGTTGCAGATTTCTAACAAAGTTTTGTTCAAAAGATCAAGACAATCCATCACTTTGTCCCTAGAAACTATTGAAATAAAACATAGTTCTCAGTGCAACTCAGTACAGATACATTTACATTGATGATACTGTATGAAATTATACTGCCAACAGGTGTGAGTCGAAGAATACCAAAGAGAGAAAAACAAAGAGAAGAGTATCCTTGCTGCTCTTTTGTTGGTGTCTACTAATAGTCATTTGCACCTACGTGCGTGATCATATTTGGATCATCATTCTGCTTTTCAACGCATGCATGTATTAATGCTGATAAATTCAAACCAGGATTTGGCAGCAAATTCCAAATTCTTAAAAGCCTTTCAAAGGGAGTGTGCTTCCTGATTGCTATTTTACTGTCTGGCCAAAGAGCATTCCTTCTTGCTGAGGGCTTTGCAGTAGAAGGGTGGAACCAAGGTTTACAGCTGGGGAAGGGACAGAGAAGTTGAGAAGATGTACCAAGTCCATGGTGCGTCTTTCTCACTTGTATTTGTTCAGGTAGGGGGACTCTGAATAAAGCCTTGCCATAGAACATGCCTAAACTTGACTGTCACCATTAGATTTAAGGATTAACACCTCAAAGAGATGAATAGAATCCATCAAACTGACTGTCTCAGATAATCTGCATCATTATCATATCACCTGATTTTATCCTGTAAAGGGTGGCATATTCCCTGGGAAAGCAGTAGCAATTGCTTCTTCTTCAGTGTGTCTTATACACAGTGCTGAAGTACTCTTCACTGAGCCTGGTGATGGTTGTTTCTTGTGTGGATTGTAGAAATAAATAGCAGGCTGCAGATGAAAGCCTGCTCTTCCTACAGTACTCGGGAAAAGTGTCACTTCTATCTTGTGAATAATGTGACTTGCCTGAATGATATTTTTCAGCATAGTTGTACAAATAATCTTGGATTGGTGCGGAAAAAATCCCCCACATAGTCTTTCTTCTTTTCCTTCAAAGAGAAGAGAAAATTTGGAATGTAATATCCACTCCTATCCATTTTCAAAGTGTGATCTTACTGCATTAGTCAGGGACAGGTCCTGTGCTCTCAAGCAAACAGTACTAAGAAGCTGCAGGATATGTGCTGTTGATTTTGTACGCTGGGAATGTCATAAAAGATTAAAGAGCAAGAAAGATTCCACATTTCCTCTAGGCAGACCTATGCTAATGATAATCAAAAAAGGCTTTTAAATCCAAAAAGCTTGGTTGTTTCAGATTCAGTAAAGGTAAGCGCCACTGTCATAAACAGCTATTTCACATAGGCCAGGTGAAGTGGGTATTTTATTTCTAGGGAGCAGAGGGGCACTCACACCTTAGGAATACATACAGTACGCTTTATTCTGAAGCTGTGCTGAGCCATATCCTTCCAGAAAATCCTCATGACCTACTAATTGATCCCACACCACAGTTTTGGAACTAGATTTTAGCAATCACCATTTCTTGCTATACACATATTCCTGATGATGCTGATATAAAGAAAAATCAATCAAGCTTTTAACTAAGGTCAAGAATAATCCATTCCAGCTATGGTTTGAGGATACGATTCGAGTCCAACAAAGAGGAAAAACACCTTTTTCTATCAACATCATGGATTTCTGGCTGAAACATGCCATACTCCCTTCCCTATACTTGTCATTAAGAGGACTGATGTTACTGCACCCTGCAAAACATCTCATTTACTGAGATGATGTGAAGCTAATTAAGCCACTGAAAGGTAGATGAGTATCCCTCTCTGAGGAGAGACAGGATTCACTGAAGTACATGGTGCTGGTACTATCAGGTTCAGGGAGGAAGAACTGCCACGATCACACAAATTTTTTGTTTAAGACTTCCACAGAAATCCAGCCAGGAGCTTTACCAAAAGCGATTTCTTTAAAGACAGACAAATACCTACTAATATCCACTGCATTTGAAGGAGAGTCATTGATCATTAGGACCTGGTTCAGCTTTCTTAGTAAGATTCGACGGGTGATGATGCAGCTGCCTATAATGATCCTCAGTGAATCTGAACATTTAAATTCAACAGTAAGCTCAATGTTTGTACATAAAGTATACATCCTGAACTTCTATTGACTTTCTGTATGCATGTAGACCATATTTTGTGTAGTTGAGAGCCAGGTGGCAATATGACCTATATGGTCGGGCATGTGCCACATTATCTTGAACATGTACTCTTTCCAGTTCAGAAATACTCCTGGCCAGCTACTGAAATCTAAGAAAATGTGATTCAAATGAAGAACTAAGCTTTTTATGTAGGGTTTTTTTTAACTTCCCAGTGAAAATGCAACCCTATATTCAATGCTTTCCTACAGCTAAGGACAATATGATCAAATATATAAATTATCATTTTTGCTACTAGGATTTCTTGTATTACTTAACTTAAGAACTGAAAAATACAGTGGGAAAGCTAAAAGGGCAAAGTACAGAAAGAATCAAGTTAGCTAGATCCTAATAGTCAACATAAACAAATACTGTTATTTAGGTTAACTAAAGAATGACTGATTTGGGGTCAAACTTTGCAGCAATATAAAAAGCAGTAAAGGACATTGGGAAAGGTAGAAGCTTCTACTGTTAGATTGCACAGTGAAACATAAATAATGGATACAACATAGGTAAGTACCTGTGCTACCTTTAAGCTAATTACTAGAATGCATCATTACATTGAATATTAAGTGCAGAAAGAATGATAAGCAAAAGAATACTCAATATAATCTACAACAAATATTACACTTGCATGGTTGATCACTGAAGGTAAAAAAAATCACAAGGAATGATATAAACTTACATCCTGAACTGAAGAATCTGAAATGTTTTATGAGGGATGTTAAATGGCCAAGTACAAGAATTTAGCAAAAGAATAAAAGTGGCAGAAGAAAAGTAGACTTAAAAAAAACAAGAGAAAGCAGTTCCACAGATGGAACTACAGACAGATCAAGAGGAGACTGCATTGCCTACAGAAGGCCTTCTAAAATCCCCACCTAAACTAAGCTGCTTTAGTAATTTATCCACTGAAGAATTATTTCCTGAGAGACAGAAACTGTATATTTCAAACTAAACAAAAGAGTGTTAGCCCCTTACATATGAAACAAACATGTTCAGGGTGGGAGTTTTAGAGTCCCGACCATTGCTTTCCCCATGGTGATCAGCATTCTCAGCATGAGAATTACCCCTAGATACACAGTAAATATTCAGTTGGTGCTGTCAAAAAGCTGCTTTCAAGATTTCAATACTACATCTAAAACCACTGCACTAATGGATTTGAGTGTAAAAATGTGTCCCCCTTTCCCCCCTGCCCTGTTTCATGTGTCCTGTCCTTTGAGTGCACTGGACATCACTGCTGGAAATTGTGACGAGGGCAGGCTCTTCCAGGGTTAGTGACCGTGCTGTCGCCTCACCCTGCTATGAGGTGGCTACAAAGAGGAATGATCCCCTGTAGGCAGCAACACTACCTCTCCTGAAAATGAGCATGTTTTTACTGCTGCAGTTAGAGAGAAAGCAGCAGAAGCTACTGGGTGACTTAGCTCTGCAACCTGCAAAGGACGCCAGCTTGTGAACTACTGCACAAATACTGCAGTCAAACTGAGCTGGGGGGCCACTTTCCAAACGTCTGTGACTTGATTCACCACTCTCAGAGCTTCTGCAGCTCTTCTGATTTACAGAGAGCAAAAAGTAAAGACGCCCTGATTCTTCATGCAGTTGACCGCATGTGGTGTAACCTAACAGAAAGGAAAAGAAATATGATTAGTCACAAGGAACATTCACAGAAGATGAATCTTCATTGTATTAACTGTGGATGAAACCATTTGGCTAGGTTTCCATATTAAATATCTATATTTATTTCTATTTGTTGTTATTCCACTTTGTACTTCACATCTTCTCCTGCTTGTGTTATACTGAAGTTGTATTTCCATGCTCTAGGTTCGTAAGTGATTTTTGCCAAGGGGCATGTAGTAAAAGAAGGTGACAGTACTTGACCCCAGAAGCTTCCACTGAACACACAAGCCAATCTTATAGCTAAAAATCTTCAGAAGCCATATCAGAACTATAGTTGCAGGTAAAATGGATTTCTATTCCTGAAAATGTTTGAAATTATGGATGTATATATATATATGTGTGTGTGTTTTAAGACTTTGTATTCCAATGATATTCCGTGGATAAATGACAGGAACACCTCAAAACTGCCAGTAGCTTGGAGGCCCTCTTTTAACATATAATAAACCTTAGAACTGAAGCCTTGGAGTGCTAAGGCCTCAGTTTCTGATGTGCTTTTGGTTACTCTAAACTCAATTTCTACTCTTGTCGAGATATTCTTCCCCACTATAAACTGAGAAATGTTTCCTGAAGAACCTCATTGAAACAGATACTTCTTGGCACAAATTTCTATGACTAGGCACTTTCTAATGAAAAAAGTTAGTAAAAAATTCTCAGTAAGTTTCATACAAATAATCACCAAAATTAGATAAAAAGTAAATGGACTTGGCATGTTAAATCAGCATTGTTTCCAAGCACAAGGCATGGAAAACAGAAGCTCCTAGAGTTGTTTTAAAGTGAAAGTGTAATTGAATGGCATGTATCTTAATCCAAACAGTATTTTTCTTGCTTTTAATCCACTGGAAATGGCAATTTATATGCGTAAGCGGTTCTGCCCATGTAGCCAACCTTAAAATGCCTTTGTATTTAAATAGAGTGACATCTGACATTTCTGTGTCCATGTGTTATCAGACCTCTGTTTACCCTCTGGAAAGTGCCAGCGTAAGGGGAGAATAAGGGAAAGTGAAAATTTGCCTGCTGGTTTGGGGACAGCTGAAACTCTGATTTACTATGAAAGTTCAGGATATCCCAATTAAATCAGGACACTTGAGAGATATGAAGACTTAAATGTGCCCCAAAGCTTTGGTCTGATGTGATTAAGCTGGCTGTTTTTGCTAATGATAGACACATTCCAAATTGCAGAAAAATGATAAGTAGGTACAACGGAGTTTTACTGTTGTGTACTTATAAGAATATGCCCCAAAAAGGTTTCTATTCCCTGCTTCCATTTTCTATTGAATGTCAATAATTTATAACTTTTGGCACCTATAATACAAACTTCCTTGAGATACATGATGCCCTTAGCTCTCAGAAACATTGTGATCTTTTTACCCCTAGACTCCTCTGCTACCTTTTTTTGTAAACTTTGCTTGTTAATTTTCAGATTGGCATGCATTTGTGAAATGCCTTTAACGTCTTCTTCATTTGGAGAACCACTGTTTATACAGTGGGTACTAACTGAAAACAAAATGTGAAGAAAATGTACCACACTATGCAGTATAATACTGTACAAGTGTGCAGGGCGGCTGGAGTTTTGAATAGGCAAACCCCCATTATGTCCTAAACATCTGAATAGCATTGAGTTGGGACAGCTTAAGAGTTGCTCTCAGCTGTTTTCTTGACAACTATTGGAGAACTGTAAGCAAATATAACTTTATTGCTTAACTTCCACAATGACAAATATTCTTCAAGAAATGAAAGGGCAAATAAAGGAAAATGTGTGTTCTGTACTGCTGAAACAGCCTAAAAAGGAATGAATAATAGAAAGAAAATCCACTTACAAGCTCATAATTTTTAAATTTCTGTAATTGTCTGATGTTATTTAAACACCACACACACACATTTTAAGTCAGTGATAAGTTACCATTCACAGTGAAATGTCTTTCTTTAGCATGATTGCCTCCTTTTCCCCCCACCATGACAGATTGTATTTAATTGAACAGTTGCTGGTTTAGAACTGTCATTAAAAATGCATATATTTAAATAGTCATAGTACAGCGTATTGCCCTTTCAGTTCATTTCCTCCTTTTATGTAGTAGTAAATATCCTTTTGTATTCTGGTTCTAATTTATTTAGAAATAGTGTGCTTCTTACTAAGAGCAAAGATTTCTTTTAAAGGATAGACTAAGCTTGTTAAGTTGCTTGCTAATATATTTTTTATTGACCTAGTGTCTGTCAGTCCTTGTACCATTGAACTCCACGGTCTTTGTAGAGAGAATACACTTAGAGGAAAAATTTGGATCAATTTTTTCTTTTTTTTTCAAGACGATTTTAAAAGCAAATTCATGCTGTGAAAATAATTCCGGCCTTACATGGGAGAGAAATCTTCTACTTCAGTCAGCCAGCGCAGACCCTGACTGTAGGTAAACAGAGGAGAGAGATCTACCTAACTGGAATTTTGCCAGAAGGAAGAACTAGGGTGCTTAAACCATATCCAGGCACACTGTGACTGACTGAAGAAAATGTTTTGGCTACCGTCTCTCTCGGTTTATACAATCTAAGTTGTCCTTTAAATACAACCACATACCAAGTTAGAGAGCAAGTTGTTCATACAGATGTTTTTAACAACATGTATATCCACACTTCATTAATAACCTGGGATGGAACCAGCAGGACACACTTACTATTAAATATTATTGCCTGCCCTGCAGCATACACTACTTAAATCTTCACCATTTTTAAACTCTTCTTTTCTTCCTCTTTTATTTGTTGGAGGCATGGATCTAGGTACACCACAAATTAAAATTATAATAATTCTATAAAATAGAGTAACTGTGAAATATCATTATCCTGGAAGCAATGGGCCAGACCTTTGGCTGCTGTAAGCTGTAAAGCTTCATTAGCATAAATGGAGCTATGACAAATCTACATCTACTGAGGATCTGGCCTGTTGTTTGCTGATGACAAAATCTCACAAATGCCTGTGACTTATATATGATATGTGTGGAGGTTGCTCTGAAAGTTTCATAGACTATGAGAGAAAGGAATGGTTATCACCAGTGACAAATCTAATGCTTGGAGTACTCTGACATTGCTCATTCTTCAACTGACTAAATGAGTTTTTACTTTTTTGAGATTTTTCCAGTAATACTGTTATGTACAGAGAAAACAAAATTAACGTTTCATTACTATTCGTCATATGTCACTAGAGACAAACTTGAGAAAATATACATTATTTACTATCAGCAAACTAACATTATTTGAAATGAATTAAAAACAATAAAATAAAAAAAGCATCACTAAGCTACTCACTAAGTATTCCTCCAAGACACAGATCTAGCAAAGTAGTTGGAAGAGACATAACAGTACGTTAATTAGGTAAACCTAAAAGCCATCACAATTAAGATGAAAATTAGGAATAAAAATAGAAGAATAAGAGACAGAAAATGTCTTTTACACTAGGACTTCTCAAAAATGTTGAGCTACCAACACTGGGAACAGATCTAAGAAAAGTGAATACAACTGGGGTATTTAGAATCAGAAAGATCCATGATCACTGATTAAATTTGAATGAGAGAGATGTATTTTTATAAACCTAGTTGGGTTTTTTGGCTCTGGACAAATCCTAGGATGTCTTTTCAGACAAATACAGAACAATGCCAGCCAACTCTCTGTCAAACCAAGCTTTTATGTGCCCCTGGAGCTATGGTAGAAAGATAACACATATAGGCAGAGACCACCATCTCAGTGTCAAAACTGTTAAAAATCTTTGCTGAAAGGATTATATCACATATGTATCACCATGAAATACTAAATAGAATTGCAAGTGCATGTTTCTCAGTTGTCAGGCAGATACCTACTGTGTGTCTTTATTTAGATTTTACATAGATACATAACGAAACCTCCACACATTCTTAAACTGATGCCAAAACTTCAGATGTCTGTGAGGATTAGAACCTGGTTCATAGCCACTTCTGCCTACAGTCTAAGCAAGTAGAAGGTCATCAGTTCTGCCATGACACCAATGACAAAAAACAGAAAAGAAAGAAGCAACACAAAGGTTTACAACTGATAACACATTCATAGTGTAACATTATCACTGAAGGTGCAGAAGACTTGTTAAAAGGTTGTAATGACATGTTAACATGGGCTCTGTAAGTATAATTATTGGTCAAGGACAGATTGTTGTAAAAATGGTAATAAAAGACAATTTTAGATTCCTTTGCAACCAGACTTCACAAAACCAATATTAGTCATACGTGCTATATATGCATATTTTGTACAAAGCCAATTAACCTCTTTATTTAAAAACAAGAGCTTCGTTATTGTTGAATACAGCAGCTAATCCTTTGCAGCAGATAACTTTCAGCAAGTATGAGTAGAATGAGTTGTACTGGCTATGCCCATGTTCTTCCACAATTGAAAGATTAAATATTTAATTTGCTAAACACTAGTATATATGAAGGTTAGGAAATATTAGTATAGGAAAAGTCAAGGCATCGTCTGAGGATATAACAAATGTTTGTACTAGATCCACCTTTCCATTTATTTCTTTTCTTAAGCAGTTCAGCCCTACGGGTAAAAACATACCATTTTTTGGTCAGCCAGCTTCTATTAAGGCGATAACACGTTTTAACCAGTTTTAAATTAGCATCATGATTGCATGTCTGCTAAGAGCAGCTATCCTTTTTTTTATTTAAAAATGTAGCAAGGTTGCATTGGTAGAGCAAGGTAGCTGAGCCATCATTTCAATCAGTTAAGATTAATATATTTCTCTGAGATGCTTAATACAGCATCATACATATTGCGGGGACAAATACCTAATCACAGTCCTGTCTTCATGATTAGGACCACACAAATTGATGCAACAGTAATTCCTGACTCATGGTAAGGTTGATGAAGCTCATTAGGAATAAATAGTGTGATGAATTAGGAACAAACAGTATGACAATGCAGTCAGAGAAGGCTTTCAAAAATAAACTCTTGCCATAAGAAGATAATAAAACAGATTATCAGAAGGCAAAACAGGCCAGCAGATCCTCCGTTCTAGGCTTTAGGCTTAAGATCTGCTCTATGGCAACACCTTCTTTGCAACCTTCTCATCCAAAAGCAGCACTGATTCTTGGAGTCTACACAAGAACAGTGAGACACTGAGGGAGGCTTAACCTTTTGTTCAGTCCAGCCAGACAGCACTACTAAGCTGTAGCCTCAACAAGGGACAGGACATTAGAAGAGTCTATTATCTTTCTCTGCTCAAAGAACAGAAAGCTTCTTATTCCAGTTAATACATTTAATTTTGAAAACAGACCCGTTTTCCTTACATGTAATTGAGTTCTGTTACAGAACACAAAACAGGTAGGGCTCACTGTCATCCACAATGGAAAGAGGTTGATATTGAAGGACACAGATGCAAGTTCCACTTTATTTTCAAAGGTATAACTTTCTTTATGAAAGGTCTCCAGAACAAAAGATCCTCTCCTTTCTGCATTCATAAAGGCCAAATACCATTGTCACTGGATTAAGGTACAAGCTGAACCTCTTCTGTATCATTATTTCACCTAACCCACTCTTTTTCCCTCTTCAATCAGATGATGCAGTGAGCACCAGCTGCAGTCAGATCTCCCATCACTTAACCCCTCCTTGCTTGGCTTTCTCTACTCTCACTTTGGTGTTGAATGGGTTTTTGTTTGTTTCCACCTTGTGTAAAGGACACAGGGTTTGGCCTAAACTCTGCGACCTTCTTTCAAATACTGGAAGAAAGGCTGACTGCTAGCATCGTGCAAGTTGTGTTCTGCTGTAAGAATGGCTGTTGAAGAGGATTGGCTGATTCAGCATTATTTGAAAATCATTGTGGAGTAACATTAATAGGATGTTACTGCTGAGCTAAAAGTAAGATGGTGATGTTGGAGCATAAATACCATTTTTTTCACACAGCAGACAGGAATGATTCAATTAGAATATAAGTCACTAGTGTCAGGGACTATCAGTTTGTACATGACCAAGGTTATTGAAGAACTGTTTCATGAGATGCCAAGATTAAATCTTTAATAATAATAATTATTATTATTATCATTATTATAGAACATAATAGAACAGGTGTTGAAAGCATTAGGGGTTTTTAATGGTTGAAAAGAAACACATAAATTCTATGTATTTGTCAAGCACACAAATGCTATCACACGCACTAAGCTTCAAAACAACATTGTATTTGATCTTCTGAGACCATAAAAGGAGAAAAATGGCTTTTGTGGGACCTGGGAATACAGATCATGGCACAAAAATATGTCTTTGCTTTAAAGATATAAGCAGATTGTCTAATTTCTCCATCTACATATTAATATGTTCTTTATCATTCCTGTATCTCAGCAATGATATGTCTTAAAATGGACACAGAATTTCAGCTACCTGTATTCTGAAAACCATGTCCATTTATACTCAGAATATATCACTGTCACCTGCTGAACCTAACATTCTACTATAGCTTTCTTAGAAACATGAGGTGATTATAAGGGAACTCCTGATGAAACTTTTCCTCTTCCTCTCACTTACAAAGAAGTGACAGCTGGGAAGGTACCTTCACATGGCTGGTTTAGATATGAAAGCAAGGTGCTGCTCAAGCTATCTATATCAAGACCCCTGGCTTCCTATATATCAATGAAGGTAACTGGAGTTTTCCTGAAGTACATACAAGCATTTAAGTTAGACAGTAGAGAGTAAGAATATTTCTCATACATTAAGAGCATAGCACTGAAAATCACCACTGACTTCTTTTCATTGTAAAAAAATCTAATGTTTATTTTCTGATATCTGCATTTTGCAGTGGGAAAGCACAAAGTCTTCTATATAACTACCATACACAAAAAAAATACACTGGTGTATATTTTAACCTCCTTTCAATTGTACATTTTAAGGAACCCTTACTGTGGCTGGACATTATTTAAATAACAAAAAATCCAAACCTTCCAAAACAGAAAGAGATAATTGGTATCACCTTGTACTATTTATAAAAGGAGTTCCTGGAGAGGAAGTATTATCAGGGTCATTTTCTTACTCTCTGCTGAAAGAATGCTCACTGTTGAAATTAACTCTTGAAATAAACCTAAAGCTAACTAATGTTTACAGCTGCTCTACTAAAAATACAAGAAATGATGGGAACATGTGATCCTGTCTGCAGTTCCCATCAAAATCACAATACAAGACAGTTCTGCAGTCATCATGAGGCAGATAACATTGATTAATGTTCCTGTATAGCAATGACACCATACATTTATGGACAGACTGGTGAACCTTTGCCAAAGCTCACTAAAAGCAGCTGTAAGGCAGGACTGACTTTTAACCTCCCCTGTTTAATACAGGAACTTCTTGGCATAAAAATTGTGCTAGTAGCATACAACCTGCAGGGTTACCATTACAAAAACAGATTTGGCCAGCAGGACATCTCTATTTCCTGAATAAACTCCTGACACATTACATGAAAGTGAAGCTACACAGGCATATCTGGAAACTGGAAGAAGAAGCAACCAAAAGAAAGTAATTCTTAGGATACTCTGAAAAAACACATTTTTGCTTCATTTTTGATGTGACAATCTCTTTTTTTATTGGTTAACAAGTAATTATTATTTGATATGAGAAGTAAGCAACTATACAGCTGTCTACAGTGGTGAAAGACATGCATATGAAGCCTTATTTCTGCAGACAAATTGATCTCTGAACAGTGAGGTAGAGCTTTTGCTTGTCTCAAAAATATATTGCTAAAGTGCAGGAGAACTGTTCTTGCTTGCTGTGGAGTCATCTATGGTTAAAGCCAGAGTGCTAAAAGTGGCTTGTCTGTGAGTTGCAAAAGCATATTGTGGGAGAACAATAGTATTTTCCTTCTCTTTTGGGACAGGAAAACAGGGAAATCCTTAATAAGGCATGCTGATTAAGGAGGATGCTTTTTACTCCTCAGAAGGCCTTTATCCATGTCAAATTCCATTTTCTGAATTCAGCGATATATTATTAGTGTCATTTTCTGGAACAAATGATACTGTAAATGATTCCAGCAAGTGCACTTAATATAGATTTGTTTGCTAAGTGGCAGTGTCTCCCTCCAGGGTTAAAGGCAGAATAAAATGTTGTTTATCCCACAGAGAAAAGAAATTATGAGATTTCTTGCTTCCTCTCTTGTTTTGGTCTGTAAGCCATTGTGATCCCGGGGCATAAGGTCTATCACATGCTAAAGGAGAGAATTCTTGCAAAGAGTCCTTTGTTTCAGTAGGGCAGTATCAGTGGCCTATTGTACCATTCATTAATGCACCATTTCTTTGCTGCTTCTCCTGTTTCTTTTAAACAAGCCAACTTACTTCTGGAAAAAGTTGTTCTGTGCTCAGCTGTGGAACTCTGGATTACAGCGTCCCCAATAACAAAAAGCAAGGGTGTTAAAGCAGGTGGAGGCAGCATGTTAGAGCTAGAATAAATGATGTTCACAGATGGGACTCCGTGTCCCTCTTAGAGAAATCAATACTGCTAGTGAGGCCTTTTCATTGCAGAAGTCTGACTGCACCCAGGTCTGACTGACAGAGGTGATATGGCAATGGTCACATTTCATTTGTGTCCTTGGAGTGGACCCAGAGCTCAATTCTCTGAAGCCTGGTGCTTATGTGCCCATTTTCTTGGGCTCTTCTGAGCCACAGCCACTGCTGCCTCCTGCTCACTGTCCCTCTGTGGAGCTGCTGCCTCTTCTCCTCAGCAGCAGCTAGGGCAATGGTTGTTGGACCTTGTACATTTGCTGCTTCCTTCAGTAGGGCAGCAAGGGAAGGGGGTGTGGGCTTCCAGAAGGATGAGAAAAAGTACCACTACTGGACATCAGATGTGTGAGTTTCCTGTTTAACAGATGTGAATGTCACCATTTTACATGAGAATACACGACCTGTCATAGCTATGGTGCTAGTCTAGGAAGTTTATTTTACTCTTGTGCAGCTCTGGTCTAAACCTGATACTTCCAAGAAAAGAGAGAAGTTGTGTAAGACATATTCTTTTCCATTCAGCAGTGAGCTCCCAGAAATCCTTTAGGCCCCAGTCCCACATCCACTTATACCTTTAGTATTTCATTCCATGAAAGCCAACAGAAGCATCCCTAGGCAGCTGTGTGTAAGCACGTGCATGTACAGTGCCTTATTTCATCACTTTGGTGGCAGACAAAAAAAGATGGAGACAGTTTTGCTGCCTCAGCTACTGGCTGTGAAAAAAGCAGCTGCTAACCAGCCTAACTATGTGAATTACTCACCTAAAGGATCCAGAAGATCTTTATGGGTCCAGCACTGTATCAGAATACATATTGTTTTTTTTTTAAAAAATTCTGGTTTCAAATCTGAAAGCTGCTAGCAGGTGCTTCAGTGCAGGAATGTTCATAAATTATTCATCTTTATACTGTTTGCAGGCAAATGAAATGAATTTTGGTTACAGAAAAGTTAGGTGTTCCTATTACATGGAAGGACTCAAGATCTGCTGCCTCCAACACATACTGTTACAGGTGCTGAATTTCAAATCACAGCCTCCAAACTTTTTTCATTTTTGGCTGAGAAGAAACTAGGCTCGTGATAGTGAGATGAGTGTGCTAACATGGGTAATGTTTCCTGAAACTATTCAAAATTGTAGTCATGCTAACATGCTTTCAGATCCAAAATGTTTATTTCTTAAGTGTTTCAAGCAAATTTGTTGAAAACACTCAGTCTACTTCTGAAAATGGTTACTTTGCTCCTGAGAACTGGCCTGATATATCACATCTGCAAGCAGACATAAATGAACAACTTTCAGACAGTGACTTTAGTAGCATCCTCCCTTTCAACAGGTATGTTTTAATCAAATACCTTCTATATGAGGTAACCACCACATAGAAACTGTAAATGCATTCTTTATGTGGAATATGTGTATGAATGTTTGAACAAATTTCACTTGAAAAGTCAGCTTGATTACATCAAAATTATTATGAGACACAAAACTGCGCCTAGCTCTCTACCTCTGGTCTCTCTACCCATCTGTTCTATTTTCAAATAATTCATCTTGAGAGCACTAGAACACCTCCTGAAATGTGCAAGATTAATCAATCCTGCAACGAACTTATATAAATGCATAACTATGAGGATGTGAATTGTGTTATTGACTTCATTGGAACTATTCACTGGCCTGAAACTTAGCCAGTCTGAATAAACAAACAAACTGCCAAGGTTTTATTTCTCTTCCCTGCTTCCCTACAGACCAATTGGATTAAATTTTTTTTAGGCTTAAGTTTTTTCTCTCTCTACTGCAATACCGGTCTTCTTTTCCTTCTAATCCTTTCTTTCATTTGTCCCTTTTCTGCTTCTTGTCTTTTCTCCTTAGTGTAAGTATTCGCCGCCTTAGGAGAAGTTTTTACACTCCATAGAAGATTCTAATGGAGGAGTTTGACTATCTGAGATAGCTTTTTAGTGTACAATGGGGCTCTCAGCTATAGCCAGTGCTCATCAATACTATCACAACATAAATATATTCAACAACAACATCCATAACAATGTTGACAGACTATTAACAGTGTCAAACACTCTGATATATCCAGGTCAAAGAGGTTGTTTTCTTAATGTCAGCTTGAGAAAGTGTATTTTCATTTTCACTCTAATGAGGAACTCAGCAGTGTACAAATGAGATTAGGGAAAAGTGTGAAGAAGGTTCTTATCAGAAGTTTAGAAAAGTAGGTGTGGACTAAACAATCTGACTGCTTTTCCACTTTTCAACTGAAAGGACATTGCACTTACATGCAGCTATATCAAGAAGCATGTTTTCCTAGAGCAGCAATACAATGAGAATATCTTTCCTCAAGGAAGAGAGGCAAGTATATGCTGTATGATTAGAATGGCAATTGACAGATGATTAAGGGCATTACCATGATTTGGAATCACTCCTACTCTTCCATTATCAATAGAATTTAACTTCTGAGACTTTTTTTCCTAAACTGACAGCACTGCTCTTCAAAATAGACAGACCTTCTATACAAATTACAACTGGAAAATACAAGTGGCACTGTTTGGCTAGCATATAAACCTCAACTGATTGTTTTCAGTTTGATTCATGCTGTGTGTGCTTTATTTCTGCCTAAAAAATAATGCCCATTTTCAAAAGGAAAGGAGCTGTGAATAATCCACTTTTTATATAAGCATTGCTACTAAGCAGAGCAGAATAAAGATGCCTTCATTCCACTAACAATTATGAAAAGATCATATCAGACAATGACCTTTAGAAATGCTTCAGTGACCACTGTGTCAGGCTGTAAGTCCTAAGTGGGAATTCTTCAGACAAGATTTGACTTCACTTTCATTTATATGCCTAATTTTGCCCCATTTACATTAACATGATTTTTACTGTTGACTTTAACAAGGGAAGAACAAAGTCCTGATGTGGAATAAGCTCACAGAAATTAATAGATATGTACAACGGAGGACTGATTTTAGCTGTGTATTTTGCTTCCTGGCCTCCTGATTTTCCAAGGACATCCTCTAGCATTTGATGTTGATGCCAATTAGAGGGAAGGTAGAGGTAGAATTTATAGTACTGCCATCGATAAAACTCTTACTGAAGTAAATGGGAAATATGTGCATGAATTTGGCTGAGTATTGCTATGGTAGAAGAGAGCCCACGGACTGATTATTTTCAGTCTGTAGATGGACTAATAACCTCAAGAAAGCAGTGAAAGAGAAATGCCTATTTGTTAAGGCTTTAAAATAACATTTTCAAGTGAACCTCTTATAACAACACTCTGCGTAAGATTCAACAATACAGATCCATAATATTCTCCTGCCATTCAAGGTCACGTTAACCTTCTTGAAGAAGAAGCCAAGAACTCCTTAAGTTAATCATCCTCTACATTGAAGCTGGTGCTTATTTGATTCTGAGGTTTTGTTCAAGATGGAACAAGCATGTGAAAAATTGGTGAAATGCAAGATTTCATTTACACAAGGTCAAAGTGACCTAGATTTCAAGTGAGGTCCACAGTAGTATTGGTCCTTCACATTAGAAAAAGTTTTGTGCACAGTTCATTTCATATTTAAGACATTTGCATAAGAGTATGTAAAAGAGCATTTTCTTCTTGCTCTGCCCAGGAAGGTCAAATAACTGTTAATACTAGATAAACCTTGTGTGAGTACTAGTCCCCAGAATAATTTGGATTATGTTTAGTATTCTCAATACACAACAGTTTATACAAGGAGGAAATATATAGACAGGGGCATCTACCACAGATTCAAGTTGTACAGCTGTGTGAGCTCTGACTGTGCCTGCTGAGGATTTGGGCCCACTGTTAGCTAAGACAAGTGTAATGAAAATAGACAATTTGTATCAACTGCAAGACTGGTAAAAAACTTTTGAGTATTCAACTTTGTCTATGATGGAGCTCAAAAATAGAGGTAATTTTATTAAAAAGGGGTCACATTTTGAGTAGAACATCTTTATGACAATATAAGAAGAAATCTATGTTGTGGTATTAATATCTCACTGACTCAGACCTAAACAACCAGTATATGCACTGGTGAAAAAAGCTGCTAGCTTGAAAATTAACAATTAATTTTATATTAAGTTTGGCAGAATGAGAACAATGCAGTCAATTGCTCTAGCAAACAGCATGATTTATATATCACATTTAATTACACATGAATTCTTTAATGTTATTATTTAAAAAAGCACATTAAACTTCTCTTATAAATATTTCAGCAGTAACATAATGGACTGAGTTGTTATTTGTAGTAAGGCTTTTTTTCTTCACATTTTCCATCTGTCCTACCTGCCGACATGTCAATAGACAAATCAGGGACACAGACGTTGAAGACAAATGGCCAGTATGAGACATGCAGCATAAGTGATAACTGCAACAGACAGAACCAGATTTGAGGGGATCTTTTTGTAAAGAGTGTTACACTACATTGAAGTAGCTACTCACTTTTAGCTTTTACATGTTTGTCAGCTACTTTAATTGAAAGAGGATCACAAACGTTGTGACAAGCTGTGATATTTTTCCTTTAAGTATTTCCATAAGTTAGAGAGATGAGAAATCTTCAACGTACAGGTTTCCTAATAAGTTTTTGTTATCTGCTGACTTTCCTCGTGCTGAAGGTCGGAAAGTTTGAAATTCCAGTTCAGAGGAAGGGCTGTCTGATGCCTTGAGGACAGGTCCCTCACCGTGGAGGCAAGGTCCCTGCCCGGCTTCTCCGGGAGCACAGGTACTCTGGCACACCTGACAAGAGCACGCTGCCGCCTCCCCTGGGAGCCCAGCTCTTTCCACCGGCTAATGCAAGGACAGGAGAGCCTCTGCTGCAGCCCACTCCCAGCCTAACACCACTTCGGCAAGGCTTGTGGTGCAAGCCAGAAGCAGCCCTTGTACTCACGGAGAGTACGAGCTTAGTAGCAGTACCTACCTCTCCATCTGCTCAGTCACTTTGTGAGCTTTTACTCACAGAGTAACCTGCAGAGAGGCCAGGAATTCTGCATCATTTGTCTTTAAATCCAGCACTTATGACTGTAAGCCACTGCATTATTTATAAAAAGCATACTGCTCTTTTCTTTTTAAATACAACCCATCCTATTCTGAACACCTCTTTAAATTGAATATTGTCTTATGCACCTTGGTTGTGTGGAAATATACTGCTTCAAGGTAAAAGCAGAGGAGTTGAATTATTATCCTGGAGGCTGTTCGTACACTTCCACAATCCACCCACTCATTTTACCTTGAGGGCGATGAGAATTGCATGGGCTGGTCAAGAACAGAGCAAAGTACTCAAGTGCTGACTGACAAGGTTGCCCCTCCTAAGTGTTCGCTCTGAGCTCTGATCTCCAAGCCCTATTGATACTCGGCAGTGAAGCAGAACTGCTGACGTTCCTGCTGGGCTCCACGCAGAAACCTGAACATCCCCACTGCATTCACAAATTGGAACCAGAGTTCAAGGAAGAAAACTTAAAGCAGGAATTTTCATCTTAAATGAAAGATGTTTTCACTCTGGCTCCTATTCAGTAATGTACTAAAACATGCACCTAACTTTAGACATTAAAACCCTATTGTGTGCTGGAAGGCTAGAAGTCAGATGTGTGATTGAACTTAACTTGCTGAACTTAGGCCTGTATCAAGATAGAAACCTCTAAAGCACCTCTCCTTATTAAAAATATATTTCTACCAAAAGGTGATATGTTCCAGATACGGCAGCAGACTGTATTTCTTAATAGCTACTTCACAATCTCAACCTTCCTAATGACACTGTAAACCACTGATTATCATACCAGATTTAATGCGTGTGTATGTAGAATGAAAGCTCCATTACCAAAAGAGATATCACAACTGGCCTCAGCACTCTTGCTTTATTATAGAAGAAAAGCAAATATATGTGTATCTACATATCTGTATGTATTTAATTTCTAAAACACAGGGGGTAGATTCCTGGCACCAGTAAATGAGCTACCTTCCCATGGATTTCAGTACGACAGGATTTCTCCTCACACTTCTCATCAGCAGTTTGATCACTTACCTGATTTCCCTCAGCATGTGGTTTAAACTTCACCCAGTTCTTTTTTCCCCTACTTCTTGTTTTCTAAAAATAAAAACACAACTAACCATGATTATAAAAAGAAAAATCTGCACATTTACAAAGGCACAATTTTTTCCCTTCATCTACTGGAAATGTGTCTTTAAAGTTTTAAAACCACATTAGAATATTAGCTATAAATAAAATAGTTCTTTTACATGAATCCTTAGAACTTAAAGTGGCAAGAAAATAATCTACAAAAGTAATTTTGAAATAGTTAGGCCTCCTTAGGAAAAAAACAAAGAAAAGGGAAAACATGTAAGTGTTAAAAATGTTTCTCTTAGAACTTGCTTGTGAGAGTATCAACATTGCATGGACCAAACCACAGATGGGCACATGGTAGGTCTCTGTAAGGATTCTCACTATAGCCATATGGTGCTGCTGCTGAAATGTAAAGGGGGAAATCAGAGATGGGGGAACCAAAGACTGTAAATTCAAGGCAATGCTTTAAAAGAAATTGAGTGGGATGGCTTCTTAGCACCCAGTTGGCATGTAATAGAGCTCTTCCCTGTGTAAATCTTCCTGCTCTTCCACTGAATGCTTCTCCCAACAACTAGCGGTGTATGTGTAGTAGGAGTGGGTGGCTGGGTCAAGTTGGTTGGAAATGGGGGTAATAAAGAGATAAAAATATTATACCCAGGTAGGTAAGGTGGAACAGGAAATCAGCATTGGAACTATTTTCCTGTAAAGGGGATGCTGTCAAAGGGTTGACCATCACTGGAAAGTCATCCTCTATCTCTACTATGGGCCTCACAAAGGTGAAGTACCTTCCAGTCTTATGTGAGATACTCATGTATATCATGTATGTGGCATGCAGGTGGATGTAATCGAAAAAAAGCCCTCAATATGCAAAGCCTTAGACCCTTCGAAAGCTTTAGACTAGGGCTGGGCAGAGAGATGAGCCTTTCCCCCCTCACCTGTCTGAAGTCATGTTCTGACTGCAGTGTGGACGAATCACCTTTAGCTGCTAAATTAATTGAGCCAAAATTTGAAGGAGAGGGACCCATGCTTCACTCTTTCCACATGCATGAACAACTTGGGGTGGGAGGGGGCTTCCTGATCTGCCAGCTAGACCACTCTGCTAACACTTTCAAACAACATACCTTCAAATCCTTGTCTAGACATGGCCTTATGCAAGCGAGAGATAAGAATCAGCCCCTGAATGGGTGTTTTGTTATATAACCACCGATGAGGCACAGGGAGTTAAACATTTGCAGTAGTTTGTAACATTCCTAAAGCATTACGTTTTCAGCAAAGTGGATTATCTTGTCTCATTTTTCTCTGATGAACAATCAACTGCGATCTTGACACATGAATTTATTATGCTTGGGTTAGACAAACTGAGCCTTAATAAGCTTCAGTTAAAAACCTCACTTCGTGTTTGTGGAGGGAAAACTCAGCACTTAGGTTGCCTGACAGGGGTGTGAAAATGAAATCAGGCTTCCCTACCCTTATCTGGCTTAAGTTGGATGTCTATATACCAAAGATGTGATTTTTTTTTTTATAGGTTTTGTGAGATATTTGATTGCTTTGTTGGAATGGTTCCACAGTATCTGACTGAGCTGACCTCCAGATGTATCTCCTCCGGGGCATTATGTTCTGTTTCACATTATCGGCTGCATGCTCCAAAGGTTAGGTTGTGAGAGCTTGGGTGGGGCTTTTAACTCCCTCTTCCAGCCGAACAATCGCAGCGTGCCTGTTTTCATGTGCTCGCATGGTTAATTCTACCCAACAGTGAAAGAAAAGCAATACAAACTCCACTTGATTTAATAATTGCAGTCATGATTTATGTATAATGGCGTCACTTTATTGAACATTGATTTGATAGATACCGGAGAGCATGTGCCTGGCTTATTTGGAAAGTTTATTCAACACTACAGATCCTTTGAGAAATGTGCAGAAACTCCTAAATATATGGAACAAACTCATCTGGTGTAAATCAGGTGTCTGATTTGACAACAGCAGTAATGGTAAGGCAATAATTAGTATGCATAACTATTTCAAGGTGTGTAAAGTAATACAGTTCTAGTGCCAGAGTGTCATGGATTTACACCAGCTGAGGATATGGCCCGTAGAACTGACAAGGAATGTCTATGCTTACTAATTACTGAAGCTGCTAATGTATTTCAGCCGGTACTAACTGTTTTTATGTCACTGGAAAATTACAGAAGTGCTAGCTCTTGCAAATCAGACATCTAAAAGTTTTTGCAATTTTTTCAGTTAAGCGGTCAGAAAAGTGAGCCTGCATTTTGCACTGTGACAGTCCTCGTTAACATTGAAACCCAGCTTGACACACTGATCAGGCTTCTTACTAGCTTAGGCATCATCACTACAATTTGCACTGGCTTCTTCCTGGATTGAGGCAGGATGAAAATTTGATTATTTGGTTAGCCTGCTGGCATAGTATGAAGATGCATATAGGATGCTTTTGAGACTGTTACAATTTCAGGTAGTCACTCAGAAATAAGCAGCTAGTGAGTATAGAAAACTACCATGTATTTCCAACAGCATATTGTTTATAAGTAGCGACAGCTGAAAACTCATGCAAAGTATTTTAAACCCAATGGCTCAGCTAGCTTCTAGTTTCTAATTTATGTAGAGGGTATTGAGGGTTGTACTACATGCCATATTTTGTCCTGCTAGATTTATGTCTTGGATCACTTCAGTCACTGGTATGTCTTTTCAAGGATTTGAATCACTGAAGGTAAAAGACCTCACAAACATGAGGACACCGAAGTCCTTCACAGTGTGGCCATAAGTTGAGCTAGCACTCTTTCCCAGCTTCTGTTTTGTTCAATTCAAGGCCTGTGGGTGTTTTGAAATGCAAGGGGTTTTTTTTAATTCCTGGATCAACTTTCTTTGGAATGTCATTGGCAACTGTTGGCCTAACTACTGGTGGGACTTGACCATGTAAGAATATTTACAAGAGTTTTTAAGACCAAGGTCTCTGCCCTGGCTTTACTTGTACTGCTGCTGACACAATAACAGTGAAGCTCCCTGGAAATTTTTAGGCTCTAACTCAGCCATTCTTCATATATTTGCATGATCAACATATAAGATGTTTTGAGAAATAACTAAATCTTTGTTACTTCCCTGAGAGCAGGTTCCCTTTGTACCATTTTGGGCTGGAAGACAAATGAGTGAGTCCAAGTCTGTTCATGTTCAGAGAGTAACTTGTTTTATCTACACAGTCAGTAATCCTGGAAAACAGATGGTTACAGAAGCATGTAGGCAATTCCTTCACCCTCCATTCCCAGTTCAGTGCTAGTGCATAAGGTGCCGGAAGCCACATTACCTCTAAAGCTGAATGTAGTTCATATAAGAATTAGAAAGGAAATTTCCCCTTAAAGAATTAGAGTTGTAAATCTAACAATTGTTATTCTCAAGAGTAAAAGTCTGGCCCACATGCTAGCAAAAAAAAATTTATACATCTGTGTAGACCAGCACCTTCTTGTGACCTTTGCTAGAAAAATATAAATAAAGAGGAAAACTAATGGTGTTGTAATATTTTCTTGCTTTCACAGTCTAAGCCAAAACCTGATTTTAATTGTGGCAAGTATCTTTGTGTTAACATCTATTTTTCTTCCAAGTGACAGGCTATATTGTGTTATAATGTTAATCCATTTTGACAATACAGACAGAATATCTTCATAAAAACCAGACCTTAACAAGACTTTCTATTGACCTTTACCACATAACTAGGTTATTTTCATAATTTACCTTGATTATCCTCACTTCAGCTATGAAGAGCCACAGTACTTTAGAAAAAATTTAAACTAAAACCAAATTGGCCAGTACAAAAATTCTCAGATTTGAGATGCTTCTTGAGCAGACGTTTTGAATTTTAAATGACTAAGTTGGTTGTAGTTTATTTGTCCTAATATTATTCAATACTGCTGTGCCTTCTTTTACTAACACAACTGCTAAGAAATCGTTATGAAAGAAGAAAAAGTATTACTTGTTGTTAAGCCAGATTGCTTTTTTTAACCCATTCCTCTTTCTTCCTTGGGTTTATTAACCACAGGGTTGGCTACAGCATACATACAGCAACCTAACCTTTAAATAACAAAGCATGTCCAAGTTATTGTGCTTGTCCATTAGATCTCTTATGCCTTCCTTATTCTCACATAGAAAATAAATGTACTAAGCCTGATTCTTCATTGTCTACACTGTGAGTAGTCATTATGCCCATGCAAGAAACACAACATGGAAGGAAAAAAATTTGATTTGGTAGCATAATGGATTTACTTTGAACTTATCACAATAATTACACAAGGTGATGAGCGATGAAGAATCTGGCTCATTATTCCTAAGAAGAAACTACCTTTTAGCTAGTACTGCATATCAGAGATATAAAGCCCCTGGTTTATTACAGTGATTATTATTAGTCCAGTTGCCAATCCAAAAATCATATTTGATTGCCTCATGTGCCGCAGAATACTAATCTATTTTCCTTTTTACTTCTTCCTCTATGCTTGTATAGACAGGTACATTAATCTATTCTGCCAAGAGCAATCTCTTTATCTATGCAGAACTAAAATGATTCTTCACTCTTATCAGTATCAGCATCTGCATATATGCAGAGGATAAAACAAAAAAGTTTCCTCACCCCATTTTTTTGTCAGTTCTCTGCTTGGAGGGTGATCAGATGATCAGATCATCTTTAATCCATAGTGAGCAACAAATATCTGACATTTGAGTTTGGGTGACTAAGAACTGCTATTTGTTGACAATACTAATATGCTCTTGTTTTATGTCTATAAATTTTTTGGAGTTTAATCAGAGTAACACTTTGCTGAAGACTCCCAAGAATACCTCATTCTGGCACTACCTAATGCTAGTAATTCACCAGATAGCACTAAGCTAAATTCCTTCACCTGAAAGATACTGGATGCGTCACATCCCAGTGTATCCTGGGAAGGTAAGTGGTAGTGAAAATAGACCCAGTTCTTAGGGAGGAGGTTTCAAGAGAGAGGATGACCCAAATGAACAGCTTGCTGGCAACAAAAAATGGTGGTCCCACTCCTCCCCTTCCCTTTCATCAGGCACTTCTCTGATTTCCTGTCAAAAAAATTAAGCGCAGTAAAATGGCAAAATGAATCATCTTCTGAGGGCCTAGTGATCTCACCAGAGGAATTTCACCATCATTTCTTTGGAAGGCAGGATCAAGCCCATAGGGAGACTCTGAAGTAATTTATCTGTGGGAGGAGGAATCTGAAGTTATACGATCCTTAGTTTGGCTGAAGGGATAGGTTTTCATGCAAAATTTTCATGAGATTGAAAACTGTGCTTAGTTTTATTTTGATAGTGTTTGGCTGTTTGGTTCATTTTTGAGCAGTACCTGGGGCTCTAACTAAAAGGGAGATAAATGAATGAAGAGGATCTTCTCATCTGTTTGTCAGCCCATGAGTCAGCATAATGAGAAGAGGCAAGGTGTGACCCAAGTGCATCTTTCTGATGATATGTGAAAGCACAGTTCTGACCACTTGTGGTCATTAAAGATCCCACTGCAGTAATTATATCTGTAAAGTGTGTTAACTCTGATGACCTGGCCAAATGCCAATTCTAAAAATTAACAATCTCCCTTCCAACATTCCCAGTTTGTTTCAAATGCATACTATAGTCTTCATTTCCTCTCCAAAACAGCTATGTTGTTGTAGGCTGCTAAATTCTTCCTGCGTTTCACCACAATGCTTCAGCCCTGTAGTAGATTAAACAGTCATTAATATGGTTTCTGTATCAGCTTGTAAGGCAAGGCAGTATTTCACAAGATGAAAGGCACTATAAAAATGTAAACTAATACTTTTGAGCCCGCTTACTGCAATATGAAATTTGGCCAGTGGCAAAAAGTACAGTCAGCTGAGACAGTGTTGAGTGGTTCCATTAACCATTGATGTGCAACATTTCTCCCAGCATGTTTAGTGTCATGAATGCATAAGTTTGACCTAAAAATCAGATCTTTATGTATATCAGGGTACTGGCTCTGCTTCCTTTTTAGGTCAGATTCTCATCTGATCTGTGCTGCAAACATTAAGAAGTCCTACAGGAGATAGACTTGTGTGAAGCACAAAAACACCCAAAGTAGTACTTGGGCTTTTTGTGCATGTTTAGTTGCCTGCTTTGAGGCCAGTCCAAAAAGGAAGGGTGCTGGACAAAACTCATTGCTCTATGGGGTCAATAGCATAGAGCAATTGAGCTAAGGTAATAGCAGAGTCATAAAGGACACAAAAAAAAAATCATCTGTGTTAAACCAAAGTTCTCTCCCATCTGACACCAATGCTGGGTGCTTAGAGAGAGAACATAAGAAAAGGGCACAGCTGTAGCAGTATTTTCCCTGGTAGTGTCTCCCCAAATTCTCCCAGCTTCTGGCAGTCTGCAGGATTGTACACAAAGAAACAATGCACAGAATGGATAAACCAGTGGCATGGAGAAACGATACACAGACGTAGCTGATGCTGAAAATGCAATTTGCATAATATGGTAATGTATGCATTATAGTTCCAACTACATACATGATCAAAGCATCCATTGTAAATGATAATGCAAATTATTTTAGGCTCATTATTATTAATTGAACCTGAATAGAAATCAGATTCAGTAAAAATAGAATAAAGAAACAAACTGAAACTATGTAGGGAAACAGTCATTAATATGATTATTCTCTCTGACTTACAGTTAAGTACATGCTCCCGTCTGTGTTTTTCCTTCTGCCTTCTCTGGTAGGATTTCAGATACAAATTCTCCATTATTCTGCAGCTCATGCTCTTGGTTTCTTGTTGATGTTCATGTCACTCTCTCAGCACACTTTCTCAAATGTATTATTAAGGTCTGCATGGTCTAATAGGTTGCCATTACCCTGAGCTTTATGCATCCCTTTTCCAAACTAAATCAAATTTGAGTTTGAATAATGTTGATAGGAACATTTGCCTAAACTAAGTTTGTTACTTCAGTAATGGGGTTGTTTTTTGTGAATTAATGGGTTATTTGTTTTTAAAAACAGAACACCGGTATGTTCCAGATGTTCCTGCCCCTTCTAATAACTTCTAAATGGTGATCTTTTGTCCTGTTGTAATGGTTTCTGGTTTCTGCAGTGGCTTATGCCTGGAGACAGGAGAAGGATAAAATAATGGGATCAAGCCATTGTCCAGCACTGAAGTTTCTGTCCTAAAGTGGGTTTTAAATCATTTAATCATATAATGTAATTATATCCCGATTTTCACTAAATATACTTAAATCTGGTGAGACTACATTTCTTTTTTTTTTCCTAGACAGTACAGATCTTCAGTGACTAAAAAATTATTTAGCATTGATAACTGTCATTAACAACCATAAGAAATGCATAGTCTCCTTAGAATTAAAGTGACCATAGGGATATGAGCATCTTTTCTTTCTCTGTGAATATTTTAACTTTATCATAAACCTACTTTCAGTATAGGATAATGCATTGGGCAAAGACTGCATGCAATTGTAGATGCAAAATAATATTAGATTTCTTCCTAAATTGAGGACAGATAAAATTTGTGATCTCATTCCTAAGAACATTCCTGTCTGTGTCTCCTTGGTAAGTTAACAACTTCATTCTGGCATTTTAAAAGAAATACCATTTTAAGTAATAATTAATCTTGTTTTTTTCCTTAGTTATTTTTATTTTCCTTATTATAGACCTTATGATTTGTTTACATGTGGCACTGTGAGAAGTGTTAATGAAACTGCATATCTCATTTTATTTTTTTTTACAGTTTATATTATATTGATACTTATAACTGCAGTGAAGTTGCACAGAGCTTATTATCTTTTTATCACAGTAAGTAATAGTTAAAACCCAATCACTTTCCCAAAGTTATTTTGGAAAATGTGTTGGAACAATGTTGTGTTTGGTATCACAGTGGCCGCCTCTGAACCAACATGGCCAATACACCATTGATCTGATACTGCTTGCATCACCTACAGGGAGCAAAGATGGAGTGACAACTGGAAGACACACTTTACCCTGCTGTATTTACCCTACTCCTCCGAGGGAGATACAGGCAAGGAAAAGCTGAAACTCTTTTCCCATTTTCAAACATAAAAACATTCTGCTTGGGAAGTCCCCATTACCAAATGTGCCTGCAACATGTGCAGACAGTAACAGCATTAGAGCATGCCCAAAAGATGGATTTTGTCACCTTTATTCATGACAAATGGCTTTTCACTTCATATGTACTCACCAAAGTCAGCAGGACTTGAAGCAGAGTATGCAGATACTGATTTTGAATCCTGGACCAGAATCCCCCCTCCTCCCAAATTTTACATTTTTCAGAAATGCTGGTCACTGTTATAACAGCTCTAATACTGGATGTTGCAGGTGTCCCATATTGACAGCTGCAATCTTACTGATGCTATGCAGCACAGGATGTCCAGTCTTATTATGTTTCAAGACATAGGAAATGCAACTCGGTATCTGAATGTATAAGAAGGAAGGATCCTTTCAAAGTTCAAGGTAAGTGCCATTATTTTTAGGTTGTTGGAGGAAGAGAGAGCATTTAATGCTCCTTTACTTAATTTAAAGTACTTAATTTTAAAACTTGCTTTTCATTTTTAATGTTTCCTACAAAATTCAAGACGACTGTGGAAAACAGTACATGCTGATAAATAAATCAATTACAGGCTTTCATACTTACACGCTTCTGGCTTCTCCCTCCCCAAAAGCCCACAATAGTTGGAGGAGGTTCACAAATGGGAAATGCAGAACTGCCAGAGACTTGGACCCTTCCTGTGAAGACAGACTGAAGAGAAGACAGCATACAAAATACGTGATGCTATATAGAAGGCTTTGAATCAGCATGGGGGCAGGGCAGGGCGTAAGTATACAAAATGCTAAACAAAATAAAAATGTGTAGAAAATATATATGTTCACTGGACTCAAAAATAGTCTGTTGACCTTGTTTCCTGAGGTCATAATTTACATCAGCCATTCAGCAGGATTCAAAATCTGACTAAATATTGACGTGGACAACAGCAAACTCCCAAGGTATAAAAACAAGTTTTCTTAAAGTCTTATTGGAGAGAATATAATTTCCTACATTGTAAGCCATAAGGCAGTTCCTGATCATCAGGAGCAAGGAGGAAATTTTTCCTGAGAATGTATGTTTATTTCTTCCTTAGTTCCTTGCACTTTTTCTAAGCTTCTGCTCACTAATGGTATGATGATTGAAAACATGGACTACTGTGGTCTGATCCAGCATGGTGATTCCTACAGCTCTACTGAGAATGGATATTCAATAAATAAATAAAATTCCTTGTGATGTGCAAAAGGAGGACAAAGCACTTCAGGCCAAGGTCAGAAAGCCCCTACGAGATCTATTCTCGATTATCCACTGTATTTTATTTTTTTTTCATATGGCTTATTCTTGCAGACTTTGTCTGATGCCTTTCCATCTCTAAGGAATTTTTTCAGATATTGACAATAGGTGTTTTGCCTTAGATGGCAAGCATGACAAACTGTAAAGTTGCATACTAGATATTCTGGTATGTGCTCATATCCTGGTATGATCTCATTTTAAGGAATGTGATTGTGACTTTCCAGCATTATAAACTGAAATCAGGATTTGGTTGTAGACAGCTGCATACCATGTAAAATCCTGTCTCTCTGTGAATTTCAGCTCATGTCAATACATCTTCACAGCCACTGCTGGAAAGCATCACCAATTACTGTGGCTGTTTACAGAGCACAAGAACAGAATATTTGATTTTACCAGCCTCTAAGGACAACAAAGCTGAATTTGAACTCTAGTTAAAGTTTTGCTGATTAGTCTTGACCTTTCTGGGACAAAGACATGAGGGTCACTGGAGTCATGATTTTTTTCACATTCTGCTTGTCTTTGTCATTCCCCTAACAATGCAGAGGACTAGAAACAAGAGCTGGGTGGTGTTTTTTTCCCCCTGCCTGGATATCTATTTAGATTAATCACCAGGTTTTCCAGTCTGCGGTCATTGAAGGTCATTTGGTTTATAGCAGAAATTCTCAATTGGAACCTCATCTTGTAATCAGAACTTAAAAACCCAGGTGAGGTTTTGTATCTCCTCTGAAAGGGTAGGTTGTTGTATGATTAGCTTCAGAATGTTAAATGGACTGTCCATGTAATGATGGGTAATTTTGGGGGGGCTTAGATTGTACTATGAGAAGACCTGTCTTGAATAATAAGTACTGGGCTATATTATAAAGAACAGTATTCTAGGCTTCTCCTAAATGCTAATTCTATTACACATTAACATTTCCTTTGCTGTAAAACAGCAAAAGCCAAGCCAGCATGATGTAAAAATCTTGCAAACTGCATTTTCACTTATAGACTGTTCCTAAGAGCAAGCTGTTTCCTGAAAATGTCCCTTAAATAAGCATCCACTTACAGTGGTCATCATTATATAGTCAGCATCTGCTAATAGCTGTTCCACAGCCTCAGTTGCTGGCAAATACAGAGTATTTGTTGTAATCTATAGAGTGATGGAAATGGGTGTATAATTTTTACACTAATTTTTTAAAACTCTTCTTAGCCCTAAATATGAAGCATCAGTCACACTGTGTAGACGTACTCCTAGAGTCAGTTCACAAAGTCCGGTGTTCTATATATTCTTTGAGTCTGCAAGATTACTGGTGGAAGTCTGAAAGCCTTTTTTAATTTTTGAGTGATTGATTGATTGATTATTTTAATGTCTCTTTGGCCCATGTGCAATTCAAATTTAAATACAAACATATACATTTACATATATATATATGTATATATATAAAAGTAACCAAAACTGAAGACTCCATGAAGGAATAAATCCAACCCTGACATGATATTGTTATGGAGGTTATTATTTTGCTTTGATAGGGTAAACCAGCTTTTTGGCCAACATCTCCTGACCTAGAAGTTGACCTTTGATTTCTTCATTTTTATTACTCCTTAGGTTCCTAGCTTCAGAGACCAGCCCAAAGATAGCTTTAGCCTGTTCCATCTCTCTATTTACACCAGTTGCTGGCTCCCTTTCTGTGTGTCCATTTGACCTCCACACAGCTGCTTGGATACAAGCAGGAGGTTATTCTGCATAGGGTTCAGTGTCAGACACTGCCCCACGTGGTGCCTGAGCTTGATGAGTGTCTCAGTTGGCTATCACCCCATAGTCCACCACCATCCCCATCATAACCTGTGATGTCAGCTCATTGCTTGCTTCAGCAGGCATTATTGTCACTCTTATTGGCAAGCCAGGCATTTTCAGCACATGTCTGTAGGCAGCCGGTGGACCCACAACTTGGCCCCATTCCCTAAGGTATCACTCTTCAGGCACACCTTTTTGATTCCTCTATGGGCTTGCATGAGCTGACATCACCCAGCTCTTAAGCTTTTCTCCAGAACCACTAACCTAATGCCGGATTACCTTTCTTCTTTATCTTCTTTAGCCACCATAAAAAAAGAGCTTCTTTTAACTGATTGCTTTTGTGTCTTCACTTTACATGGATTTAAAAAAGTTCAGTGGATTTCAAAATACCCCACTCCGATAGATTCCAGCTCAGCAAGTCCACCAGCTTCCCAGAAGCTGCAGACACCACAAACATGCAAGTACCCCTATTCTCCATGTTTTTAATCTGTGACATACGCTGGGATTCACATTATTCACTGTTGCTTTGCATGTCTCCAATGCAAAGATGATGGAAAACTGCTGTAACTGAATGTCTGGGAAAAAAAAACCAAAACCAAACCACAGAAATAATCAATACCATTCAGAGCTATCTGCATTTTTCAGTTGCCATTAGCCAAACTAGACCCTGACTACTTTGGAGAACAGAAGGCGGCAAAGGTGTTAAACAACTTTCTTTTACTCAAATTCATTTCATGATTCAGACACATCCCAGGGATCTGGGCCTGCATTTCTAAAGCAGGTTATTTGGTTGAGGCCAGGATGACTTTTCCAGCTAGCTTCCTTTCTCCACAGCTGAGACCTCAGAAGAAAAAAAAAAAAAAATTTAGTTTAACTCACATTAAAAGGGCACCTTTAACTCTAAGTACCATTCCCAGACAGCTTCCTGCTTCTCTCAGGCTGGCAACCAAATACCAGCGTATTAGCGAATGCGTTTACTTCTTGATGAAGTACAGACCTTAAAAAGCTAAGCCGGTTACAAGGTTCATGACAGACAGCAAGGTCTTTCACTGCAGAAAGAAACATGCAGCCACAGAAAGAGACTGCCTACATTGTATTGTAGGAAGACTAGTTTGAGGTATTTTGCTTTTTAATAGGCTTTGTAGTCTCTTGGATGAACGTGGGTACTATGCTGACTATAGGGTCATTTCTCCAGCAATAGTGTAGGGAGCTGTGTGTTCTCTTCTAGCACATGATTTAGTTGATGTTCCTGAACCTAATGAATTTTGGCAGCAGGAATGATAATAGCAGACAATTGTTTGTCTCCAGTCACTAAATTTTGTTATGGAGTTAAAATAAACCTGTCTGCTTGACTAGTCTCATGTGTAACAAAATAAAAATAAGCCTTCACAAAGAATCATTTTCAAGCACCATTTTACTTTTTGTCTTAGGCTTGCAAATGCCTTTCATGTTTTCTGATATGTCAGATATAATGCAAAATAAATAACCAAGTGAAACACGCAGAGGTATTCTCTGGGTGGCTTGTGATGGAGAAAAAGAGCCTTCTGCTGCTTCCTTTACCTCCTTCCTAGTCTTTTTTTTCCTACGCTTGCAATAGATGCTTCTTTGTAGCACGTGCATGAAACACTTATGTTATTTTAATGCTGTACCATTTTGCAGCATTTTGGAGCCCAGCCACAGCTCAGGACCCCCACTGAGCTAGATACTGTGCAGACAGAACAAAGCCCATCCCTCCCATGGCCACAGGAGACTAACATTCTAAATGTTGATGCGTACAACACATCTGCCGCGCATGCAGATCATGGAGACAATGACATTGGCTGAGATGTTAGGGGTTTTGCAGAAATGCCTGTTGGTTGCTAAATACATCATTCAAATGTAACCATTTTTAAAGAAAGGCTTAAAGCTGGTACTTGCCACAGGAGACCCATGTGAATTCAGTTTTGAAGGAAACAGAGCAACACACAAGTGGAGCAGGACTTCTTAGGTCAAATATTTAAACGTCCCCCAGTCATTTAGGAACTCACAGCCTTAATTTCAAAAGTGAATTGGAATTGAATTTCAAGAAACAAAGAACTTAGGACATTTTTGCAAGGAGGACTAAGTTCCCGTTTCACTTTTCAAAATATTACCCCTTCTGTTTAAAAAACACACGGCCACATACAGACCCACTACCATCACTCCACAGCAGAGAGACAACAGCAATAATTCTGTGCTGGTTAGCCCAGTGCAGTGCCTGCCCACTAACAATAGCTATATCAGGGCTGGAGAGAAGAAAGATCTCTCTTACGCTTCTGCAACAGGACCTTTTTCCTTTTTTGGTAAGTGAATCACAGTTAAATTTTACTGGAGCCAAAGTTAAACTTAAAACCAAAATACTGTCCTCCTCTGGTCCCTAGCTCTAGCATTGTAGCTTGACTTTACATCGAAGCTGTCAAATAAAACTTCAAAATGGCATAGGACCAGTGATCTACCATTTAGCATCAGTTTGCATTTTTTCCATAAAAGCAAACCTGTTTGTGCTAGAAATAGCTATAGGCATTTGACTCATTAAATTTGCATTTGAATGAATATTTTTTTCTGATCAAACTAAAATGTTATTTCTAAGTTACCCACAAAAGAGATCGATTAAAGCTTCTTCCTAAAACAAAGCAGACTTTCTACCCTTTAAAGTAGGGCTCATATGTAAAGGCTGTTATTTCCATTTTCTATGAAGTTATTTCAGCAATTAAATCTATTCTGAAAAGATTTTTTTTTATAAGACTAATAACTGTGTCCCTCAAAATAATAATAACAGAGTGGATTAATTCATTCTAGAAAGATAAATAAAATTGCTCTCTGCCTTACATTTCTTTTGCTTTTGACCTATAGGTCAAATTAGGATAAAACTTCCTGTTAATACTCACATGTAGCTCTTTAAGGGAAAACATGTTGACAGTGGCTTAAAAGCAGTTTCAAAGAATGAATGATCCAGCATCCTTGCTTAAAATCCCTCATAAAAATCTCTTACTTCCCAGCCTGTAACCTTTCAAGGTCTCTTCCTGAAACTGGCCTCCACACTCAGCTGATGTTGGGTTTGCACTTGCTGCTGTACAGTGCCCCCCTGTTCTGTAGGTGATGCTGTCCAGGGAGATTCCTGGCATCTGTATAACATCCTCGAGTTGCTGCATGCTATGTTTTTCCAAATTGTCTTCTGGTTCATTAAAATGCAGTGAAAAATTCTGTACTTTTTAAAAGTCAATGGGGACAGCTGCAGGAGCATGATTTTGCTTGGATGGAGTAAGACCGTTGGGACCCAGACCCACATCTAGGTGTTTAACCAGTGAAAATCAACAAGGCTTTGCTGATTTCTTGCAGCTGAGGGACTTTCTGTACATTTTTGAAGGGCCTCAAACTACTCTTATTAAATACCTGTCACACTGATGCACACTAAGGCTACACTCTACACAAGGGGATCAATAGCTGTTTTCCCACCAATTTCAATACTTCCACATATGATAAAACTTGCAGCCACAGAAAATCCTGTGGCACGTGAAGTACATTGTGTGGGTCATATCCTCAGCTGGAAGAAATTTGGCATAGGTCCCTTGACTCCATTAATATAAAGTCAATTTGCATCAGCGGTATCTCTGTCCCTAGAAGTTGATTTATCATTTGGTCCTTTAGCCTAGGTCAAAAACTATCATGCATGTACATAATTGCATGTGCAGAACAGTTGACATGTAAAGAGAAAATATGTTTTAAAAAAACATTTAAAGTATGTTTAGAAAGCCACAAGATTGTTCCTAGTTGTTTTTACAGAGCATATGACAAATTTGTGATATGCTAACCACCTGTGAAGGCAATGCTAACTCCTTTCAGTTAGAAAGGCTTCCACTTGGTCTTTGTCTTTACAGCCAAAGATTTCAAGGACACGGCTTGTTGCTTAATTCATTTGATCCTGTTGGCTAGCTGTCAACAAAAGTGACAATCCTGTATTTGTAACGTCATAAACTTCCAAGTATGATGTTGTAAACTGAGGACCATGACTTTGACTTAAGGGCAGGAGCAGATGGCTTGGGCACTTATGATCTTGTTTTCAGGAAGCAAGACCTTGCAATCATAACACTAAAAAGTTACTTCATTGGAAAAGAAGGCAAGAAATAATTTTGCTGAAGTGCCCCTACGGTTTCTCCAAGCCTTCCCGAAAAAAAAATAATTGATTTCTAAGATCTGTGTAAGACTGCATATTTATTGCGCTGAATGAAATATGGATTGCATGAATTCTGCTGGTGTGACATTCAACCCACTCGAATATTATGAGTTTGACAGTTTGACTCTAACTCAGTTTATTTCCCACTTGAGAGACTGGAAAGGAACAGATGGGGATGTGAGAACGACCAGGGAGGGGAAGAGCATGCAGCAGCTTGTGCTGCCGGCCCGGTGTCAGCGCACCTCCCTGCAGCTAGTCAGGGGTTGTGACCGCCATCTAGAAGTGGTTTTCCAGACATTATTAAAGCTGCAGAAGCACATGTAACTCTGAAAGCAGGCATTAGGCAGCCCCAGAAGGTAAGAGAAGGTCTGCTGAGTATGGGCTGTTCCAAATTTAGCACTGGAAGGGAAAAGGTGATCGAGGTCAGCTTTACAGGTCTTGTAGGACGTTGGCTGTCTCAACTGATCGTCAGTGCCATCGGGCGTGTCCCTACATTAGTGCTGAGTTAATAGATAACTATCTGCATCATCACAATATTTACTCCACTGGTTTGGACATTTTTTTTTCCTGTTAATAGCATCTCTCTTTTTTAAATGTTTTGTGTATTATCAGGTCTTTTGTCTACTTACCAGACTTTGTGTCCTTATTACATATACTGCTTAGTCATATATTTACTGAAAATTAATGAAGAAGAACACCTGGCAAGTTCCAGAGTCAAAATACTTCGCAAACATTAACTAATTAATAATGTATCCCTTATTTTCAGGCATGCTAGCATGCTTGAATGCCGAGTAAAATTCTGCTAAATCATTGTCTCCCTGCATGTCCCCTGCTCTTTTGCTAACCCATTACATGGTTCAAGAGTCCGATTATTGAGTTTGGTTATAGACAGCAAGTCTGATTCAAACTTCTGATAAGCACATGATTTCCGAAATGCCTTTATAATCCAGACCAGGCTTCTAAACAAAGCTCAATGTGTCACATAGCTGTGTCTGAGTGCATGAGTTATGATCTTAAAATAAGCTGGATGTCTTTTATCTGACGAAATACAACCCACCATTTTAAGAAGGCCTGGCCCCAGACAGCTGGGTCTTTGCCTAGGAATCACAGAGATTTTACTCTTTTGTCGTATATTCCAGTGAAGACCCTAAACTGAGAGCACTCTGTATGCCAACAGGGATACTGCAGTAATGCCAGCCCTGCCTTATGCAGTAGCTCAGGCCAGGGCCTTGCATTTAATTCCTTGCCAGCCAAGAGGACTCTGACAGTTGTTCTCAAGATAGAAAACCAAGACACAAATCTTATAATTAACATCAGCTATGCCCATGCTTTTTAGAGCCTTGTAACTGGTTTGGTTCAAAGGTGTTTGTTTTCACTGCAGAGTTTACAGAGGCTGAGCCTTTATTTATCCCAGGACACCCTTATAAATGTTTGAGTGCAAGGCTCAGTTACTGCAATTCCCTCATAGCAGGAGTTTGCCATAACTCAACTGGTTCACAAGGCTTGCTCACAGAGCTGACAGCTTGAGCGATATTGCTCCCACCTTGCTTTCCCTGACTTTTGCCAGCATTTGTATCACGTTCCCCTTTCTGTTTACCGTCTC
The DNA here is from genome assembly GCF_947461875.1 of Haliaeetus albicilla. Classification (NCBI taxonomy): domain Eukaryota; kingdom Metazoa; phylum Chordata; class Aves; order Accipitriformes; family Accipitridae; genus Haliaeetus; species Haliaeetus albicilla. The sequence continues at coordinate 24,773,470 of NC_091488.1, forward strand.
CCCGCTGCCTTAGCATGATGCAAACTGTCATCTTGAAAGAAGTATAGGGCGTTGCAGAAGTGCTTTGGGAAAATATCCCTTCCTGAAACTTCTAACAGGCAGATTAAGTCATCTGCAAGTCCAGATGCCTCTTCAAGGGTTTTATTGGGGCAGGGGGTGGGGAGGGGCAGAGCTGTAGGACTTACGGTTTTATTTTTGTTTTACAAATATAGGAAGAGCACACTGGGTCTAGAAAATGGATGCTCTTAGATCAAGAGCACTGAACACTGCTTTCATTGTTGTACTACAGCCAGATGAGATGACTTTTAAAGATTTGCTTCCTAGAATGAGTGATGCCCTTCTAGGATGTACCATCCACTTATCAAAAAGAACAAAAGGTACAATATGTACATATTTGTAGGTAAGATTACTGAGGAAGGAACAACTAGTCTCTCTCTTCATTGGAAGCTTATCTGAATTCAGTACATCAGTGCTTTTGAGTTTGTGATGTTTGCAGTTTGGTCACAATGTTTTTTTCTACATTTTCCACCTCACTTAAGTGTTCCAAAGCCTAATACAAGAGCAAGCAGTGTGCTTTTTCTGGTCTGCAGAAACTAGTATGCCCTACTTTTCACTTTGCTTAGAAAAGAATTTTTTTTTCTTCAGAGAGTGTTCTGTGGCAATGCAATGAATCCTCTAGCCTGCTATTTTATAGCATGCTATACTCCCAAGGTCAATCGATTAATATTCTGTATTAATCATTAAACTTCTGATTAACTCTTGTCATCCCTGAAAACATTATATAACTTGCACAGAACAGTTGCTGTAGTGATATTCATTGCTCTCTTCATTCTTCAGGTTATATGGAGTGGTTAGGGGTGAGCCTGACACCACTAGAATCTAGAGAACAAAATATGTTTTAAGAGAACTGCAATGGCATCTAGGCACCAATACAGAAACAGCACCTCTTCTGTGTCATGCAGAAATTAAACCACCTGCCTAAGAACTTATTGCTTCTAGGATTCCCAGACTAGTCCTTATAAATAGCAAACTTGTAAATAGTTTGACAGCCTTCAGGGACTGCTGACCTTGAATTCCCTTCCTATGAGTATATCTAAAGATTGTGCAAGCAATCTATGTTAAGCAACTCCTACATCTATAAAACGTATAGAAATGAATAATGTAGCAGACCTGGCTTGGAAGCAGCTACTCTTTTGACTGTTTTACCATTCCACAGTTGTAATACAGGGGCGAAGGAACATCCAGCCATTAGTTCATCCTTGCCCTTAAGGAACATCACTCCTATGATTAGCTTAATGCTTTTTGTTTGTAATCCATTCAACCCCTCAGGCCTCCTAATCTAGTTCTTACTCCCATGTTACATGTAAAAATAGGCAGAATAGCCCAAAGTGAAGCAAGTTTTCAGTATTATGCCCAGCCCCAGCTTTTGGATCTATTTGTCCCAGATCCTTGGACATGTTTGTCTACCCTAAATGTCAAAGAATCAGACTCCCATGAATGCTCCCGTCTTTGGGGATTCCCAGCTGCTGCTCAGACGTCTGCAGCCAAGGAGAGGGGAATGATTCAGAAAAAGAATTGTGACTGAGGTGCGCTTCTTCGATATAAAAAGAACATAACGTAAAGCAACCCTTTGGGTTTTTTGACAAGGGCCAGGGACTGGATCAGAGACCAGAAAACCTAGGTTCCAGAGCTCATGCTGACATCTGTGCTTCTTTCCAAACTCACGTGGAGTATTTCTCAGTTACTGACTTGAAAAAAACACAAGCAAATACAACCACACCTTTCCATCCCAGCTCCTAATTCTGATTGTTGACATACTTTAGGTATTTCTCTTTACCTTAAATATTATTATCAAGGCACTGGTGTAAACTGGAACATTTCCATTCAATAAAACTCTTGATTCATAGTGGCAAAGAATTTAGTGATTTCTGTTATGGATGCTGTTAAATAGGAAGTACTACATTTGTCTGCTTTGTCAGCTGAGCACAGAATTGCTCTGGTGAGATACTTATTACTAATTCTTCAGGCTAACTTTGCAAATGTAGCAAACATTTCCTATTAAGGAAAATGTATAACATTATTATTAATTTAAAATAGGAACTACATATATTCTACTTGGACTTGCATTTAAATTTGATTAATATTCTCTATATATAATTTAATGCATCTTGTCCTATGTTTAGAGTTGGCTGATAAAAGAATAATATTGGGTGGATCATATTAAGTAGTAGTGGTGAAATACGCTTGTTTGTAAAATTGAAAAAAGTGCACTGATTAGGTGGAAAATTGAAATTTGAAATGTGTCTTGAGCTCTTTTGGTTTTAAGAACCCTGATTATAGAGCATTAATGCCTCCAGCTTAAACTCAGTATTTAAATTGATGCATACAGGAATAGGGGAATATAGATCTGCAGTGCATTGCTTGGACCTATTGAGTTAAGGCCATTTTGGGGGGGTTGCAATAAAAAATAGGTCTGGGATGGAAGGCACCAGGACACAGGGGCACTCTGATTTCCACACAGCGCTCCTGTCCCCCAGCTGCCCAGACTGTGTGGTACAGCAGCTTCCACGCAGCCCATACAACTGGATGTCCTTCTCATGGAAACCAGGGAGTGGGTTCCCAGACCTAAGCTGAACATGCAACCAGATAGACTGGGAATTGCTCCCAGGCTCCTCAGTTCAGCTGTTAACTGTGCAGGATCGGTAGTCTACTCCCGATCACTATGACTATGTTACAACAGCAAAACACAAGATGGGAAAAGAAGAGTAGCTCCTCACCAAAATAGCTTCACCAAGGACTGAAGGTTACTCCAAAGAATAATAAGGCTCCAGCTTACAGTTAAAACCTAGTTTGCCCAGTCATAGAACTGCAGTCCTGCAGTGCCAAAGGTAGATGAGGGGAAAAATAGGGCTTTAAAAAGCTGCTTAAATACAGCAGTACTTCATATAATAAGTCTGTAAATACAAAAATTATCTTGCACCTATGTTTCAGATCCAGAGAGACAGAGCCTTCAGTGACACTGCTTCAGAGGTGCAAGCAGTATGCAGAAGAATAGAATTTGCCAGCCTAGGTACAGTCTAAAACATTAACAAATTTTCTGAAACTTTAGAAATGCAAGAACAGATTCTTTAATTGCCCCAAGTTAAATTTCACTTATTTGATTTAACAGAACTTCCCTTCAAGGAGGACCATCATTCAAGGACATTTTGTAGAGATACTGCAAAAAGGCAGTTGCTTTGTTACCAATTTTGTTTTACTTCACTGAGTGATGCAAAAAAGATGGGGACTTTCAGTCTCCATCAGACATAACAGGGATGGCTGAAGAGGTTATCACTGCTCGTTGTCCACCCTATCCCCGCACCAGAGGCTACTGCCACCATCACTAGTTAGCACAAGAGAACAGGCATCACGTACGCACCTCTGCCACCAGAGTTCATAACCCAGCTTATTAACTTAAATTGCCACTTATGTCACTTTAATCTGCAAGACTTTAATTTGCACAGCAGGAACCGCGGTACATCCTGCCCCCCCCACGGCCTCTGCTGGAAGAAGGGGCACCAGCTGAGACCCCAGCAAAATTCAGCACAGGTTCCAACTCAGAGTCTTAACTTTCCAATTTTTCAGGGATGTGTATGTTATACTGTACCATTACACCAATTATTTATGGGATTCCCTCTGAATGCATTAGCAAAGGTTTGTTACCAGCATTGGCTTCTAATTAGAGCTGGTAGGGAACTTCTGCCTGAAAATGTTTTTTACTGATAACTACTGATGCCTCAAATTTGAAGATTCCTCCAAAACAGAGCTATAAGCAGGAAAGGGTAAATAAGCCTTCTGAAGAATAAATGTTTTGAGGTTGAGAGGGCTCAAGGAGAGGAAGGAGATGTGAATTTGTCAAATGGGGTGGATTGGATGCATACATTTTTAATTGCTGTGATTCAGAAGGGAGGCAGCGTTTTATATCATGAAGGATCTTGTAGCAGAGGAGAGATGCTGCTCACCCAAATTCCACATTAACTCACAGCAGAGGAAACACAAGAATAACTGTTGGTCTCCTGCAGTGTTTCCCTTTGATCAGGCCGAACCCTTGCGGGGTGCAGCACATTTTGTGATGACGCTGTCTGTTCCACGTCCTCCACCTGCAAGGGACCTCAGCGCCACACAGAGCCTCCTCACCCCTCCCAGCCAATGCACCCGCCAGTCTCCCAGGTTCCCTGCGTCTTGCTGAACGAGCCTCCATTCCTCCAGCATCAGCAGGCACACTTTGCCATCCCGTCAGCGCCATTGCAGTCATTTCAATAATGCACAAGCAAGGCTTATGCCCTCTTTTTTTACAGTTCTTAATCAGATAAAAATTAGATGTTTCTCAGATACCGCTGTGCATTCTGCTATGGGACTGCCACAAGTTTGATTTGTGTTGAGTTTTGCACGTAGAAATTTCACTGTACGTTCAGGAGTAGGTGCTGTGACCCTGGAGAGCAGCCACCCAATTAGGCACAACAAAGCGTGTCATTTCCATTCTGAGACTACGGGTAAATCCTTTAATTAAAGGAGTCTTACGTACTTCAGTCGTTCCTTCTGGAACCACAGGATCCTCCTGAGGACACAGATGTCCTGCTCCACTTCTCCTACCCAGTCCTGTTCCTGGACCTCTTCTTTTTCATTAATGTGAGCATGACAGGGTGGCTCTTGGCTCATTCACATTCAGGGGCTGACCTGACAATTGGGGGTCACTCAAGGACACAGCTGCAGCAGCTTCTCCGTACTCTCCCCAGTGACACCATGGTGGCCAGTATGCAAAAGCTGTGTAGATGAAGCAGAGCTCCTGCCCCTGAGGGTTCATCGTGCCTGCTGCGATTTGCCTCCCAACAGATTGTTTCCATCCACCTCTCAGCCCTGCTGCCTACTTTTACTGCACCCAAAAGCAGGTCTAACACACCAGACATGCCCCATGGAGCCCATCTTGTGTATGCCAGCTATGCCTGCTTTCACATATGGCCAAGCCAAAGGTGCAAACAAACAGGGTTTTTAATGCGATCCTGGCCAGAACAGATGCAGCCCAAGTTTGCACAGCTGACACTTCATACATGGTCCTGAGCTGAGGCTCAAGCCCCGCTGACTGCTCTGGGGAGGGAGCCTGCCCTGCACGGCACTGGGGTCCAGCCCCAGCTGCCCGGGAAGCCTGGCTCCTCCTGAGCACTGCGCCACCTTGCCAAGCTCCCTCCCCTCAGGCTCTGCAGAGCAAGCTGGAGTCATCCTGGGCAATAACACCTCATTCAAGCCTCGAAATAGGACTAACCTGTAGATACAAAGCTACCTAGCATGCCTATTAATGAGAAAGGCAGCAAAGTTTATCCATTCAGAAAGGAGACTTTATAGGAGATTTTTTACATTTTTTCCCCACAAATTGCTTATGGCATCCTGGTTTTAGAATACCTGCAACCAAGATTTATTTTCAAGCAGTGGCATAAATGAGTCTGTGAAGTTGTTTTAGCTACTGTTAAATAATTACAGGGTTTGTACCACATGAGCTTGTACTCGGTTTTTCTCTTTTCTTTTTAACACAGTTTAGCAATTCTGCTACTCTGCAGATGGCTATAAAAATTATTCAGAAAAAAACATTTGAGGGCTTTTTAACCTTCAAAAAATATTCCAGAACTTTCTTCTGTAAAACTTTTCCACACATTTAAATGTTCTGGCAGGTCCTGTTAATATTCAAAATCCTACTTAAAATAGTAAAAATATTTTGACATATTTCTGGGATTAGTCAACCCTGTTAGCTTCCACTTAAAGTGCAATTATTCAAGAATATTATAGATCATTATGTGGCTTTGGGGAAAAATCAGTATGACTCAAGTGCCCATTAGTGAAAGTGAAATGGTAGTAAGACACCTAGGAAAGCACATGTGGTATTCCCATGAATATCAAATTAATTCGTTATGATAGCACTGGTAAAGTGTTAAACTATTTCTTATTTCACAACAAGATTTATTTTTCCAAGGCTGGAATATAAACACTGTCTGGCAGTTGTAAGAAAAGGTTTGTCATGGAGAGGTTTATGTAACAGATGACCTTGGGTGTCTATATAGCGGTGCTGGTGGTGGCTCATTTCTTCTGTCTCCTTTTTCCAGTTATAAAAGCTCCCTTGTGTTGTTTGGATAACAACTTGTGCAAAAAAGAGGTTTTCCCTTCCCAAATTCTGCCTGGATGCAAGGAAGAGCAACTCTCTGTTTGATGTAAGGTGTCCCCTGTCTGGAGGTCAGTGAGAGACCATGTACTTCAGTACACAAAATAGAGATACATACCCCATTTGGAGCCAGGGAAGCAGCTCCCATGTTGCAAAGCACATACCACACTCTGCCTCTCCCTTTCCTGGCCAGCTCGGTGCCCTGAGGAGACAAACGAGGGGCAGCATCCCAAGGGATCCCACTTGCCCATTCCAGAGCAGTCACTGCAGCCATCCCAAGCCATCAGCACACCAGCCCCTGGAGATCTTTTGCCCCATCCTGGGCTTTAAACAGGACTCATACAACTGTCTCCAGCCTCCCATGAGCCGGGGGTATTTGATGCATTCCCATAGCACAGCACCATGGCACCTTTATTGCTTCAGGTCCTCACGAGCCAGAGGCTGTTCAGATGTTTGGTGTTTCTGGCCAGGTCTATTCACATGCCTGACAGTCAGGGAGTGGACAGAGGTTATGGCACGGTGGAGTGACCAGGAATGTGACTTTTTGTGGCATCTCTGCTATATTGTGGCATACCTACCTATTATGGGTAGGTGAACAAAATGTTTTCTCATCCCTTTCTCACTCATTGCCATTTTGGTTCAGAGTCCAGCATGGCAATAGGAAAAATCCACATCTCAGGCCAGGTTAGGATGTATGTGCTCACAAGGGCCATAGCATGGGAAAGGAATAAAGAAGACTGGACATTGACAGGCTGCTCTGAGGTGTCACAAGTAGGAGACAACTGGAAAAGAAAGGACAAAGACCTCCTGGCCTTGCAACAGATCTCAGGCTTGATCTTCCATGATGCGTCCCGCTTCCCGATAGATGGGAAAAACAGAGTGTGCACACCCTCGCCTCTGAAGGTACCTTTGTACCTTCTGAAGTTTCCCTTAAAGGCTTCAGGTGTGTGAACATTAAAACATACTTCCAATCCCACATCATACAGCCAGGACATGCAGTGATGCTTGTCTGAAAGAATGATGGTTTTCTAGGCCTACGACAGGCATTTGCACTGTGACCACGATCATTATATGAAGGGAGGGGAATGATTTTGCAAAATATTTTGACCTCAGGGTTATCTGCACAATGTAGCATTCAAAGCTGACCCAATTGCTAGTTTTCTATATTTTTTTAAGAAATGCTTTTTAACCAAAAGATCAACTTTTTTCATTTCTCCTCAAGTTTCCCAATTCCTATTACCTAACTTGTGGTTCTATTCAATAAAAACAAAAAAAAACCCACCCCACAATCTTTGAATGTACAATAAGATTTAAAGACATATTTCCAAAAATGTTGCAAAGAATAGAATCTTTAATATGAAAGAGATGGGGGTGGCTTTCTAAGAAAACTTTTTGAAGACCATTTGCTAAGAAATCTCAACAATCTCCAGTTAAAAGCAAACAAGTTGTCCAGGAAGCTTATTCAGAAAGTGAGCATCACACTTCAAGGCACCAGCGATGTAGCTGTCACGGTTCATCTCTCATTCTCAGGAAAAGGTCTGCAGACCATCCCTTGCCCTCTGTTTCCCCTTCAGTCCCTCACCCTTCATCCAGTGACCCATTTAGCTGTTCAGTTGCTAATCTGCTCCTTTAGGAAATGTCTCCCAACTGCCAGGGCATTTCACATCTATTACCTGTTGTCACCTCATCTGACACAGATTTAGTCACTCAGAAGGTTCCCCAGTCAAGGGACACCCAACTGATTCATCTGTTCTATGTTGTAATTAAAAGTCTGCCAACCCTGGGGGGGGTGGGAGAGTCTTTTGTTTATGATCTAGGTGCAGTTTCTCCTGCAGGGCCCCATAGACTTACCAATGACAGTGGCCTGAAAGCCTAATGTCCTTCTGGGGAAAGTGTTCCCAAAAATGATGGTACGCTTGGGGGGAGGGTTAAACTAGGAATTTTTTCTTCAGGGAAATGTAGGAATCAATGTGCAGGGGAATTAACCCTGGAGGATGCTCAAGAAAACTTAATTACAGTCATACCAAAGCCAGCATGTCCCAGACCAATAAAACAGAAGAATTAGGAAATGGAGGGGAAAACAGCTACAGCCTGAAACAACAGAGTACACATTTGCTCTTTGCAAACCAACACAAAGCTCTCACAGCTTTCCTTTGACCAGAACAACTTTGCAAAGACTAAGAAGCTACCTTAAAACCACATATAGTTCTGAAAAACCCCACATGCTCAAGAAAAATCGAGCACATGGAGCGACCCATCGTTTAAGACTTCTTAAAAATAAATCTAATGAGATGCTGATGGTACTGTAGAATTAGATGCATTACTACTACCCCAATAATTTGTGAGGGGGTTTTTGCCAGGTAGTAGATGGGCAGAAGAGTAATTGTAAATAGGGGAGGAAAACTCTATTGACACCCTCATGACGTCCCAAATGTGGATCAGACAAAGCAACTCTGACATCTGTCTTTGATATATTAAGTATACCTATATAAAGGAGAGTACAATAGAACTCATGTATCTAGATTTTAACAATTAATTTCATATGTTGCCACATAAGAAGTTAAGCTAAACAAAGCCCGTGTTAGTAGCAATGTTGTAGATATAGTTAAGGACCTTTCTAAGGAGTGTCAAAATGGAAAGTATGAGGACGCAGGGGAATGGTGCAAGGAAAGGTCCTGAAACATATCAATCTTTCTTTAATGATCTTGGCACACAGGTAGGAATGCACAAATGAAATTTGCTGATCACAATGTTAATGTTGTGGTACTGTTAATACAGAGGACTATTAGGATATCACATGGAAAGAAATAAATGACAAATGGAGTAATAGATATTGGATTAAATTCAATTATACCAACTGTAAGGTGACATGCTCAGGGACAAGTAGCAGAAATCTCTTATAAATTTGGAACTTTCAAGTGGAAACCAGCTGACTACCCTACAGACTTTGATACAGTTATTCTTTCTGTATATACAAAGCCCTTGTATAACACAATCACAAAAGACAGAAATGCAATCCTAGACTGGACTGAGGAGCCAGGAAGAGAGGAATACAAAACTTCACTTGGAATTGTGGGCATCTGACCATCCATGTTCAGGAAAGATTATTTCAGATGAAGGAGATATGGACAATGATCAGGGAAAGGGAACAGTCATGAGTAGGCTGGAAATCAAAAGAAAAATTTTAAATGTAGAGCAGAGAGATTCTAGAAAAATCCAGGCAAAAATTGTACCTACAATTACACTGGTGATCAATCAGCTTATGAAAAGGCTTGTGTGATACAATTGCGATGATAAAGGATTTGAGCATAGGATGCTCACGGGAAAATCCCTAAATTTAATCAACTGAGCAGGAGAAAAAGAGGTCATAGAGGAGAAGGAACTCATGGAGGTTGCCAAGTCATTTCTGTGTGGGTCTTCACTCTGAAGAGAATGGGGAAATACCTATCTTTGGCTTGTGAAGGTGAACTGCTGTCAGAGGAGTGTAAGAAAAACTGCTGAAACAACTTGACAAATTAAATTGCAATAAATCACTGAGACTGGAGCCTATTCATCTCAAAGTTCTGAAGGAACCAAACAAAATAGCTGAGCTATTAAACATATGTAATTTATCATTAAAAACAGCTACTAGATCAGAGATTTGGAGGGGAGCCAGCAGTATTCCAGATCTATAATTTAAATAGGTACCTTGGGTGAGCCTAAGAAACATTACCATGGTCCTGACACAACTGGCTGGGTGGGAGGAACCACGTCAGCCACAATGACAGGGTTTCCAAAAGGCTGCCACAGGAAGCACCTTGCATGAACCACAGCAACCGGGGAGGGGCAAAATTTTTTGTCCAGCTTAGATTTGGGGCTGCGTTGTTTTGAAATACACTAGATCAAAGCTAAGGAGGGAAGAAATCACCTTATGGAGATGACAAGCTCCCGGTGTTAGCCCACAGCATCATGTAGCACACTATGCCAACGTGCCCTGTAGACACAAACACATGTATTTCTCTTATATATTGACTTCAGTGAGCCTACTCACCATTAAAGGATTTTTTTTTTTTCTTTTTTTCTTTTTCTTTTTTTTTTTTTTTGTGGTAGTGTTATTTGCTTTACTGCAGTCCCTTTTATGGATCAGGATCCCATTATGCAAAATGTTGTATACACAGGAAGGACAAGTGAAGACTACCCAATCATCCAGCAGAGACACGAGAAGCCTGGGCAGGTAGAGGGGGGGACTACAAGAAAACAACAGCACAGATCAAGAGGATGAGCTGACACCCCTGTGTACCCACAGCCAGTTTTCCCCAGAGCTGTTAAAGGCGGGTTGGAGGAGAGGACTGCAGCTGCACCCTGGTGCAGCAGGTGTGAGGGGCCCCAGGGCGCAAAGCTTTAACATGCTTCTTTGGAAGTTGAGCATCCTGTAAAGGAAGGACAGTAGGACTGGCCAGCAGACAGCAATAATATTTCCAAGATCAGTGTCTGTCACCTTATTTTTGATTCAACAGAAGTACCATCCTGAACCAAAGATTTTCAGCCCTTTCTGTTCTTCAAACCCTTTGAACATTTCCTGAGAGGGAGCAAACAACGTATAACAGATTCGAGCCTAATGACAATAGGTTTGCTTTTTGAGTTCATTTTCACCCACCGTTTAAGAGCAGTTAATGGAGCACAAGTTAAAACTACTGGTTTATACACTCATGCATGTTAGAGAATGGAATATAGCACTATGGTAAATAATCTAAATTCTGAGAACTTGTATATTATAAACATTTGAACATATGCATGCCTAGTTTCATGACAGCTTACACCTCTTCTGCTTATACTGGTGAACTCATAAAAGTAGTCTTATCTTAGTCCATTTTTTAAAAACTTATTCCAGGAAACCACTTTTTTTTAAATATATGCAGCCTTAGACAGATTTTATCTGAGAAAGGTACATTTAAGTAATGTCAGAGAGTTATGTTAAGTGGCACATGTTTTACAGCAAACTTGACCATTAGAATTTGAATACAGGGTTGGGCTTTAGGTAGACTTATCCTGAAGGCGTATCCTGAAACTCTTCTGCAAACGTTGTCTTGAACTGAATGCAAAATAAGGGCTGTCAACAAAAAGCCTGATTTTATCCTTCAAATGTTGGTAGTTTCAGAGCTCTTGCCCAAAAAGAAATATACAGGAAGAAGTGGCGTTGACAAAAAGTTTAACTGATGTAAGTGCACCACACTTGTGCATTCATCATTATACTTAGGTGCCTAGAAATCCAAAATGGACCATAGTATTTTAAATACTCTCACATAACGGGATCCTGGACTAACAGCTGGGGAACTGGGCTAAAAGTCAGAAATATATCCTTGTAGCTCCTACCAGTCCATTTTCTGAACTCCAGAGCAAGTGCAGGCATTGGCTGCAAAACTCTGCCATGGCCCTGTCAGCTGAGAATGACAAGAAACCAGAAACCATTTGCCCCAGCTATGCGCACAAACCCCACAGCATGGGCACAATGGTGGTGGCAGAAGGGTGTATTGAATCCCTTCGCTAACACCACTGAGGGAGGTGGTGTGGCTGTGCTGCCAGGAGGTCTCCTTTCACCGGCACGGGATGTTTCTCCCGTGATGCCAAGGCATCCATCCCACCAGCACAGAGGGACACTCTCCTGCTGTGGGCAGGTCCTCTGCCATCGCACCTCTCTACCCCTTGCACCCCAAGTTGTCCCTCCCCTTCGCTCCCAGGCTCTATCTGTAGATACAGACTGTTAACCTCCAAGGTGGAGATGCTGCTGCTGGGTGCTTCTGGCTTCTTTGGGGGCCTCCAGAAAGTGTCTTAACAGACATAACCTGCGGGACATCTAAAAGAATGGAGCAAAGGAAAAGCTTTCCATTTGCAATTTGATTAGCTTTGTAATGCAACACTTCACAGTATTCCATCACCAAAAAAAGGCATGAGGCAAAAATAAAGACTAAGAATTACAGCCACATTTTGGGAGATGGAAGATTAGATAAATATCTTTTTAGCTCTAACAGGATTGTACATTTAATTTCAAATATATTATTTTGTATATGAAGAAAAAAGTAAAAGATAAAGAATCCTTTATTTCAGTTTCAAAGACCCCCAACAACCCATGAAGGTAAAACATCATTTTCAATGGAAATATAAATGAAATGTTGTTCGCTGCTCTAGTGGCGTCAATGAACTTTTGCTTGAAAGAGAATTTCTCCCCCGACTGCAAGTTCTGCAGTGCTGATAATTTCTGATGCACAGACATGTAAGATTCATTGACCTATTTAAATGCATTTCCCTGTTAAGAGGCCTGATTACCCAGGACTGGCTGAACTAGTCCCACTCTATCTAAATGCGACATAGTAACTCCAGTGTGATTCATTACTATATGATAAGGATGCCAGGAAGTAGCAAACACACAAAGTGGGGAGGGAATGCAAGCGGGAAATATCTGACATTCAGAGAGGGTGCTTGAAGCTGACTTAGTGAATGCTAATGAACAGCCAGTTTGGACCATTTCCTGCTTATGCTAATAAAAGGGTTGCTTTATCAGAAATTAACCCCCCGGTTTAAATCCAGGACTAGTGTAATGCATTAGCATGGTTGAAGAATACACCTAAAATCCCTTTTGCTTTAAAAAATACAGTGCTATTTCGGAACCAGGTCAGGAGACAAGTCTGTTGTAACTGACTCAGTTATAATTATAGTACAGATCAGGCCCTGACTCCACTGTAATTGTATAGCTTGACAGGCTCGTGCAGAAGCGAAGAGTAGGAGTCTTGGCTAGAGCAAGACAAATTCTAATATCACGAACATAACAGTGAAAATCATAATTACAGATATGCCACTGCAGATCGGGGATGTAGCAGGCATGGACTGATTCCTGGTGACCTGGGAGGGACTGACTCAGCTCCACGCTGCTGCTTGGCGAAGCAGCCAGGCTACAATCGCTGTGTTTTGCCAAGAGGGAAAATGATTCATGGGGTGGATATTCCTTCTGGGTCATTGCCAGGCGATGGTGATGCAGGGGTACATCTTTTACTTCACCATGGTGGAGTGATCCCTGAAGGTGGGCAAGTGCCTGCCTCCCAGAGCAAAAGCCAAGGCACCAGCAACAGGGTACCTTCCTTGCTCCTGCAATGCATGTGAGAGGCAAATGGTTCCAGTGGATCGTGCTGGGGTTATGCTACACATCACCATCTTCCTGCATGCTCCACTTCCCTACCTCTCCAGCAGCACAAAAAGGTGCACCTTCCCCTCAGCTAGCAGGTGACAGCAAAGCCAGCACACACTTTCATCAGCCACCTCTGCAATGCAAAAGGTGACCTACAGCAAAGGCACGAGATAGACAGCTAGCGGTGATACTGTTTCCCCAGCTGGGTTCATAAGCCACCATCTACCAGAGTGCTTTGATGCCTCAAGGTTTGGTTCGAAGCAATCAGGGCACCAAGTGGAGAGCAGATGCAGAGAGCCACCAAGAGCAGGTATCTTCAACATCTCACCTCTTCGATGTCCTTGGCACCAAGCACCAGGCTGCAAGGAGGTAGTGAATATTTTCCCCGGTGTACATTCTCCTGTTACACCTTTCCTTTAGGATTTGGTGATGATGTCAGTGCCTTTAATAGAACAGGGCAGTAGTTAAGCACTTTGATGGGCTTCAGGGTCCCCCCTTCACAAGTTCAGGGGCCTTCTCAGGTTTATGGATTCACATCTGACCTTTCATGCTTCCCAGAACAGCATCCTTTAATCACCAAGCTCTAGGCTACAGAGAACAAGTGGGTCCTCCCCACCCTTCCAGTGCTGTGTGGAAGATATTTTTTTTTTATATCCTTCCAAAAATCAGTGAGAACGGGAGACATTATTATCCATTTTACATTAAACAGTTACTGGAGTTGACATTTGAGCATACAACAAAAAAACAACAGATGGATATTGACAGATGGAGGAGCATGAAGAAACAATGAGACATCTTCAACCACTCTTCTCTGCGTCTGAAACATGTTATTGTTTCCCCTACCATCTCTCTTGACCCCAGCCCCATTTTCAAGTGCTACTCCATATGCTTCCTTTCTTTGCCTCCATATGTCTTAAACATGTAAAAAAAGATTAAATAAATAAAAAAATAAATCCCACTTCTTCTGGCCCTACTCAGCCAATTTTCTCCCCCTGTAAAATCTGCTTTCTGTTCCCTCTTATCCACAGAAATGGCTTGCGGCGTTACCAGCAAAGTCACCAGCGAGCTCATCCTCCCTTCCATTTTAGGGTGACTGCACACCCTCCCTTCCTGAAAACCACCTGTTCTCCAGCTTTCAGAAACGCCATACGCTTCTTGTTTTCCTCCATTCCCATGCCATGACACACTTCCACATCTTCAACTACCCTTTACAAACTCAGCAGTTTAACTTTTTCATTTCCACTCTGCTTTGCTAACAGCTTGCCTTTACCTCGACAGCTGAACTTCCTCAATATCCCTCTGCAGAAGGAAAACCACATGACAGCAAACTGCGAAACTCAAGCACTTTCATCAAGTTCCTTCTCATCCTTGATGCTCGTTAAGCTTGAAAATGTATCCTCTATTTTTGACTTACTGTTTCTTATCCAACTTTTTCCACTGTCAGTCAGTTTTAAAATTCACACAATAGTATTTTCTCCACTATATCCAACAAACAAATATGCCAGCCCTTCTTATGTTACAGATAAGCAATATGTTCTTTTTTGGCTCCTGATATTTTACCTAAGCCCATTTCTATCTTACCTTTCACTTGGATCAAATCCCATTCTTATTCAAGTTCTTTTGCTGACCTTCCTATTAAATTTAAGTTCTCTCCCTCTTGCCTTCACGGACATGCACGTCTTAGTCTTCCTATATCTCCTTCTAATACACTTCATCTGCAGAAACACTTCATTCACCACTTTCAAAGGTCCCGTCCTGTCTTTTCTTTCCCTACACTTGGAACTGATCCACTGGCCCAATCCATCTAATTTTCATTGGCTCTTCTTTGAAAAGAGCTATAAATCCTACCTTTCCTGCTCTCAATATTAGAAATTACTAATAAAGATTAATGGAGGTATTAGCCAGATGCAAGCAAACTTCACTGCTTGTTTATTTGTATTTCATTGTTTATTTGAAAATTTCATTTGTGATGATAAGATGTGATAAGACCTTTGCCTCTTCTGATGCACCTCTAAGTAGCTGGCATGTTTTGAGATGTGTATAAATTACACTCAAAATGTCATGAAATTGAACTAACGCTTAAAGCTTTGCAAAATTCATCTCCACCAGATTCTGATGTCTGAATTCAATGCTTCATTTGGAGCCTGGCAAGCAATGTAATTACAGTGAAAGATGAAATAAAGAAGAATAGTATGAACATTTCGCATACCTGCTATTCACCATCTGTTCTCTGTGACAGAATGATACAGCTTCTCTTTACAGAGGAGCTTTTGACTTGATGCAAAAGGGAGAATAGCAGTTTTTATTACATTGCAGAAATATTGTTATTTTATTTTTAAGAACCAAATAAATGTAATATATCTTAGTGGGCTGTGATAATGTAATAGATGACTTCTACCTTCAGAAGCCATAAATTAGTATGCCATTACCAGGAAATCACAGCACTGCCTTAACAGGACCATGAGGCACCAACAATAATTCCCCCCTTCACCTTTTGGAGTCTTTTTATACTTCATCTGCATTATGGGCCCTAAAAGGCGAAGCCACAAGCACTGGAAGTTATTCTAAAAACGTACTGAGGTTTTCACATAATGAAGGTCTGAATCATTAAGAAAAAAAATGCCATTACAAGATTTGCAATAATTCTACGAACATTTGCAAAACCGAGAGTAAAAGATAGCATGGGCACAAGCATCTTAACCAGGTGACAGTGGGTTGGGTCACGGTGAGAAGTTTGCTTTTCCTTACAAGGTGTGTCCCATACCCCTGCTTACCTTAACACAGGAGTAAGAACTGAGTGAATAATTGGTTGTGTGAAAATTGGCTGCAGGTGTCATTTCTCCTGCTTTTTTGGAGCAAATTCTCACCTGGGACACAGCCCTCCCCATCCTGCTACCTCTCCCCCGCTTTCTGGGGAGCAAAGCTGCCCCAGCAGTGGTGCGTGGCCTCTGGCTCTGGTCGCGGGCGGTTTCTGCTCCCAGGTCAGCAATGCCCCCGGGATGCTAACAGGAAAGCCCGACCTTCTGCCAGCCTCCCACCCCGTAGCTGGTAGTCCTCTAAATAAAACCCTAATCATCAGGGCATGGGAAGGGTTAACTTTTCTGACCCAGACAGTCCCCTGCTGATCCCGTAATGAGTAAGCAAGGCAGCTGAATGTCAATAGCTCCGTGTGAACTGGGGTAACCCAGCTGAGCTTGTAATCAGCTTGACCCCCCCAACCTTCCCCAGCTCGCTCGGGGTCCTGCGGCCCCAAGCCTCTTTGAGTCTGACTGCTACGTGCTGCTTGCCTGAGTGTGAAAGCCTTTTATAACAACTGGGTCTGAGTCAGCTGTTGGAGGTAATATAATATACCTTAGTCAATAGCTATATGTTGCACAATATACGATGTGGCAGTTCCTTTCTAACTTGGGGAGCCACCCAGTCTTTTTAGGATTTCCAGGAAGAGCTGTGGCATCTGACCTTCAACTGTTATTAAAAGAAGTCAAAGATTGTATAACAGTCTGTTAGAGCTTTGCATTCCTTAGTGGAGTTACGTTTCATCAAATGCCTCCACATTTCTGAGCTTCCCAGGTTCTTTATTCCTTTACTTGTTTATCCTCTGGTAAGCATTTATTAATAGAGAGACTTACTCTTTTACTGTACTTGTTTATCTTTCAGGGGTTTTGTTTTGTTTTTCAATTTAGAAGCAGAAGGGTCTCCCACGCATTTCACATTTCTATCTGTGGGTGAAGCCACTGCATGGCTTTGATAGCAATCTTCCAGCTGTCCGTTTTTACCCTGGAATCCCTCCCTTGGGCTGATTTTCTGCATTATCACCATAGTTTTTGACTAAGACTATTAATCCACCTGTCCCTCTGTGAAAGCGGCTAGATTGGTTTGAGTAAAAGGGGAGTAAAATGGTATGAACTCTAAGACTGCTATTAATCCCGTTAATAAGGGATTAAAGTGAAGCCCTGTGAGTAGAAAAGGCTGATTTGATTGTTTGGGACTATAACTTAGCTCTCACTTATGAAAGCAGTGTTTGCCGTGCATCACATTTTGTGATTTGCATATTTGGTCTCTGAGGAAATCAAGGTTAAATATAGCAAGGAGATTCTGCTGGCTTAAACTGGTAGCACAGCTACGCTCCTTCAGCCTAACAGCCCCTAGGATAGCAGAAGAAGGAACCCTGTCTGTTCCTGCCTGCCAGTAACTGCATCCTATAATATGACTTACATTGTTAGCTTATGCTTTGCCTCTGACCTTTATATGCACTTTGCTTATGTACCAGATAGGCTGCATGCCTTCTTTAGAAGGAAAGAAGTAACAGAGGAACTGGACTAAAATAAATATCTTGCCACTGCTATTTTCAGTAAAATGCTTCCAAAAGCAACAGCAAGCTGAACAGCACCACATATTCCCTGTGCAAGGCTATCATATAGAGCAACATCAATCTCATTAAAGCAAAAAAAAAAAAAAAAAGTTGATACTGTCTCTGTGTTAGAGCTTAGCATTCTGCTTCCTCCTCGGCCTTGAGAGAAGACCTATAAATTATTAATACTAACATCAGTGTGAGACAACAGATGGTAAAGATTACTTGGAAAAAGTCTTCACATTAACATATTACAGCCCTAGTTTCACAGCACGTTGGGACTGTTTCCTGCTGCTGCCAGCCAACCTGGCCCTGGGAGAAGGGTCCTGCCCTGGTTCAGCTGCACAGATACGGTGACCCAGCCACCACCAAGGAGAGGGATGGTTGTGTGTCATGGCACCCCTCTGACACCGTATTGGCCCTCCAAGGGTCCTGGCATCCACTACACCAGGGATGAGGCCAAGAAAGAATGAGCTTGAGGTTAGGAAAACCTTCAGGTAGCTAAAAAATGTATTGGTTGCTGAGATGCTTCCAGGTGGGATCAGTTACACTGCATGCTCTGAAAAATAAGAAATATGCATTTATCGGTTTTGAACTGTTCTTGAGCCAGTGGTGATATGAGACCCAAAGTATTCACTGATGTATACATGCATTATCCAAAAATCTTGCAAGCAATGAAATTATTTTAATGTTCTTTAGAATGGGTTACTTGAGCTTCTTCAGGTTTACAAATGCGTTAAATCTGGTATCAAGCAAGTAAATGAGAAATTTCTTTTCAGAGGGTAAGTGTATTGCATTATCTCACTAGCTAGCACTTGTTACAACAGAACACGACCCCCACTCTCATCTTGGAGTTACCAGTCTATGACCCTCCTGCCCATCACTCTGCTTATGCCATTTTTGAAGATAAGTCTGTGTCAGAACCTCTGACACTGAAGGAATTTATCTAGCCTTTTAGGGACTTATACAGTAGACATTTTCTCATGGCCCATTACTTCTGCAAATGCATATGCCACATGAGTGTTCCACTGTGATTAAATCTTGACTTAAACATAATTCTCATGTTCCTACATCCTCTGGGTGTCATGGAAAATTTTCCACAAAGCCTAAATAATGAAAACATAAGCAAGCACTACCGTTCTCAGACTTACAGGGGTGGCCCAAGTGTGGGTCTGTAAAATGAGCCAGAACCAGCTCTTCATTTATCAGCTGGTTGGGATCTCTGTTCTCAGGATGGGCAGTGCGCAAATGAGGGCATTGAGTGATTGCTAGAAAAAGCCTTCAATGGCGTTGTTGCTACGCTATTTTCATAATAAGTATCAAAGCCTTGGCCAAGCAGCTTTTGATTCATACCTCATTATTTTCATAAACTAGTAATATCTATTTTACTGAGCAAATATGATTATCCCCTTCATGTTTTTGTCACATTGCCTTGCAGAATCCTTTGTTGCCTTGGTTTGTGCCCGTCTTCTTTAAGGGAAAATGTCTGTGTTTGCACAGCTGCCAATCCAAAACCCTCACAGCGAAACTGTAGCTTAGATCCCAGTGGCATGGTGTCAGTACATCCAGACTTCACTGGCAGGGACTTCTGGCTTCATGTTCAGCTTCACATGGTGACTTGGACAGTTAGGTGCTCTGTAGAGATTTGCTCTTGATGAGCAATTTTACAATTTATCACAGTCCTGGGATGCCACCCTGGAATCAGTCAGCCCTTGAAACTTCCTGTTTTGGGAATGAGGTGCTGGAAGAGCTGTTTTAAGATGCCTGCTGTCACTGAGTCATAAAACATTGATTTCTGACTTTGATTTTTTTTTTTTTTTTTTTATAATTTAACAATACAGTCAACATGTTCTTGGAACAAAGGCCAGGTTAATCAGGTCTGCTCCTTAACATTATTTTAGAATTAATTTTTCCCCATAAAATTCCACTTACTATTATAGTGCCTAATTTCAACATTCGGATTAAGGTTAGCAGGGAAAGCATTCAGGAAACAGTATTAGTGGCACAGAAAAGGGTTCAGATGTTAGCATATGATAATTTGTGATCACCTCTACCTAAAACCAGCTACGCTGGCACAGATTTGCATTTGCCCGTGGACAACTAACAACTCTTTACAGCCTCTGGATTGCAATGGTGGCGATCTGTTATGTCACAAATAATCTTGTTTCCAAGTGCTGAATGTGGGTAATTTATAATCCGCTTTCTGTGAGTGAATATACTGCTAATAACTACTTTTTGCTGGCTGATTTGATGGGAACTTGGGAGTCGAGGCCTCATTTGTCAGCTGCAGCTGACAGTGGGATGACTGGGCACAGCCCAGAGGGAGGACGCAGAGCTGGTCCACAGCACCCTCCTCGCCCCAGCCCCACTCAGGGGTCATTTGGGGTCCTGGCAGAGAGCTGTTGCTAAGACTTCCAGCAGAAGGTGCAGGTAGGAGGGATTTTAGGTTGTTTATTTGCCTCCTGGATGAGTTTCCAGACTCTCCACCCCATCGTTGGTATCAGAAGGGTGATATCACGGGGCCCTGGAGGCACCAGTGGCAACTCTCCCCTCCCATCAGAGAAGGCTGCCAAGGTTTCCTGAGGTCAAAGGAGAAAAGCAAGAAGACATGCGTAAAAACAAGAGAGTGATAAAATAACTGTAAAAGCAAGTTTACATGAAGGAGTACAGGCTGTCCTGCGCTTGTTCTGCATGCTCTCTGAGCTGCTACTGAGTGAGCAAGCTCAAATTCAGAGCCATGGACCATGCTTAGCCCATGTATATCCATCCTCCCCCAAGTCCTATCTGGACCTCAAACAGGAAGAGGTCTCCACATCTTTAAATTATGAGATGCAGTCCTAGTGAAGTGATCTTTTTGACTGATGTGAATTAGTTGGCTTCAGGGAAATCAAACAGCGAATGAAGAACCAGGGTAGCCTTTTTGGCCCAGCCAGTGAAGTATTAGGGCTGGAAAGATGATAGGAGGACTTGGCATCATGCAAATACATGTAGAAGGATGAAAGTCATTGCTAGATTTTTGAAAGTATAGAATCAAACACAGTTCAAAACAGGCGGTGCTATCTCTGTCAAAAATAACAGTACAGGTGTAGCTCTGCATGTTACGCTGCGCAGATAATATGAATGCTCAAATTCTGATATGCACTATGTTTTGAATGAAAGTCAGCTGGTGACCTATATGAAATAAAAATGCAATTAAAGATAACTTTGAAAGCATTGAAACAAACCTAACTGAAGGTATTGGTATGTCTGAAGGGCTGGGGGGGAAACAAACACACAGAAAAAAGTTAATTAAGATTCCTGGGAAGGGAGGGAAACTGCTTGCTGCTCTGCAGAGGGACTAAATGCTGAAGGGAGGAGCAGACCTTAGGAGGTAATGAGAGTGCTAAATGGCAAAGTTTGGGCTGGGAGAAAGGTAGAGCTTCAAAGGAGGAATGTGCACAATTTGGATCATAAGCTGCCTTTACTTCTGTCCTTAGCAAACTCGAAGATGAAAGGATCTGCACTCAAAGGACCTGCTTTTCTGTTGCCTTTCACCTTCTGAGCTTATTTGTATCTATGTAAAGAGTATGTAAATTGCCAGGGCTCCAGTTCAGTGGCTTGTTGTCTAGATATATAGGATGAACCAGCCTATATGCTGGGCTCTGAATACATGGGGACTCTCATATCCTACCATGTGCTGCTGATGGTGCCCCGTGCCTGCTGTTCTGGTAAGGAGGGTGAATCTTCTCTAGCGCTTTGTATGGTGTATCCATAATACTGCAACTATAAATGTCCGTGAGACAAGATGCTGGAACACTGACAAATTTTTGGTTTGCCTTGTTTGCTTCCCTGGTGAGGTCTATGGCACGGTGCCCATGCCTCTGCCCTTTTGCCTACTGCCCTGCTCCCCCTCACACCACGGCAGCAGGGGTGATGTCCGTGGGAAGGGCAGCTCCCAGCCCTGGGTGGGCAGTAGGGCAGAAGAGCCACCATGCACACAGTCTCCATCATTAGCCATAGTAGTAGCCTTCCTGCTAATGAAAGAGGCTGGGTGCATGCGGGAATTTGGCTTGGGTGGGAGAGAGGGAGGGTTCCTTGTGGGGTCCCAGACTGAAGGGCTGGGTGGGAGTGGAAAAAGGACTCTGCACAGAGGAGAGTGCCATCAATTTAGTCATCATCAGGAGAGCATGGAAACTGTGAAGGGAAAATGCTGAAGGATCAGGAACTGATGGAGGTCTCTACAGCAGAATGCATATTGCACGTTTTTTTGTCTCATTTTGCTTGTGGGAGTGTTAATTATGAGACTGTAGAAAAGCTTGGGAATGCCTGTATTTAGATAGTGTGCTTCAGGATTCACTGCAGTTAAGCCCCAATTACTCCAATGGTATTAAGGGGTCCTGTGTGGGTTTTGCAAAATTCATTTACATCCACTTTAAGGCCCCTTTGCATAGGCTGAGAAAATGATAACAGAACCTGAGTGGAAAAAATAAATGGAAAGGAGGAAAGATTGATCTCAAAAAGAAATGAGCTTCCCGTTTGTGGTCCATTATAGCCAAAGGCACAATCACCTGATCTGACTCCTAAGGTTAGTCCTAAATATCAGTGTAGGCAAGTCCCTGGACAGTTGCCAGTGTCTCAGGGCAGATAACATCAGCACAAGTCGAGAAGAGGTCTCCAGTCTAGCCTGTGTTTTAATATACTATTAAAATAAAATGAGACAGCAATTAGTTTCTCTTCAGCTATTCCACAGCATAACTTCATCGGTCAATTAGTATGAATAAATAAATATAGGTCTTGAATTATTAAACTGCAAATAGAAGAAGCAACTGCATTTAATATTTCACTGTTCCTTCTCCTTGCTCTTTTGCTTTGCTTGGAGTTTTGACTCAGTTGGTATTGTAGGAGTGCTATTGTCTATTCTTAACTCTATCCAAACTTTTAATTCTTCCTTAGGATAATTTTCTTACTCCAGTAACACTTTTAATTGTGGCTCAAGACATAAAGGTTGTACTATCAGAGGGTATGAACCCACAGAGCAACAGTCAAGCCTCTGGGAGCAATGGGGAGGTCAGTGATTTAAAAAAAGAAAAAAAAATCAGGACATTTAAGTGCTTCAGTATGGGCTTACTAACTTTAGCTTCCCACTTACTAAAATCTTGGCCTTAATCTTTTTCTGCATGGGCTACAGAAGAGTAAACAATGTCTGATTATCCCACCAGTTAATCCCTTTTCCTAGTAAGAGAGGCAGAAACAGGGTTTGATCAGGGTTAGAATATCTCCTGTTTGCGTCCAAAGGGCTGAAGCTACCTGGGGTGAAGAGGGCCGGTCTGACAGATCTGCTTAGGAAATGGGAGTGCCACAGGCTGTAGGAACTGCCCAGGACCTTTGGCACCTCAGGTTCTACGTGCTGTGTCTTTCTGAAATTCTATATGAATGCGATCAACAGAGATCAGTCTCTTTAGCTGCTGCATGGGAAAAAGCCAGTCCTGCAGAAAAAAGAAAACCTACTTATAATTTTAGACTGTTCTTATTTCCAGGAGATCTCCAAAAAGGCAAATAGGGGCATTTTCTGACTTGTTTGTTCACAAATGCTAGCGTTGACTTCTTTGGTCACTGGTGCTGATTCTTACAGAAATGGGTCACTACAGTTCTCTACTTTACCAAAGCATCTGGATGTCAGATCACATGTTCCCTGTGGAAAATGGCCAAAGAAAATATTAAATAATAGTAACATGTTTAATATTCTGTTGATGGGAATGTTGATGCATATAAAAGGAGGAAGAAGTGCAACTTTAAGCCAATAAGCTGGAGAGAGCCTGAAAGCTCTCAGGGTATTTCTCTTCCTCTTGAGCTGCACCTGCATTCTGACCACTGGTTTTGATTTTTGGAGCAAATTCTCACAATGACAGCACTATTGTACATGAGAAGAGAGTGGGTTCTTCTCTAACTGCCTCAGGGATGAAGCACAAGCAATGTCCATGACATTATTTTGCTTAAGATATATATGCTGGGGAGCCCAAACTTTGAACTCGGGCAAGCAGTGCAGTGCAATAGGGGTGGATCTGTAGGAAACAAGTGGTGCTGAGGAGCCAGTGTCCCACTGTGTGCGCTGTGAGGGTTCTTGCCTTGGACTAGCTCTAGCAGCCTGAACTCTTGCTAGCAGCTGGAGCATACCAGGTGAGCATCTGGGCTGCATCCTCCAGTTAAACTTTGTCTTAAAGAAGCCCAGATTTCTTATTCAGCGACTGCCCCACAGCATGAAATAATACGCACTAAGTGTGGGCAGTTGGGAGATTTGTTTACCTGAATTAAAACACTAAAACTGATGCACCCTGCTTAAGGCAGCAGACTGCTGCAGGAGCACAACCACCCCCAAAAAGCCACCTGCCGCAGTGCTGTCTGCCTGAAAATACAGCGCTGGCAGCCAGTGGGGTGAGGGACGCATGCTTGCTGTGGGGAGTCAGGGTGGATTTACAAGGCTTCATAAGACACGGAAGGGAACGAAAAGGCTGAGAGCCACAGCCCCAGGTTGCCAAATGCAGTGGTGACCTACACCTGCCCAAGACAGACTGACTTCTGCTGCCATCTGCACTGTGGTTTCCCACTCTTCAGTTTTCTGGGCTGATGACAAACCTTGGACTACTTCTGTATAAGCTTTAAATGTATTATTTTTTGCCCTTTGAAGCTGCTTGGGGCACTCTGTGAGCTGAGTGTATTCCTCTTAGATTGGCTCACTGCAGTGTATTTTACAATGTTACTTTCAATAAAATTAGTTTTTCTATTTTAGTTTAAATAGTTTTTTGCCATTTTCTGGCCTGCTTTCATGTGCTTGTTTCCTGTTATTGCTAGTGTAAGATCTTTGAAGAGTGTAGTTTGTGTATGCTAATAAAACTTTTTCATACTGTACAGCTTTCAGGTAGAAATCACAAATGGGTCATGGCAGCAGCTGGGGGAGGATGTGACATACAGTCTTGTGGTTATGTCTTACAAGCGCTGCTGTCTGATCTGCTCTGGTCTGCAGCATTTTCTCCACTCTGCTTAGCTGCCATGGTGATAGGTTACTTGGAC